>NC_053028.1:43402505-43438322 GCF_003073215.2 Triticum urartu | reverse complement strand
TAAATTTATTAATCTTGCAAGTCAAAAAGACCCTAATTATTTGGCATTATGTATTTGTTCTGTACAAAGTAAATACTGATTAATATGACTGATATATCAGTGTAACGGACTTTATACTGTGCTACACACGGCTGTGTTTCTCATCATGTACTATCAATTAGTTAACTATTAAGGTCCAGTCGCATCGGTTTAAAATAAAGGCACAAAAAGTTAGGAGAAGTCCGTGCTAAACCTTAGCCTCCCAGCTGGACTCTACTACCTTGGGTTGTTGGCCCATGACAATGTTGTATCGCTCCGGACTCCTTTATAAAATCTGTCCGGACTCTAGCTTGCAGGCCGTCGACAAGGGTGGCCAAGGTGGGTGACCGCACAGGGCCCCGTAAAATCTGGGGGCCCCAGATCGCACTAACCTAAAGCTAATTATATGGCCAATCCTGCCTGATCTTAGCGCCCAGCAAAAAATTTCCCTTCTCTGCCCACGATTCCGCAGTCTGCTTGATTATCTCTTGTGCATGCACAGGATTCCTTTTTCATCTCACGCAAGCAGTTTTTCCGGGAGCAACTGCCTAATCCATTCGCCATTTATTTCCGGATCTGTTGGCTTGCATGTAATTGCATGCATGAATATTAGGGAGGAGAGGAAATCATCAGGGAGGAAAGGAGATCCCTCCATCCGTGGGGACTTTTTTACTGCAGACTTCAAGTGGAAACAACGGCCTCGGTACTCCACCTTGTAAGCTGGGAGCTTTCGAAAGAGCAAAATGCACGCGTATTTAGGACCAAGGCGACGTCTGTGGCGGTGATAGTGTGAACTATTAAGAAGGAAGCGTCTATCAAGGCTATGGCGGGCGTCAAATATTTGTGTAATTTCATGCCACGAGAGTAGACCTTTGCCCTTCTTCCGCTTTGGCAGAGCTGTGTTGTACTAAACCTTACTCTTCTCCTTATTCAATGAAAAAGGCAAATCTTTTGCCTTTTAAAAAAAAAAGTGGAAACAACCCACTAGCAAATTATGGAATCAAAAAATAAACCAAATACACTTCCTATTTTACCCTACAAAAATATACACTTACTGTTTTGAAATTCCATAAAAAAGTTAATGCAACTAATAAAATAAAATAAAAGTATGCCATTTTTAATTTGGGGCAATATTTTATATTCATTGTTTGTATCACACAAATGTGCAACCTTAAGTACTCCAGTGCGATGTGATTCACGTGATTGGTTGCTCGGAAGTGCCTACAAGCGCGGATCTTCTATCATCTTGGATGGCATGGAAATTAGTCCGTCATTGGACAAACCTTTTTTATTTCACACCGAGGCCCCAAATTTTTGGAGACAGCCCTGCTAGCTTGGGTTAGCCGATGACAATGGTACTTTGTATTTTCTTTCCAAATTGATACAAAGTTGCATCAATTTTTTAATCTTGACCGGCAATTTCTATAGTTAGCGATAACTTATTTGTCTTCCAGCGTAAAGACGTGACAGTCCAATATGTTTGTACACATATGTTTAAATGTTACGTAAAATTTTCTAAATCTCAACCGTTATTTTTCTGATCTAATGATGCAAATAATATTAGCGTATGTGGATAAGCGTGATGGCTTGTTTGTCTCTTGTTTTAATTATATAATAGATTGCCGGGACCTTTTTGCAAAATTTAGGTAACCGTGAGTACAGATCCCCCACTGCATAATCTGTACCATCGATCTATAATCCGACGGCCCAGGTTCCTTATTTCTATTTTTGCATCTGTGGACCTTCTTCTATTGTAGTCGCTCCCACGGCTAGCTGGCCATCGCGTGCACCAAGATATATGCGTGCCACCCTTCCGATGCATCGGGTTGGCGTGAGGTGCGTGGTTTGTTGGGTGGAGGCTTCCGTAGGCCTCAAAAGGCTCTGCGACGTGCCTCGGACACGCCCATCCGAGTAAATCACCACTTCACGTCCAACTCTTTTTTCTTCACAAATTGATCGACCCAGCATCCTTTCAAGATGACAAGATCGGCAAGCAGCATCACAGCAAGCTCGCAAAGTGCTGTGGTATCTCCTCTGCAACTTCTCAAATGTCGAATCAAATCATAGAAAGACTAACCAGATCTTTGCTGCTGGCCACTCGCTCAAACATTGAAGAGATGCCATAATCAAGGCGAAACAGAAATGTATCAATTCGGAGTTCATTGGGTTATAGTCCAACTCTTTTTTCTTTTACGTTCTCCACTGTCGACAAGCGAGACCCCTTGTGCACTAATATGCGCGCACACACACACACACAAGGTTTTGTTTCAGATATGCTAAATCTTGTGCCTTTTTTTGACGTTAAATCTTGTGTATAGCATACACAGAGGGAAAGGAAGAAGAGAAGAGGGGAGAAATTTACATGTTTGTTCCTTCAAGTCTCTGGCGCACAACGATTCCATCCCACAACTCAAGAAACACTATAATATGATACTTATAAACGTGAATACATAGCACTATACGGTACGCCTTATGGTCCCGTTGACAGTAGAGCTCCCTGCTGCCGTGTGGCGCGACATTTTTGCAGAAAGCCCCCTCCCTTTTGTGGAAAAACATGCGCTCCCCCAGTCCACGCACCTTGCCACGTCTCCGGACCCATTTGTCATCCTCCCAAGCGGAGTAGTCAAATCGTCATAGCCTTATTCAGTACACCAGCCGCCTCCAGTCTATCACTCCGAGCCAGCCACACCCCCCACACCACCACTCCTCTCACCTCCGCTCTGTCTCTTCCTATCTCCCCCAAATCCCTCAGACGAGCTTGCCCAAATCCCTATCCATTCTCACCCTCGCCAATCGATCTCCATCCGTCGCCGTCCAATCTCGAATCCGCAATGGAGATCACTCCTCCGTTGGCGGAACTCCTCGTTCAGGTGGCTGTCAGCGATGCAGAGAAGCTCTCCCGGCTGAGCGAGATATGATCATGGTTCCTTGACCTGGCGATGATCTACAAGGAGGCGGTCATCAACGCTGGTTGCCTTACAGACGAGGGGAAGGCCTACATGCACCCGAACCGCTCTCTTCCGGTGGAGTACTACTACCGGGCGATGATGGAGGCGGAGAGCGATGATCCGGTGCAGAGGTGCAGATGGCGCGGGTCATGGCACTAGGCAGGGCGCAGGCGCTGTCGCGTGTCATGCTGCTGGTCAGGACACATAAAAAACAGTTTGAGTTATTTGACACATAAAAAGAGTTATATTGTATTATTTGACACATTAAAATTGTTTGAATTTTGTTGTATTATTTAGCACATTTAAAAAATCAGATTGAATTTTGATGTATTATTTAACACATAAAAAGGGTTTAGGGTTTAAATAATGTTTTATTATTTATCGCATGAAAAAACTTTTATTTGAACTCTGTTGCATTATTTAACACATGACAATTTTCTTTAACATTGATACCTGCATTGTTTTACAGATGGAAGTAAAAATAAGTGCAAAATGGATTGGACAAGTTGGAAGAGCATGCAAGTCATGTTTAGACATGATGTTCTATGATGCAAGAGCCAAATTGTTCTATCTATATCATGTTTATACCTGATGTTTTATGATGCAAAATGAATTGTTAGGCATATTCATGAATATTATGACCGAGGCATTGACTGATAAATACCTGGGTTTGTCAGCAATTTTGGGTATTGGTAGAAGTGATTTCCTTCACTTCTTAATTGACAGTGGCCTAAAGAGAGTACAGCTCAGTGCCGGCATCTTGTAGTCATAGAATTGTTCCATGATGTACAACTCAGTGCCGGCATCCGAGACCCCAAATTTGGCATCGAGTGTGTCCCACATATTGTTTCCATTGTCAATTAACGCATAAGAATCAACTATGTTTTCACTAAGAACACTCAAGAGAGCCGCCTTAAACAGAGTACCCATTTTCTGAAAAGCTTGTTCCTGTTGAGCATCATACTCTCCTTGGGGTTTGCCAAGAGTGGCGTCATAGCAACTCATGGTCTGAAACCATAAGGCTGCTCTCACGCGTCATCTCTTATAGTGGATACCCTCAAACATAGGAGGTCTCATGGAAGCAGCAAAACCACTCGGGGTAAATTGCCTATAATAAGGTTTTTGGATTGTTGGAAATATGAGCAATTTACCATATGATTTTATGAACAGAAATATTAGATAAAACATGACTATTGTAGCAGAGATAAAACAAGTCATGCAATCCGACAGAGAAAAGGTAAATAGCATCTGCATGTATGAACTAGAACCAAACATATCCAAAGCAAACACTAGAGTAAGTTTGTGGCAGAACATCTAATAGAAAGAGTATGAGAACGTACGGAACAGGATCAGAAGCAGAAGCACCCGTCTTGGGGTCTTGTTCTCGCCAGCCATGTTGTTGAAGAGGTTGTCAACGTTGGGAAAGAAGTCATCGTTGGGGAAGTAGTCGTCGGAGTCCGACGAAGAAGTCAGTACTCGCGCGGAGCGCTCCCCAAAAACCTTATCACACTTCTCCCGTACAAGACTCAAAGAGGTGCGGTTTCAGAGGCCTACTGTCCCGACCTACGGTGCACACCACAAGCCGGGATGGGGAAGATCGTAGCGGTAGCACAGTGCTCAGGAGGATGGTGTTCTGATGTGCCTCTCTGGGGAGGAGCGACATCCCTTTTATTGGCATAGGAGAAGGAGGCGAATAGGCTGCGTCGGGAGCTGAAGGGAACGAGGGAGATGAAACGAATCGGCAGTAGCCGAAGGGTGCAGCGTTCGTATTCAAAGTCCATTACAGCAAAAACTTTCAGCTTCCGAGTGACCTTTCGTATACCAATCATGCATGGCAAAAATGTAGACATGGGCTCGGCTCATTCCCGCGTCGAGGCGTGGCGGGCAGCGGAGGAGCGCGTGGATGTCCCTCTTGTTCTCATGCTCATACATGTGGGGAAACAACCTCCATTATAAGGAGGTCCAACTCCCACGAAACTAGTAATCTGGAACTAAACTTTAGTAATACCCCTTGCCTTGCACGAATGGGCTGAATGGACCTTTAGGATTTATTAAGAATTTCTGAAATAGCTATTGGGTTGTCCCAAGATAGACTAAATTCCAACAATATATATATATATATATATATATATATATATATATATATATACGCCTCATGCTAATTCTCTGTGAGCATTGTTCGATCCGTAGATGTGGCGATGAAGGTGACGACGGCGAACAGCGGTGGCGCCACTGCGACGGTGACCCCCATGGACTGCAAGGTGCTCCCGACCATCCCCGGTATATGCACCCCCAACAAGTGTGCATGAAGGACTGCCAGGGCAGCATCAGCGGCATCTCGGTGGGCGAGTACGTTTTCGACGGATGCCGGTGCACGTACTGCACTATCCCACCTAGTGGTCGTCGGAACTGAACGGAGAGAAGGCATACGCTGCTGCATGTTGGAATTTTTCTAGTAAGCCTTTGGCCCAAACCTCAACTAAAATTCTGAAATTCTCTTGGCCCATTGATGCACATATGTGAGTGGAGTGAGTGAGACTAAAGTTTAGTACCACCACCGAAGTTGAGTGATAGTTGCACCTCTTTATAAGGTGAGCTCTTTTACCACTTGTATGAGCATGAGAAGAGGAGACCTACATGCGCGCTCCTCCTCCTCGCTTGCCTCGCCATGCCACGCCTTGTCACGATGCGTCGCGGGTTGCGAGATTGAGCCGAGCCGAGAACAGAGCTATGCACATTGTCTATATTTTTGCTGCTCGGGAAAATTAATGAGTGATTAATTAATAATTAACAAACGCGTTAATTAATGAACTGTTTCCGATTCTTCTGGATCGCGACTCGGACGTGGGGTTTACTCCCACGACCTACCCAGCCTGCACTATATAGCCAGGCATACGTCTACCCTAGCCGCCGCCGTATTGTATGGTTTCGCACCACCATTCTAGAACATTGCACTGCCACGCAAGTCTTCTCCATCCCTCTTTCCGGTGTGCACAACAAGAAGGGACAGCAGGCCTCCGGAACCCCACCTCTCGTGATCTTGTACGGGAGTGGGGCGATCAGGTTTTTGGGGAGAGCACTCGCGCGACTGCTGGCAGTGACGACTTCGCCAACGATGACTTCTTCCCCGACCTCGACAGCCTCATCCTCAACAACATGGGGCGACAACCTCAACGCCGTCGGTGCTGCTCCCGCTGCACCATATGTGATTCTATCCTTCTTGTTCGAGATCCTGGTAGAATTCATGTTTCTAGTATGTGCCCTAAATGTGATATATTCATCTACTATGCTAGTTCGCATGATTAGTTTGATCTCTGCTGGGCTATGTGATACGTCTCCGTCGTATCTATGGTTTTTCATTGTTCCGTGCCAATATTATACAACTTTCATATATTTTTGGCAACTTTTTATACTATTTTTGGGGACTAACATATTGATCCAGTGCCCAGTGCCAGTTCCTGTTTGTTGCGTGTTTTTGTTTCGCAGAATATCCATATCAAACGGAGTCCAAACGGGATAAAAACTGATGGAGTTTTTTTTGGAATATATGTGATATTTGGGAAGAAAACTCAACGTGAGACGATGCTCGAGGGGCCCACGAGGCAGGGGGGAGCCCCTGACCCTTGTGGCCACCCCGTAAGGCAGTTGATGCCCTTCTTTCTCCGCAAGAAAGCTAATATCCGGATAGAGATCGTGTTAAAATTTCATCCCAATCGGAGTTACGGATCTGCGGGAATATAAGAAACGGTGAAAGGGCAGAATCTGGGAACGCAGAAACAGAGAGAGACAAAGAGACAGATCCAATATCGGAGGGGCTCTCGCCCCTCCCACGCCATGGAGGCCATGGACCAGAGGGGAAACCCTTCTCCCATCTATGGAGGAGGTCAAGGAAGAAGAAGGAGGGGGGCTCTCTCCCCCACTCTTCCGGTGGCACCGGAGTGCCACCGGGGGCCATCATCATCACCGCAATCTTCACCAACAACTTCACCGCCATCACCACCAACTCTTCCCCCCTCTATGCAGCTGTGTAACCTCTCTATTACCCACTGTAATCTCTACTTAAACATGGTGCTCAACGCTATATATTATTTCCCAATGATGTATGGCTATCCTATGATGTTTGAGTAGATCTGTTTTGTCCTATGGGTTAATTGACGATCGTGATTGGTTTGAGTTGCATGTTTTATTATTGGTGCTGTCCTATGGTGCTCTCCATGTCGCGCAAGCATGAGGGATTCCCGCTATAGGGTTTGCAATATGTTCATGATTTGCTTATGGTGGGTGGCGTGAGTGACAGAAGCACAGACCCGAGTAAGTAGGTTGTTTGCGTATGGGATAAAGAGGACTTGATACTTTAATGCTATGGTTGGGTTTTACTTTAATGATCTTTAGTAGTTGCGGATGCTTGCTAGAGTTCCAATCATAAGCGCATATGATCCAAGTAGAGAAAGTATGTTAGCTTATGCCTCTCCCTCAAATAAAATTGCAATAATGATTGCCTAGGGACAAATAACTTTCTCGTGACAAAAGCTCTCTACTAAAACTAATTTAGTTGTGTCTTTATCTAAACAGCCCCTACTTTTTATTTACATGCTCTTTATTATCTTGCAAACCTATCCAACAACACCTACAAAGTACTTCTAGTTTCATACTTGTTCTAGGTAAAGCGAACATCAAGCGTGCGTAGAGTTGTATCGGTGGTCGATAGAACTTGAGGGAATATTTGTTCTGCCTTTAGCTCCTCGTTGGATTCGACACTCTTACTTATCGAAAGAGGCTACAATTGATCCCCTATACTTGTGGGTTATCAAGACCTTTTTCTGGCGCCGTTGCCAGGGAGCAATATCATGGGGTGAATATTCTCGTGTGTGCTTGTTTGCTTTATCACTAAGTAATTTTTATTTGCTGTTCTTAGTTGTTTTCTATCTTTAGTTATGGGTAGGACACACAAAATACCAAAAAAAATTAGTTGTACCTACTGATCCAATGGTTGAAGAACCACTCAAAATCTATCACACTCCTGAAGATTATTACTTGGATCATCTTCGATCCCTATGTGCTCGTGCTGAAACCCCAACTAGCTTAGTTGAGGGCAAATCTTTAGATGAGCATGCTTGTTATGTGCGACACCGTATATCTGAAAAAGGGAAACTTTTACTAGGTCAAATTCATCGTTTGCAATGTTATGCTTGGAATTTATGTGAAATATATGATTTTACTTGTTGTTCTGAAAACCCTAAGAAACACCTTCCCTATCAATGTGAGTTTAGTGATAATGGAATCGTATCTTCGTATGCTAAAGGTGTTTATAGTTACTATGATGTTCAACAAATTGAAGAATTTGTTGCTTTTAAGGGTGCTTACGAAATTGCTTCTTTGATTGAAAAGTATGACGCAACTCTTTACAAATCTGAAATTTTTGCCATACTTAAATATTTCTATGATAATTATGCTTCTAATGCCTATGTTGAACCATATATGGAGGATTACTCCGCTTTCCAAGAAGAGAATAATATTTTGCAGGAGTCTGTGGAAGAAGAAATTGATGAAACTGTGAGCTCATTGGATGAAAAAGATGATGAGGAGAGTGAAGAACAAAAGGAGGAACAGAGGATTAGCTACCCATGCCCACCTTCTAATGAGAGTAACTCTTCAACTCATACATTGTTTAATTTCCCTTCGTGCTTACCGAAGGATGAATGCTATGATGATTGTTATGATCTCGTTGATTCTTTTGAAATATCCCTTTTTGATGATGCTTGCTATGCTTGTGGCCAAGATGCCAATATGAATTATGCTTATGGAGATAAACTTGCTATACTTCCTTATGTTAAACATGAAATTGTTGCTATTGCACCCACGCATGATAGTCCTATTATCTTTTTGAATTCTCCCAACTACACTATATCGGAGAAGTTTGCACTTATTAAGGATTATATTGATGGGTTGCATTTTACTATTACACATGATGATTTTGATGAATATAATATGCATGTGCTTTCTGCTCCTACTTGCAATTATTATGAGAGAGGAACTATATCTCCACCTCTCTATGTTTCCAATACAATAAAATTGCAAGAAACTATTTATACTATGCATTGGCCTTTACTATGTGTGCATGAATTGTTCTTTTATGACATGCCGATGCATAAGAAGAGAGTTAGAGTTCGTTGTTGCGTGATATATGTTACTTTGTGCTCACTACTAAATTACAAATCATTGTTAATTAAAATTGACTTTGATATACCTTGGGATCCGGGTGGATCCATTACTTGAGCACTATATGCCTAGCTTAATGGCTTTAAAGAAAGCGCTGCCAGAGAGACAACCCGGAAGTTTTAGAGAGTCATTTATTTCTGTTATGTGCTTTTATAAAATTTAAAAAATAAAAATATTGTGCCAAGGTTTGCCTTTAGGATGTTTACTTTGCTTGTTGGTTTGCACGGTGCAGGACAGAAACTTTGTCTGTAGTGCGCGATTTTTCAATTTTTACTGGAACGTCAAATGGTTCTGATTCTTTCTGCACTGTATTTCTATGCAATTTTTTTATTTTTCCTAATTTTGGCAGAATTTTGCAAGTAACAGAAGTATGGTGAATGTTCAGATTATTACAGACTGTTCTATTTTAGACAGATTCTGTTTTTGATGCATAGTTTGCTTGTTTTGATGAAACTATCGATTCATATCAGTGGATTAAGACATGAAAAAGTTATACTACAGTATACACAATGAAAAAACAAAATATGAATTGGTTTGCAACAGTACTTAGATTAGTGATTTGCTTTACTATACTAACGGATCTTACCGAGTTTTCTGTTAATGTTTTGTGTGGATGAAGTGTTCAATGATCGAGAAGGTGTCGATGTGAGAAGAAGGAAGCGAGGAAAGAGCTCAAGCTTGGGGATGTCCAAGGCACCCCAAGTAAATATTCAAGGAGACTCAAGCGTCTAAGCTTGGGGATGCTGCGGAAGGCATCCCCTCTTTCTTCAACAAGTATCGGTATGTTTTCGGATTCGTTTCATTCATGTGATATGTGCAATCTTGGAGCGTCTTTTGAATTTAGTTTTCATTTTTCTTTTATGCACCATGCTGGTATGAGATAGTCCTTGGTTGATTTATAGAATGCTCAATGCACGTCACTTATATCTTTTGATTATGGCTTTATAGAATGCTTCATGTGCTTCACTTATATCATTTGAAGTTTGGATTGCATGTTTCTCTTTACATAGAAAACCACCATTTGAAGAATGCTCTTTTGCTTCACTTAGATTTGTTGGAGCATGGGCATGTATTTTGTAGAAAGAATTAAACTCTCTTGCTTCACTTATATCTATTTAGAGAGATGACAGGAACTGGTCATTCACATGGTTAGTCATAAAATCCTACATAAACTTGTAGATCACTGAATATGATATGTTTGATTCCTTGCAATAGTTTTGCGATATAAAGATGGTGATATTAGAGTCATGCTAGTGGGTAGTAGTGGATTAGTATAAATACTTGTGTTGAGGATTGTGATTCCCGTAGCATGCACGTATGGTGAACCGTTATGTAATGAAGTCGGAGCATGAGGTATTTATTGATTGTCTTCCTTATGAGTGGCGGTCAGGGACAAGCGATGGTCTTTTCCTACCAATCTATCCCCCTAGGGGCATGCGTGGTAGTACTTTGCTTTGAGGGCTAATAAACTTTTGCAGTAAGTATGTGAGTTCTTTATGACTAATGTTGAGTCCATGGATTATACGCACTCTCACCCTTCCATCATTGCTAGCCTCTTCGGTACCGTGCATTGCCCTTTCTCACCTCAAGAGTAGGTGCAAACTTCGCCGGTGCATCCAAACCCCGTGATATGATACGCTCTGTCACACATAAACCTCCTTATATCTTCCTCAAAACAACCACCATACCTACCTATCATGGCATTTCTATAGCCATTCCAAGATATATTGCCATGCAACTTCCATCATCATCATATACATGACTTGAGAATTCATTGTCATATTGCTTTGCATGATCGTAAGATAGCTAGCATGATGTTTTCATGGCTTGTCCATTTTTTGATGTCATTGCTACGCTAGATCATTGCACATCCCAGTACACCGCCGGAGGCATTCATATAGATTCATATCTTTGTTCTAGTATCGAGTTGTAATATCGAGTTGTAAGTAAATAAAAGTGTGATGATCATCATTATTAGAGCATTGCCCTAGTGAGGAAAGGATGATGGAGACTATGATTCCCCCACAAGTCGGGATGAGACTCCGGACGAAAAAAAAGAGAAAGGCAAAAAAAAGAGAAGGCCAAAAAAAGAAAAAAATGAGAGAAAAAGATAGAAGGGGCAATGTTACTATCATTTTACCACACTTGTGCTTCAAAGTAGCACCATGTTCTTCATATAGAGAGTCTCTTGAGTTATCACTTTCATATGCTAGTGGTAATTTTCATTATAGAACTTGGCTTGTATATTCCAATGATGGGCTTCCTCAAATGCCCTAGGTCTTCATGAGCAAGCAAGTTGGATGCACACCCACTTAGTTTCAGTTTGAGCTTTCATATACTTATATCTCTAGTGCATCCATTGCATGCCAATCCCTATTCCTCACATTGACATCAATTGATGGGCATCTCCATTGCCCGTTGATTAGCCGCGTTGATATGAGACTTTCTCCCTTTTTGTCTTCTCCACACAACCTCCACCATCATATTCTATTCCACCTATAGTGCTATGTCCATGGCTCACGCTCATGTATTGCGTGAGGGTTGAAAAAGCTGAAGCGCGTTAAAAAGTATGAACCAATTGCTCGGCTTGTCATCGGGGTTGTGCATGATGTGAATATTTTGTGTGGTGAAGATGGAGCATAGCCAGACTATATGATTTTGTAGGGATAACTTTCTTTGGCCATGTTATTTTGAAAGGACATGATTGCTTTATTAGTAGGCTTAAAGTATTATTGTTTTTATGTCAAATGATAGACTATTGCTTTGAATCACTCATATCTTAATATTCATGCCATGATTAGATATGTGATCAAGCTTATGCTAGGTAGCATTCCACATGAAAAATTATTATTTTATATCATTTACCTACTCGAGGACGAGCAGGAATTAAGCTTGGGGATGCTGATACGTCTCCGTCATATCTATAATATTTGATTGTTCCATGCCAATATTATACAACTTTCATATATTTTTGGCAACTTTTTAAACTATTTTTGGGGACTAACATATTGATCCAGTGCCCAGTGCCAGTTCCTGTTTGTTGCATGTTTTTGTTTCGTAGAATATCCATATCAAACGGAGTCCAAACAGGATAAAAATTGACAGAGATTTTTTTGGAATATATGTGATTTTTGGGAAGAAAAATCAACGTGAGACGATGCTCGAGGGGCCCACGTGGCAGGGGGCGCGTCCCTGACCCTCGTGGCCACCCCGTAAGGTGGTTGATGCCCTTCTTTCGCCGCAAGAAAGCTAATATCCGGATAGAGATCGTGTTACAATGGCAGCCCAATCGGAGTTACGGATCTCCGGGAATATAAGAAACGGTGAAAGGGCAGAATCTGGGAACGCAGAAATAGAGAGAGATAGAGAGACAGATCCAATCTCGGAGGGGCTCTCGCCCCTCCCACGCCATGGAGGCCATGGACCAGAGGGGAAACCCTTCTCCCATCTAGGGAGGAGGTCAAGGAAGAAGAAGAAGGAGGGGGGCTCTCTCCCCCTCGCTTCCGGTGGCACCGAAGTGCCACCGGGGGCCATCATCATCACCGCAATCTAAACCAACAACTTCACCGCCATCACAACCAACTCTTCCCCCCTCTATGCAGCGGTGTAGCCTCTCTCATACCCACTGTAATCTCTACTTAAACATGGTGCTCAACGCTATATATTATTTCCCAATGATGTATGGCTATCCTATGATGTTTGAGTAGATCCGTCTTGTCCTATGGGTTAATTGATGATCGTGATTGGTTTGAGTTGCATGTTTTATTATTGGTGCTGTCCTATAGTGCTCTCCGTGTCGCGCACGTGTGAGGGATTCCCGCTGTAGGGTTTGCAATATGTTCATGATTTGCTTATGGTGGGTGGCGTGAGTGACAGAAGCACAGACCCGAGTAAGTAGGTTGTTTGCGTATGGGATAAAGAGGACTTGATACTTTAATGCTATGGTTGGGTTTTACCTTAATGATATTTAGTAGTTGCAGATGCTTGCTAGAGTTCGAATCATAAGTGCATATGATCCAAGTAGAGAAAGTATGTTAGCTTATGCCTCTCCCTCAAATAAAATTGCAATAATGATTACCAGTCTAGTTATCGATTGCCTAGGGACAAATAACTTTCTCGTGACAAAAAGCTCTCTACTAAAACTAATTTAGTTGTGTCTTTATCTAAACAGCCCCTACTTTTTATTTACATGCTCTTTATTATCTTGCAAACCTATCCAACAACACCTACAAAGTACTTCTAGTTTCATACTTGTTCTAGGTAAAGCGAACATCAAGCATGCGTAGAGTTGTATCGGTGGTCGATAGAACTTGAGGGAATATTTGTTATGCCTTTAGCTCCTCGTTGGGTTTTACACTCTTACTTATCGAAAGAGGCTACAATTCATCCCCTATACTTGTGGGTTCTCACTATCATGATTTATCTTCTGTTTATTCGGAACTAATCTTGTAGTAATTTGCTCATATTCCCAACAATCCAAAAACCTGATAATAGGAAATTTTCTCGAATGGTTTTGCTGCGCATTTGAAGCCACTTGCCTTTAAGGGGGTGCAATATAAGTGGTGGCACACGAGAGCAGTTTACTGGTTTCGGACCATGTATTGCTATGACGCCACTAAGGGCAAGCCTGAGGGTGATCTTAATCCAGCACAGTTGGAAGCTTTTGAGAAGATCGATACTCTCTTTAAAGGCACCCTTCTAAGTGTTCTTGATGATTCCATTGTGGCTTCGTATATGTCATTTGACAACGGTAAGGACATGTGGGCTGCGCTCGAGGCCAAGTTTGGTGCCTTGGACGCCGACAGCGAGTTGTAAGTCATTGTACAATTCTATGACTACAAGATGACTGATGAGTGCTCTACTGTACAGCAGGCTCATGAGCTACAGTCACTCGCAAAAGAACTTGAGTACTTCAAGTGTGTGTTGTCAGACAAGTTTGTTGCCGGAGGCATCATTGCCAAGATTCCACCTTCGTGGAACAATTTTGCTACTTCCCTAAAACACAAGAGACAGGAGTTTTCCATTTCAGATCTCATTGGTACTCTTGATGTTGAAGAGAAGGCGAGAGCGAAGGACACACGTGCTCGAGTTGTCGAGGGAGCTTCTAGTGCCCACATTTTATAGAAGAAGAACTTTTACCCCAACAAGTTCAAAAACAACAAGAACAAAACTCAGGGAATAGGCAAGTTTGATACAAAGAACAAGCCGTCACATTCTACCAACTTCAAGAAGAATTCTCATAAGAAGGGGAAGGGACTTTGCCATGTCTGCGGTGATCCTAATCACTAGGCTCCGAAGTGTCCTAACCGCTTTGAGGAGCGCGAACATGAGTAGAGCAGCAAGTCCGCTGATGTTGTCATCAGTGATACTTATATGAAGGAATCTGGGTCACAGGGACTTCTCCCATGCTGATGGGGAATGGGTCACATGCCATCATTCGAGGTGTCGGTACATTCGATCTGAAGTTTACTTTGAGGAAGATCGTGTGTCTGAAGAACGTTCATCATGTGTCGTCCATCAATAAAAATCTCATTAGTGGTTCTCGTTTATGTCAAGATGGTTTTAAGTTGGTTTTAGAGTCCAATAAAGTTGTAACTTCTAAATATGGACAATTTGTCGAAAAAGGCAATAAGAGCGGAGGCTTGTTCCGCCTGTCTTTGTCAGATATTTGCACTAAAGTTATTAATAATGTTTTCCACAATAATGAGTCCGATATTTGGCATTCACGACTTTGTCATATTAACTTTGGTTGCATGATGCGGCTAGCCAATATGAATTTAATTCCGAAAATCTCTACTGTTAAAGGCTCCAAGTGCCAAGTATGTGTCCAAGCTAAGCAACCTCGCAAGTCCCATAAGACTGCAGAGGCAAGAGACTTGGCGCCACTAGAGAATATACATTCTGATCTTTGTGAGATGAATGGCATGTTGACAAAAGGTGGAAAGAGATAATTCATGATGTTAATTGATGACTCGACTAGATATTGTTATGTGTATCTTCTGAAATCAAAAGGTGAGGCTTTAACTTTCTTCAAAAACTATAAAGCTGAAGCAGAGAACCAACTTGATCAGAAAATTAAACGGTATAGGTCTGATCATGGTGGAAAGTATTTTTCAAATGAATTTGATTCCTTTTGTGCGGAACATGGTATAATCCATGAGAGGACGCCTCCCTACTCACCTCAGTCAAACTGAACTCTAACTGATATGGTTAACACCATGTTAGACACATCAGGTCTCTCCAAGGAATGGTGGGGGGGCGCTAATGACTGCGTGTCATGTCCTAAACCGAGTTCCCACAAAGCATAAGACCATGACTCCATTTGAGGAATGGGAAAAGAAAAGTTTGAAACTCTCTTACCTACGTACTTGGGATTGTTTGGCGAAAATCAGTATACCAATTCCCAAGAAGCGCATGCTTTCACCAAAAACCGTGGATTGTGTTCTTCTGGGCTATGCTTTTCATAGCATTGGCTGTAGATTTTTTTCAAATAAAATCTGAGGTATCCGGCATGCATGTTGGTACGATTATGGAGTCGAATGATGAAACTTTATATGAGGACATAGTTCCTATGAAGGATATGTCGAGTTCATCAAATCAGGAGATACCCACAACATCTAGTGAGGAATTCACTGTAATTCCTGAACCCACCATTGTGATGGAACACATTGAGAATCATGTTGAGGGTGACAATGGAACTCCTGTGAAGAGTAAGAGATTGAGGAATGCAAAGTCCTTTGGTGATGATATCGTTGTGTACCCTATGGATGACACACCCATGACTATTTCAGAAGCCTATGCATCTACTGATGCTGACTACTGGAAGGAAGCTGCTCGCAGCGAGATCGATTCCAACCTAGCTAACAGAACCTGGGATATCAAGGACCGTCCTTATGGGTGCAAACCTGTAGGATGTAAGTGGGTGTTCAAGAAGAAGCTTAGATCTAATGGTACGATTGAAAAGTACAAGGCACAGCTTGTGGCTAAGGGTTATACCCAGAAAGAAGGTGAAGACTTCTTCGATACCTACCTACCCGTGGCTAAACTGACCACAATCCGGGTGCTACTATCACTGGCTGCCTCACATGGTCTTCTCGTTCATCAAATGGATGTTAAGACGGCTTTCCTCAACGAAGAGTTGAAGGAGGAAATTTAGATGGATCAGCCAAATGGTTTTGTAGTACCTGGTCAGGAAGGAAGGATGTTCAGGTTATTAAAGTCTTTATATGGCCTTAAACAAGCTCCAAAGAGTGGCATGAGACATCCGAAAGAACATTAACTGCTGCCGGCTTTGTAGTAAACGATGGTGACAAGTGTGTGTACTATTGCCATGGTGGGTGTTACGGCATATCTCTCTCAAGGTAGTTTTGGTGATTGATGACAACATGTTTGTGGACTAATCTTGTGCTTTGAATAATTCACAGATTCTCCCCTGGCACGAGAAGCTTTCTTCCCCTCTGAGTGTATTTCAAGACGGTGTAGATCTTTCGTTTCTTTCTCGGTGGACTAGTTGCGTAGAGGGCACCGTACTATCAAGGGGGGGTCCGCCGAGGTATTGCATGGGTGGAATCATCACGTACACATCAGCTTCTCACCCTCCGAGCTTTTCCATTCCATTGTAGAGTTCTCTCCTCTCTTCCTTGTCCTGTCTGGGTCCAAGCGGTAGTACCGCGCACCCAGCGGTAGTACCGCTGAGGAGCCACAAGCGGCAGTACCGCTCCACAGCGGTAGTACCGCCCGTGGCTCCACAGTAGTAGTACCGCTGGGGTGCCTGGCACCTCCGCCTCGTCCTCAGCATCTTTGAGAGAGTCTCTCTCTCTCTCTTATGCGCCCCAGCGGTAGTACCGCACTGCCAGTGGTAGTACGGTCGAAGGGTCACAAGCGGCAGTACCGCTCCACAGCGGTAGTACCGCCCGTGACCCCGCTGCCGTAGTACCACTGGGCAGTCTGGCTCCTACCGCCTCGATTCAAGAGGTCTTTTTCTCATGTCGGGTTTTGCGGCACTAGTTGCGGTTGTAGAGGTGGTAGTACCGTTCCAGGAGCGGTAGTACCGCCTCTACCACCGCGGTAGTACCGCGTTAGGGTCCTTTCCCTACTAGTCTCCTCTGCGCGGCAGTGCCGCTGGCTGGCACGGCAGTACCGCTGTCCTAGCGGTAGTACCGCCCCCTCTCAGCGGTAGTACCGCCCTTTGCGGGGCTGGTTGGTGGGGGGCAATGGTTGGATTGTTGCCCCCACTATAAAAGGGAGTCCCCTTCTTCTCTTTGACCTACCTCTTCCTCCCCCAAGCTCCATTTATTGCTCAAGCTCCATTAAATGTTCCAAGCTCCATTTTCGCCCGATCTATCTCTCTAGCCAATCGAACTTGTTGATTTGCTCGGGAGTGGTTGAGAAGGCCCCGATCTACACTTCCACCAAGGGATTTTCGATTCCCCCACTCATCCCTAGCGGATCTTGTTACTCTTGGGTGTTTGAGCACCCTAGACGGTTGAGGTCACCACGGAGCCATAGTCCACTGTGGTGAAGCTTCGTGGTCTTGTTGGGAGCCGTCGATTAAGTTGTGGAGATTGCCCCAACCTTGTTTGTAAAGGTTTGGTCGCCGCCTTCAAGGGCACCAATAGTGGAATCACGGCATCTCGCATTGTGTGAGGGCATGAGGAGAATACGGTGACCCTAGTGGCTTTTGGGGAGCATTGTGCCTCCACACCGCTCTAACGAAGACGTACTTCCCCTCAAAAGGAAGGAACTTCGGTAACACATCCTCGTCTTCACCGGATCCACTCTTGGTTATCTCTTACCTTTACTTGTGCAAGCTCTTTAGTGTTTCTTCCCTTGCTTGCTTGTATGTTTGTTGTTATTGCATCATATAGGTTGCTCACCTAGTTGCACATCTAGACAACCTACTTTGATGCAAAGTTTAATTTGGTAAAGAAAAGTAAAAATTGGTAGATGCCTATTCACCCCCCCTCTAGTCAACCATATCGATCCTTTCAGTGGGGGCGAAGGAGTTATTCTTTGTCTATATGTCGATGACATATTGATCTTTGGAACCAAACTTGATCTATTCAAGGAGGTTAAGGATTTCTTATCTCGCTGTTTTGAGATGAAGGATCTAGGAGTAGCTGATGTTATCTTAAACATCAAGCTGTTGAGAGATGAGAATGGTGGGATCACACTGCTTCAGTCTCACTATGTGGAAAAGATCTTGAGTCGTTTTGGATATAGCGACTGCACGCCTTCTCCAACTCCATATGATGCTAGTGTGTTGCTTCGAAAGAATCTACGGATTGCTAGAGATCAATCGAGGTATTCTCAGATCATTGGCTCGCTTATGTATTTGACGAGTGCCACGAGGCCTGACATCTCTTTTGTTTTGACCAAGCTGAGTCAGTTTGTGTCAAAACCGGGAGATGATCATTGGCATGCACTTGAGAGAGTTATGTTCTACTTTAAAGGCACTGCGAGCTATGGGATTCACTACACCGAGTATCCAAGGGTACTGGAGGGTTATAGTGACTCAAACTGGATATCTGATGCTGATAAGATTAAGGCCATAAGTGGTTATATTTTTACACTTGGTGGTGGCGCTATTTCCTAGAAGTCTTGCAAGCAGACCATCTTAACAAGGTCAACTATGAAAGCTGAACTCACAGCATTAGACACTGCCACTTTTGAAGCAGAGTGGCTTTGTGAGCTCTGATACGTCTCCAACGTATCTATAATTTTTGATTGTTCAATATTGTTATATTATCAATCTTGGATGTTTTATAATCATTTTCTAGTCATTTTATATCATTTTTCAGTACTAACCTATTGATATAGTGCCAAGTGCCAGTTGCTGTTTTTCCATGTTTTTTACATCGTAGAAAATCAATATCAAATGGAGCCCAAATGCCACGAAACTTTACGGAGATTTTTTATGGACCAGAAGACACGTAATGGGCCCTGGTTACGCCTGGGGGTGCTCCGAGGGGAGCACAACCCACCAGAGCAAAGAAGAGAAGGAACGTTCATCAATCAATCCAAATACACTCAAGACATGCTCAAACGATTCAAGCTAAGTGACGTCAAGCCGGCCTCCACTCCAATGCCCACCAAGTGCCAACTTTACTTAGATCCTAATGGTAAAGTGGTGGATCAAAAGGTATATCGTTCCATGATTGGATCCTTGCTTTACCTTTGTGCATCTAGACCGGACATCATGTTGAGTGTGGGAATTTGTGCACGGTTTCAAGACGCACCTAAGGAAAGTCACTATGTGGCGGTCAAACGAATCTTTCGATATTTGGCTCATACCCCAAAAACTTTGGCTTATGGTACCCAAGAGGAACAAACTTCAAGCTTGTAGGGTACTCAGATTCCGATTGGGCGGGAGACAAAGAGGATAGGAAGTCAATTCCGGAGGGTGTCAATTCCTTGGTTGCTCTTTGGTAAGTTGGTCTTCCAAAAAGCAAAGTTGTGTGTCTCTCTCGTCCACTGAGGCGGAGTATGTTGCCGCCAGTAGTTGTTGTGCACAACTCCTATGGATGAGGCAAACTTTAAAGGATTACTGTGTAACTTGTGACAAAGTGCCTCTTTGGTGTGACAATGAAAGTGCCATCAAGATCTCTCTCAACCTGGTGCAACACTTCAAGACGAAGCATATTGAGATTCAGTATCACTTCATCCGGGATCACATTAGGCGAGGAGAGATCGAGCTCAACTATGTCAACACTCATGACAACCTTGCAGATATTTTCACCAAGCCCTTGGATGAAGCAAGATTTCGCGAGTTAAGGCATGAGCTAAATATCATTGATTCAAGCAATGTGGCTTGAACCCTTGCACACCCCACCACGCTCAATTTGTTGTCTAGTTGAGGTGTAGGCATGGACATAGGGGGAGTGTTGTTCTCTGAATGAACTCTCCCTCCCCCCATTATGCATAAATTGATCAAGTCTTTCACTTTTAGCCATTGTTGATGGTATTTGTGTTTCAAAGATGAGTTTTGGTCATGGGCCCAAGGTTAAAATCTTCGCGGCGCCATACCTCTTAACTCAAACATAGGTGGCCTCGGCCACTGCCCTCCTTCGAAGAGGTGTGTCGTTTTTCGTGTGCTCGTGTGCTCACTTTTCTTGCCATTTTGTATTTTCTTCAAGCTAAAAGCCGTGTTTGTTTAGTTGCCGTGGCGTGCTGGGCGGTACTACCGCTGGTGGTGCGCAGTACTACCGCTCGTAAGCGGTACTACCGCCCCCCAGCACGGTACTACCGCTGAGGGACAAGACCAGGGGGTTAAGTCGGGGCAGGGGGAGGTTTCTTCTCCCCCGTACCCATTCACTTCGCCCCCTCTTTTCTCTTCCGCTCTCCAGCCTCCACTCGCCGCGGGAGGGCTCCGGCGGATCTCCATCTCCGGGGCGTCCCTCTTCATTTCCGTTGGTGGAGTCGATCCCCACCTCATTCTCTTGCCATGGATGCCGGTATTGCCCCCGTTCCTTCTTTCCTTTTGTCTCGTTTTCAGATCTTGTTTCTTAGGGGCAATGGTGGTTGCATCTCTAGATTTTTGGCCAAATCTAGGCTTGAGTTGGTTGGAGAAGGCAACTAGACTATCTCGATTAGAGTTTGGTAGGAATATTTTTGAATTTGGTAGGCCGGTAGTGCCGGATCTGACCACGGTAGTAGGAAACCGATGTTTCACCGCCTCGTGCTGTAGGAAACTGTTGTTTCGCCTCCTCGAGCAGTACTACCGCTCTCATTGGAGCGGTACTACCGCTTGACCTCAAGCGGTACTACCGCTCTCTTTGGGGCGGTACTACCGCTTGGGGCGGTACTACCGCGGGCATGTCACGGTACTACCGCTGCATGCCAAATTCCATCATTTTTCTTCCTTACCTTAATCATTTTTGTTTAGTTTGTTGGCTTATGCTCGTTCTTTCTGGTTGTTTTGCGTGTTCTTGTGTTTGGCTCCAGGTGATGACCATTCTGAGCAGCAAGGTCGCCGTATCAACCCCGAGCGTGCTACATCAAAACGCTACCGCACCTCAGAGCCAGCCGGTGGTTCCTCGAGCACCCAACCGCCTCCAGCAAGTGCATATGCAAGTGTTCCTCCACCTCCTCAGCAATCGAAGCGATCCGCCAACAAGCCAAAGGGGAAGACTGTGACTGAGATGACCAACAAGGAGTTTTGGGAGAAGCGTCGCCGCAACCCCTATGCGGTGGACCAAGAACCCACTTTGGTCAACCGCCCGTTCTGGAACCGTTTTCAGTTTGCCATCTACATTGATGTGATCAAGGCCAAGAAGAATCTTTTTGTTGATGTTCGCTCCATTGACACTGATGCTATGGACAAGGACCCGGAGTACTTTGGCGAAGCCCTTCAGATGTGCACTAAGCTGAACATTCTCAGGATCATGCAATTCAACAAGGATTTCGATGCAGATTTGGTGGCTCAATTCTATGCCACCATCCATCTTGGGACGGATGTCGAAAGGACTCTGACATGGATGACCAATGGCAAGCTGCTTTCTATCAAGTGGAAGGCTTTCATGGAGTTACTTGATGTGGTGGATCACGGGCTTGAGACTCCTGTCGGTTTCCGCCCTCACCGCAATGCTACGTCCACCCACAAGCAAGCCCTTTGGCCCTACTGCACTGTGAAAGTTCACCCAGTAACTGAGAAGAAGACCTATGAGCTATCTCCGTATCTGGACATTCTTCATAGCATCTTCCGTGAGACTCTCTTCCCTCGGATCGGGAATCTGGATATGGTCCACTCTTACCTCGTGGACTTGCTCCTTTTCTGTCAGCATGAGAAGGAAGCAAGCACTGGAGAGAGCCTGGATATTTCTCATGTCATGTGGTCTGAACTTCTCTCTGCCGTGTCTGAGCGCAAGTGCCCTATATATGGTCCATTCATCATGAGGCTCATTGAGAGGGCCTGAGCACAGACTTATCCCAGAGTGTTGCTAGAAACTGGAGACTTGGTTTCTCATGATATCAAGCGTCTGAGGAAGAAGGACAATTGGACAGCGCCTCACACAGGGGGTCCATCTGCTACTGCTACCACAGGGGGGTCCGTCTGCTGCTACTGATGATCATGAGGAGGACTTTGGCCCCTCTAGTACAGAACCGTCGTGGGCACAGAAGCTTAAGCGCAAGACGAAGAAGCTTTTCTGCATGGAGTCTCATGGTCAGTACATGACTCATGTGGCAGAGAAGCATGCCAGGACGCGCCATAAGGAGCTCATGCGTTAGATGGGAGCAACAGTTGCCAGTGGGTCTGAGGGTCAGATCACTGAAGAGGAGGAATGGATTCATCAGCATTGCCCTTGGACCGATTCCGATGCCGAGCAGTTTTCGACCCACGATGAAGATGCAGAGATGTGATGTTCGAGATCTTCATCTTCCCATCACCTGGAGTCGTAGCGTCACTCTTTGACCTTTTTGGTGTCTCGCTGCCAAAGGGGGAGAGAGTGTAGGGATTTGTGTTTGTTGCCGTGCTTTGAGTCGTCTTGTGGGTTCTTGTGTGTTCTCTCTGTCTTTATTTGGTTTGGTTTGGTGTGGGACCTAAGTTCTAGACATATGGTGTGAGACATATGCTCCCTATTGCTACCTTATTACTTATGTCTATTCTGAGTACCTTAGTTTATTATGAGATGCATGCTTGTCATGTTTATTCTCTTCTCTCATATATCTTGTGCTTAGTATTGTTGGACTATAAAATATAGGGGAGTGTTGATCCGAATGTGTGTGTCTTGCCATATCTAGGCGTACACATTCTGGGGGAGCCCGTCTATATTTTGTAGTTCTTAGTTTTCTTCGTTTTAATTCTTTTCCTTGCGCAAATCCCTAGTTGTCATCAATCCACCAAAAGGGGGAGATTGTTACGTCATATCTCTCTCAAGGTAGTTTTGGTGATTGATGACAACATGTTTGTGGACTAATCTTGTGCTTTGAATAATTCACAGATTCTCCCCTGGCACGAGATGCTTTCTTCCCCTCTGAGTGTATTTCAAGACGGTGTAGATCTTTCGTTTCTTTCTCGGTGGACTAGTTGCGTAGAGGGCACCGTACTATCAAGGGGGGGTCCGCCGAGGTATTGCATGGGTGGAATCATCACGTACACATCAGCTTCTCACCCTCCGAGCTTTTCCATTCCATTGTAGAGTTCTCTCCTCTCTTCCTTGTCCTGTCTGGGTCCAAGCGGTAGTACCGCGCACCCAGCGCTAGTACCGCTGAGGAGCCACAAGCGGCAGTACCGCTCCACAGCGGTAGTACCGCCCGTGGCTCCACAGTAGTAGTACCGCTGGGGTGCCTGGCACCTCCGCCTCGTCCTCAGCATCTTTGAGAGAGTCTCTCTCTCTCTCTTATGCGCCCCAGCGGTAGTACCGCACTGCCAGTGGTAGTACGGTCGAAGGGTCACAAGCGGCAGTACCGCTCCACAGCGGTAGTACCGCCCGTGTTGTTCCTACAGTTAGCTCATAATTGGAAGAGATTACATCATCATCTCTCTATCCATGTGCCCACGCACGCGGTAACGTAAACCGAAACAAAAGAACGGTAACAAAAGCGAAGGTGAGGCGTAGTCGTACGAACAAGAACAGCGTCAACAGCGACAGTACCCCGCTCACGGCGTGAGTACTCGCCCGCCGATGTTGACCTGGGCCCCGTTCCTTCCGCCACGTAGTACCGCATCGGGGCTGCTCGTGGCTCCCTACCCAAAGGGCCTTCGAAACTGAGGGGTAATTATTATCAAATCGTAGTCGGGTTTGTGGCAAACTAGTTGTTGCGGTTTCGCACCGACGTTTTGTCGGCTCGTAGTCACAACTCCTATTGAGGAAATTGTTCCAGGACGGCTAGTGACTCCCGCGCCCCTCACACCTTCGTGGTAGTACCCATGAAAATTCTTATCCCCGAAGCTTGATCCTTGGGCTTAGGGACGTCCTTATTCCCCCACTAACTACAGTCTCCTCTGGGCGGAGAGGGCCAAGGTGCGCCCGCGGGGCTTTTGGCGTGGTAGTTACCCCGCACTGAACAACAGGCCCAGCCGCCTGGCTAGTACCGGCCCCCTTCAGCGGTATCTACCGCCCTCTGTGCGCGCGGCTGGTTGGTGAGGGGCAACGGTTGGATTGTTGCCCCCACTATAAAAGGGGTCCCTCTTCTCTTTGACCTACCTCTTCTCCCCCAAGCTCCATTTATTGCTCAAGCTCCATTAAATGCTCCAAGCTCCATTTTCGCCCGATCTATCTCTCTAGCCAATCAAACTTGTTGATTTGCTCGGGAGTGGTTGAGAAGGCCCTGATCTACACTTCCACCAAGGGATTTTCGATTCCCCCACTCATCCCTAGCGGATCTTGTTACTCTTGGGTGTTTGAGCAGCCTAGACGGTTGAGGTCACCTCGGAGCCATATTCCATTGTGGTGAAGTTTCGTGGTCTTGTTGGGAGCCTCCGATTAAGTTGTGGAGATTGCCCCAACCTTGTTTGTAAAGGTTCGGTCGCCGCCTTCAAGGGCACCAATAGTGGAATCACGGCATCTCGCATTGTGTGAGGGCGTGAGGAGAATACGGTGGCCCTAGTGGCTTCTTGGGGAGCATTGTGCCTCCACACCGCTCCAACGGAGACGTACTCCCCCTCAAAAGGAAGGAATTTCGGTAACAGATCCTCGTCTCGACCGGATCCACTCTTAGTTATCTCTTACCTTTACTTGTGCACGCTCTTTATTGTTTCTACCCTTGCTTGCTTGTATGCTTGTTGTTATTGCATCATATAGGTTGCTCACCTAGTTGCACATCTAGACAACCTACTTTGGTGGCAAAGTTTAATTTGATAAAGAAAAGTTAAAAATTGGTAGTTGCCTATTCACCCCCCCTCTAGTCAACCATATCGATCCTTTCAATTGGTATCAGAGCCTCGTCTCTTTATTAAGGACTTTACCGTCCAAAGAGTATGGTTGATACCGTAGACGGTGTGGAGGAACACTCCGGTGTGAATCCGATCTCGTCTACGGGCGATGGGGGAACCTCGGTCTCTCGTGAGGAATTCAATGTGGCCTTAGAGACATTGAAGACCTCCATGACGACCGAGGTTGAAAGCATGTTTACTAAATTTCTTGAGGGGCTTAAACTTTACACCGCACCGTTGAAAGTGGGTGATCCCACCAGCAAGGTGACGGATGCTATCCCCGACAAGGGGGAAGCTAGTAGTGAAAAGGCTCCATCTTCTAGTGGTAAAAATGGCACCGGCATCTTTGCTCATGTGGAACCACCACTTGTTTATGGTGGACCGGTTCCTTCTACTCATTTGAATCATGCCAGTCCTCCCCCTAAGATTGTGAAAAATGAGGACTTTGATTCTTGGGTTTACCGCTTTAAACGTCATTTAAATCATGTGAACACTAACCTTTGGAGAATCATTGAAGAAGGTTTTTATCCACATGATCCAAGAAACTTGACTTCTCGAGAAGCCGCAGATAATCAATTCAATGAGAACGCTCTCTTTATCATTCAAGATGCAATTCCACCTGAAGACCTACCTCATCTTCGTCCCTACGCCTTGGCCAAAGATGCATGGCATTGTGTTGTCTCTCTCTACCGGGGAAGCGCAAGCATTCAACGCTCCAACTATGAAGTGGTGCAAGATGAGGCCGATGAGTTTGCAATGAAAGAAGATGAAGAACCTCGTGAGCTTTATCGGAGAGTAACCAAACTCGCGGTCTCACTACGAGATCACGGGAGCAAGGACACGGATGACAATTGGATCAAGCGCAAATTCCTCAAGGCAATGATGCCCTACCACAAGGCCATGTCCTCCGTCATTCGTCAAAGACCGGACTTCCACACTTTGACCTCAAGCGAAGTGTTGGATGAGTTTGTGGCCATGAACATTTTGGACAAGACCGCCGACAATGCGGTGCTCCGTTCTCAACGGGCAAAGAAGCCTAACCTTGCTTTGAAGGCCAAGCTCACCGTGGAAGAAGAAGAAGAGGAAGAAGAGGAGAGCAACCCCGAAGATACGAAGTATGCATATCATGAACACATGGCACTTGCTTCAAGGCAATTTTGGAGCAAGAAAAACTCGAGCCCAACTTTAGCAAAAACAACTCGAGTGGCACAAGGGGCAAGCAACGTGTAAGGACTTGCTACAACTGCGGCAACGTGAGTCATTTCATTGCGGAATGCCCGTATGAGAAGAGGGAAGACAATGGTGGCAACTCATCCGAAAGGACAAGGCCAAGTCGTTCCCCAACAAGAACAACTTCACCAAGAAGACTCCTCCCAACTCTTGCAACTATTGCTATCGCATAGCGATGAAGTAAAGCAATTATTTGGCGCTTGCATCTTATGCAATAGAGAGATAACCATAAGGCTTTTGCCAGTTGCCGATAACTTCAACAAAACATGATCATCTCATACAACAACTTATATCTTATCACGTCTTGACCATATCACATCACAACATGCCCTGCAAAAACAAGTTAGATGCCCTCTACTTTGTTGTTGCAAGTTTTACGTGGATGCTACGGGCTGAGCAAGTGAAAGTGCAACTATCCCTAGGTGGTTTTGGTAATTCATAACAACATATAGCTCATTGAGCTAATGCTATTCCAAGATGATTATTTCAGGAAAGCTCAATGATTGGCATGGCATGGATGTGAAAGTGGAACCCTCAAAATGCTAAGGACAAAGGATTGGCTCAAGCTCAAAAGCTCAAGACTCTTCATTTTTATATTTTAGTGATCCAAGATCACATTGAGTCTTTAGGAAAAGCCAATACTATCAAGGAGGGATGAGGTGTTGCTTAATGAGCTTTGCCTCTTTGCTCTATGTGCTTAATGATATGCTCCAAAACCCTTCAACTACTTTCCCATTCCTCAGGTTCTCAGGTATCCACCCATACTCGACCTCGAGGAAAACACTCCCCGGAAGTTTCCAAACCTCGGTCCGGCGGTGGGATTTCTGGGTCCTGGATCGGGCGCGCGGACAGTTTCCCAAAGGGAATGGAGACAAAACCAAAAAAAAAACACGCCCACCCTGGGCGGAGGTCTTGCGACTTGTCATATAGCCAGCGTCGCACACGGGCCTTCCCTTAATGCACTTCGGCTTCTCTTACCGCCGCACAGGAGATCCGTCCGTTTCCCCTCTCAACGCAGCACCTGCCGCGATTTCTGCAACCGAATCTCCGTGGTTCGCGCTTCTCCGGTCCATCACTTTTGGCGGGTCCCTCCACCGGAGAGCACACCATTCCGGCTCCCCATTGGCCACGAGATTGCAATGTAAGAACTTTCAGTGTTTTTCCCCTTTGTATTTTCTTCTATCGGTCGGCTCCAGGCGCGAACAGGGAGCAAATCGGGCCCTTCTCCCATTGCACCCGGTTTTGCCTGAGCCAATCCTCTCGGGCTTCCTCTTCCGGTCGCGTTCAGCTTAATTACCTTTACTAATTCTGTGTCCTCACACCAGAGAATCTGGTGTTCGGTCTCGAGCCCGCACGGATTACGTCTTATGTCTCTCATATCCACCCTACACGCCATTAATCGTCTCCTACCGAGCTGCAGTTCAGTTCTCTCCCCGCACCAACTGACAATCTCTAACGGTCATAGGTTTACATTTTCGGTCCGAACCGAGTTTTGTGATTTGGTAGAACGCATGATTGGAAAACTGTATGAACAGTTGTGGAATTTTGGTGTGGAGGCATATCTATTCGCCCTCCACCCGTCCTCTGTCACTTCGGGCACGATGTACCGCCCATCTAGATTACACACTGTTTTCCCCACACAACCTTCCATTATGGGTCAGTATGCTTGGCGCACGCAGAGAACCACCTACTCAACGTCGCTCTCGACGCACCAAGGGAATTCCATCCGTTTACGGAGGATATTGTATATATTCTTTATTCTCTTCTCTGGCCCCTGGTCAGTTTGCCCTCACTTTCTAATATTCTTTTCCACAAACTCCAAATCCTCATGAGAGAGGAGTTGAAGTGTTGGGCGAAGACCTATCATGTTTGACACGCCACGAGGGAGGCAAGGGTATGTGGATTTGGTTCGGACAGGTAGACGACCATTGGTGTTTTCTTCTCCTGCGGACGAGCCTGTCGTTCTCCTAGACCTTGGGGCTACGGTGTCACTTGGGAACCTCTCGACATATGCATTGGTGCGAGAGTTTGAAACCAAAGACTCACGTTTGTAAGGAGGAGCACAGGGAGAATGGGCTCACTCTTGTGAAGGATCATACCGCTGGGAGTGCCCGAGGCAAGTTCCTGTGGCTGGGCGATGGCCATGGTGGGATAGACAAGGTTGCTTCTTCGTGGACCCTTTGTGGGTGGTTGCTTCTTCGTGGACCCTTCGTGGGTGGAGCCGTGTGTGGACTCAGCGCAACCGTTACCCTTTGTGGGTGGAGCCCTCCGTGGACTCGCGCAACCGTTACCCTTTGTGGGTTGAAGTCTCCATCAACGTGGATGTAGGATAGCACCACCTATCCGAACCACGGGAAAAACATCCGTGTCTCCAAATTGCGTTTGAATTCTCCAAACCCTTCCCTTTACATTCTTGCAAGTTGCATGCTTTACTTTCCGCTGCCTATATACTCTTTGCATGCTTGCTTGAATTATGTGATGATTGCTTGACTTGTCCTAAAATAGCTAAAATCTGCCAAGAACTAAAATTGGGAAAAGGTTAAGTTTTTATTTGGTCAAGTAGTCTAATCACCCCCCCTCTAGACATACTTTCGATCCTACAAGTGGTATCAGAGCTTTGGTCTCCATTTGCTTTGATCTCCATAGCTTTGGTGGTCATAGCCTTGGTTTCACAACCTAGGAGAGTATGGCGTCTAGCGAGGGAAATTATCACCGTAGAGGTCCTTACTTTGATGGTACTAATTTTGCTAGTTGGAAGCATAAAATGAAAATGCATATTCTTGGACATAACCCCGCCGTTTGGGCTATTTGTGTGTGTTGGTTTGCAAGGTGACTTCTTTGATGGGAAAGAACCAAACCGTGAAGCTACCGCGGATGAGTTGAAGATGTTGCAATACAATGCTCAAGCTTGTGATATTCTCTTCAACGGATTGTGCCCCGAAGAATTCAACAAAATCAGCCGTCTTGAGAATGCAAAGGAAATTTGGGACACTTTGATTGATAGCACGAAGGTACCAGACTCCGTCAAGGAATCCAAAGTATGTGGTAGATGTGCTATCATAGTCACGAAGCCAGTTGACGACCACAGACTTCACACGAGGAAGGATGGTTGAATTGGTCGGCCTCTGGGAATATGCTAAGCGTCTACGGCTTGGTGGCTCTCCCACTTCACTAATGAGCATTTGTATCAACGGGATGAACGTTAGGTTAGCTAGTAGAAGCACCGACGCATCACGCCCCATGAACCTTCAAGCTAGCACTTCACCATCAACAGAAGACCCTCGCTCTACAGCAGCCTTAGATGGAAATATGATACCCCCCCGTTGTGTTCATCATCTGAAGCACACACTCTGCCCAAGTTTTCACCAAAGATCCTCAAGCAATCTGGAGGTGATTGGTCGGGGTAAGAATTGCTTCTTCATTCGAGATGTCCTCACTTTAACGGATACCAAAGAGGAACTTCACAACAAATCAAGTGGTGCCTATAAAGCCTCATGTGAAGCCCCTACATCATCAAGTGAGAAACAAGACTTCAATGAAGAATTGAGCTTAATGGTGAAGAACTTCAACAAGTTCTACAAGAGTAGAAGCAAAGATAGAAGCTTCAAGTCAAGGTCCTACAATGACAAAAGATCTTCCAATGAGTGTACGGCTCCCTACAAGAGAAGAGAAGATTCTCCAAAAAGAAGAAGCAAAGAATCACCACCAAGAGAGAGAAGGAGTAGAGATGATCGTTATGAACGAAGATACTCAAGGAGAAGCAAGGATTCGGAAAGGAAGGAAAAATCATCAAGGAGCTACACAAGACGAAGACATCAAGCTCATGTTGGTGAATGGGTATCCGGCTCCGACTCCGACAGCCACTCCGAGAGAAGTTATCACTCTGACTCTGAAGATACTCAAGATGAAGGTGTTGCCGGCCTAGCACTTGTGTCAACCAACTCCTACGACATATTTGACTCACCGAATGAAGGAATTGGAAGATGCTTCATGGACAAAGGTCCTAAGGTAACACACCCCGAGTATGTTGATTTCAATAGTGATGAAGATGGCTTGTTAGGTGATGATTTGCTTATTGACAACTCTAGTGATGAATACTATGATGAAAGACCAATTAATCATGCTAATCAAGATAAAACGAATGACAATGATAAGGAGAAGATTGAGGCTCTAACTAAAAAACTAAACACTCTTAAGTTAGCTCATGAAACTATCTTCGAAGATCATCGAGAACTTTTAAGAGCTCATGAGAAATTACGCTTTGAAAAGCTCAATCTTGAGCAAGAGCATGAGTTCTTAAAAGCAATCAATGATGATCTCTGCAAGAAAAGTTCTTCTTACATTGCCAAGCGTTTACTCTTATCCACTTACATGCCTCAAGTCAAGTCTAGTAACAAGAACAAGAAAGATTCTTCCTCTAGCAGTAACAATGATCATGCTAAATCAAATATTGTTGCTTCTAGTAGTTCTCTTGATTCCACTAATGATTCTCTTAGCCAAGTTACACTTGAGCAAGAAAATAGTTTATTGAAGGGAATTATAGAGAAAGGAGTGTACAAAAGCCTTTCCGGGAGTAAGCAATTCGAGGAAATTGTGCGCAAGCAAGGAATGCACCGGAAGAATCAAGGTGTTGGTTTTGAACGAAAGTTCAATGCCAATGGAGTTGAGTGGGAAGAAGATCAATACCCCAAGACAAAGTTTGTTCCTCAACAAGATAAGTATACTTCTTTCAAGGGGACACAAGCTCAAGATGATCTTCCACCACAAGACTACAAGCAAAAAGTCAAGGACAAGCTTCAAGAGGAAATTGACGCATTTGAAGAAGCTCCTAAGACCTTAGTCAAGTGGATTCCCAAGACTACTTCAAGTTCCACTTCATCAAGTACGACTACAACTCCAAGGATTCCCATCAAGATGATGTGGATCCAAAAGAAGAAGAACTAGAGAGTTCTTGAGGGTGACTCCGCCAACATACTTCACTCTTATCATTTTGGCAAGAACAAGTGCAATCAACTTCCACATCTTGCACTAGTTCAAGGAGTCACAAACCCTCTTGTTGGTAAGACAAGGGACAAGGTAACCTAAAAGTTTTCATGGACATCATCTTTTGTGTGCATCACTCTATGTCTATGGATATCCTTGTTTGTTCCTTGTGGGACTAACCCATGTAGGTACTGAAAGTGCAATTCACTCAAATGGATGGCTCCAAGTGATCTACATCAATATTGAGCATACACATCTTCAACATCTACATGAAGTCATCATCGACAAAACCCAAGGTTAGTTCATCCCTCTTAGGGGGGATATCACATCTAGGGGGAGCTTTACTCTAAGACTTGAGCTAAAGCAACTCTAAAGATGTGAACACAACAATGCTTTATGTAAAAGTGGTAACCCCACTTGAGCTTAAACGATGAGTATGACCTATGATCAAGTGTTCTCACTTGACTCCTAAGTCAATATACTCATATATAGATGACCTAGTCATCGCAAATTGCTTGATAGATGCTAGAATTGGTTGTGCATGCCTTGTCACATATTTCATTTGCCATCTTATTGTCTAAGCATGCTGGTTGCATATTTTACTCATTCGAGGACATCCACTTGTTGTTTTGATTGTTTGGCTTTATTTTCTTTTTCCAAGTGGATGGACAAGAATGCCTAAGAACCTCCTCTAGCTATCTATGCTTTTCTCGTCTCAAACTCTATTCATGCTGCATCACAAAATTTGATCAAGTCAGATTCGAACCACTCTGTGTGAGGAGCGCTCGGAGTCCCCAATTCGTCATAGACTTAAAACTTCCAAAACCTCTTTGTGATTCTCGGTCTGACCGATACCCCACTTTCGGTCCTACCGAGATCATTAAGTTGATCTAGGTTTTTGATCTCGGTGCAACCGATTTGAACCTTTCGGTCACACCGAGTTTCAGTAACTGCCTGCAGTTATGAATCTCGGTGCCACCGAGTTGTTCCACTCGGTCACATCGACAGGGTCGGGCTATATATAGTCACGGGCAAAATTTTAGAAATTTCTCCAAACCCCTTCGCCCGCGCGATAGCCTACTCTGCCAACGTGGTCTCCGGATCGTCTTCTCGCCGCCAGCCGCCTCCAGTCGCTGGTCTTCGTCACCGTCAACGGGAATCTGCCCCGCCGTTGCCGCCGTAGCGAGTCTCCGCCAAACTAGGGTATGGACTCGATCTTTGTGCTATTCCCCAATCCGATTCTTAGCACATTGTGATCATCATGATTCTTGCCACGATTGAAACACTCCTATCTAGTCAATACGCCCGTAGATTAGCTTTGATTCGAAAATTTTAGGGTTAGGTTTCCGCCGAAACCATCTCGGACCCACCAAGTTGAAAAACTCGGTCCCACCGATTTGGCTTATGCCATTGCACAAGTGAGACTCGGTCTGACCGAGAATTACTTATCGGTGTGACCGATTTTGGAACTCTGTGAAACCCTAGCAGTCTCGGTGCCACCGAACAGTGACTCGGTCCAACCGAGTTCACTAGTTTAGGTTCCAAAACTGCTTTGGTATCACCGAGTTTAAAAATCGGTAGATCCGAGATGATTTCAGTGGGAAACTAAAACTAAGTTTTTGGATCATTCTTTTTGCAAAAATCTCTGCATTTTGTGATGCTCATCTATTCTACCTCATCTATAATCTGTTCACAGGGTCAGCAGTCAGAGCTTGCAGCATGTCTGATCAGAGTGACAGCCAGAATGTGTCAGAGCAGCAGGTGCACATGAGTGAGGGCACCAGTCCCTCCAGCTCTTCAGATGAGGGCAGCAGGAGCACCCCTAGCAACTTGCCAAAAGCTGCCACCAGACAGAGGAAGAAGAGAACTTCTGATTCCAAAGATGAAGATTATGTGGCAGAGGAAGAGGCCACATCAAAGAGAGTTCAGCCAGCTCAAGGCACAAAGCCAGGGCTGAAAATCAAAAGGCCAGCAGGCAGGCAGCCCATGTCAAAGGCAAGAGCTTCAACTGAGAAGCCTGCACCTAAAGAGCCAGTTGCTGCTGAGGGAAAGAAAAGAAAGGAAAGGGTCAAGAAGACCGTAGCCAGAGTGCTAGGAAAGGCTTCCATCATGGAAGAGGAAGAGGAAGAAGAGGTAGTTGCACCAGCACCCAAGGCACCCAAGCTGATGGGTGATGCCATAAGATTAGGGGCTACTGCATCTAAGCCCAAAGCTGCCTCCAAGCCAAAACCAAAGAGGAATACAAGGAGCATTCCTGCAGCTGAGAAGAACAAGGCCCCAGTGCCTGAGACTGTTGCTGAAGAAGAGGATGAAGAGCATGTTCTGAGAAAGCTAAAGCCCAAGATCCCAGACCTCAATGATGCTCATCCTGTGGCTGAGGACATGAAGCTCAGGAGAGATTCAGGGCTGAGGAAGTGGAGAGAAGCAGATCCATATGCTTCAAGGAGGAGGACTGCTGTTGACTACAGGTTCCACACTAAGGAACATCAGGACTTCTATGAGACAGTGCTGCTTGATAAGAAGCCAATAGTCTGTGATATGAGATGGGTTGACTGACAGTACATCAAGGACAATCAGGAGCACTATCCTGGAGTGCAAGACAACTTCATAGCTTGTGGAGTAGCTGACTTTGTTGGGCAGAAGCTCACAAAGTGGAATGAGGAGCTTATAATGCAGTTCTACTCCACAGCACATTTTTATTCAGATGGGAGGATCACATGGATGTCTGAGGGTACAAGGTACCAATCCACAGTTGCTGAGTGGGCACAGATCATTAATGCCCCAGAGGAGCATGATGATGACTTGGATATCTATGCCAAGAAGAAGATGGACCACAACTCAATGTCCAATATGTACAAGGAGATCCCAAATGAAGCACTTGATACTTTCAAGTTTGGGTCTGTGCATTACCTTCTGTCAGGGCTGCCAACTATCAATTGGATCTTGAGGCACACCTTATTGCCCAAGTCCGGAGATCACAAGATGATCAGAGGCCATGCTATCAACTTTCTACATGTATTTGATGTGCCTCAGAAGTTCAAGGTGATGAGCCTCATAGTGGAAACTATCAAAAGGACTGCAGCAGATCAGAAGAGGAGTTGCGGATATGCCCCTCAGATCCAGGAGCTCATTAACTCCAAGATGGGCACGGGCATATATTTATTGGACAAGGAACATTTGCCCATCCGTCCAGATTTTGAGGACAATCAAGTTGTTATGACTGAGAATGAGCCATCATCAGTTCAAGCACAAGCCAAGAAGGAGAAGGCCAGGAAGGAGAAAGCTGCCAAGATGCCAACTCAAGAGGAGGCATCTGAGTATTTCTTGAAGACCAAACAAGAGCAGCTTGGTTACCTGATTGCATCCACCCTGCGGATTGAGCAAGGACTAGCCACCCTAACTCAAAACCAGGCAAGCCTAGAGAGAATCATGGAACAGAAGTTCTATGACTTGGATGTCAAGGTAGCGGAGATTCAGACTGCAGTGGAGCAGCTCCAAGATGACATGCATGAGAGGAGAGGCAGGACTACCACTCATGCCTTTGCCAGAGTGCCACGAGGTCCGAGGTCGTCTGCCGTGCCAGTTGCTGACACCAGAGCCACCACCTTAGCAGCAGCTACAGCCTCAGTTCCACCAGCTCCAGCATCTACTTCAGCTCCAACTCCAGCGTCTACTTCAACATCTACAGAAGCCTTCGTCCTTGGAGTGATCCGGACTCCACCACCACCTGAAGATCAAGCCTGAGTGTCGATCTAGTACTATGCATTTTCTAGGAACTTTTTGGTAACTTGTTGCCAAAGGGGGAGAAAAATGTATAGATCATAGGCTGAGAGAGAGAGAGAGTGTTGCTTTTCTCTCTTGCTTTATTTGGTGGTTTTTCGAACTTTGTTTGCTTTTGAGTGCTTGAGATACTACGTCATTATTTGTGAGACATTGATGATCATGTGTTTGATCATAAGCTACACTTAATGCTTGCTTAATGCTATTATCTTATCTATCTTATGTGATCTTTCACTATCCTTGGTGATGAGTGCATGTATTTCATTCTTATCATTTTAAGCGCTCCACCAAGATGTATGTGACATGGAAGAGTAACCCATGACTCTAACTCCTTGTGCATTTGCAGTCCAAAGCAAATTTTAAATATGCACAAATTTAGGGGGAGCTCTTACTTATCACATACTTCTCAAAGCGACGATATATTTCATGCTTATTATCATTTGTCGAAGCTTTGATCTACATGTTGTCATCAATTACCAAAAAGGGGGAGATTGAAAGTGCAACTATCCCTAGGTGGTTTTGGTAATTCATAACAACATATAGCTCATTGAGCTAATGCTATTCCAAGATGATTATTTCAGGAAAGCTCAATGATTGGCATGGCATGGATGTGAAAGTGGAACCCTCAAAATGCTAAGGACAAAGGATTGGCTCAAGCTCAAAATCTCAAGACTCTTCATTTTATATTTTAGTGATCCAAGATCACATTGAGTCTTTAGGAAAAGCCAATACTATCAAGGAGGGATGAGGTGTTGCTTAATGAGC
>NC_053028.1:43366594-43401505 GCF_003073215.2 Triticum urartu | reverse complement strand
ATCACGGACGCCGACCAGGGCCAGGCCCACCTCTCTCCTAGGTGGTCTCAACCTGCCTTGTCGCTCCGCCACAAAGTAACAGTCGGGGCCCGTCGGGAACCCAGGCCCACCTCTACCGGGATGGAGCCACCTGCCCCTTCAGCCCCCATCTCCGAACAGTATCATGAGTAATGTAACAGTATAAAGTATATAGCATATGCCCGTGATCACCTCCCGAGTGATCACGGCCCAGTAGTATAGCATGGCAGACGGAAGAGTGTAGGGCCACTGATGGAACACTAGCATCCTATGCTAAGCAGTAGGATAGCAGATAAGGGTGACAACTGTAGCAACAGTGACAGGCTATGCATCAGAATAGGATTAACGGAAAGCAGTAACATGCTACACTACTCTAATGCAAGCACTATAGAGAAGAGTAGGCGATATCTGGTGATCAAAGGGGGGCTTGCCTGGTTGCTCTGGCAAGGAGGGGTCGTCAACACCGTAGTCAATCGGGGGTACCGGCAGCGGTCTCGGGGTCTACTGGAAAGAAGTAACGGAGGGGGAACACAATAAATAACAGAGCAAACAAAGCAACACAAAGTATAACATGCAATGCGCGGTGCTATGGGTGACCTAACGCAGTATGAGGTGATACCGGTGAAGGGGGGAAACATCCGGGAAAGTATTCCCGGTGTTTCGTGTTTTCGGACAGATGAACCGGAGGGGAAAAGTTGCGTGTTTGCTATGCTAGGGATGCGTGACGGACGAACGGGCTGCGTATCCGGATTCGTCTCGTCGTTCTGAGCAACTTTCATATATAAAGTTTTTCGATCCAAGGTACGTTTTATTTTCTATGAATTTCCGAAGTTTAAAACAATTTCTAGATTTATTTTAATTCGAAAAAAATGCAACAAATACTTTCTGTACCCAGGGACAGCTAGACCTAGAGGATTACAGGTGGGGCCAGGGTCTGAGTTGACCCAGTCAATACTTGACTGGTCAACTCATGAACAGTGCTAGTGGGGGCCCAGTTGTCATGGACTCTATTTTATTGAGTCAATTAATTTGAGACAATCAACAGGGGCAGCTCACATGTTATTTTCTACTGTATTAAACTAAGTTAGCACTAACTAATCTAGTCTAATTAAACAAGGGCTGGCCGTATTGGACAGTGGCCCAACCGGCCACATGCACACACGCATACAACACATTCAGCCAAGGCCATCGCCATGTTCAGTAGCAGCAGCAGTCAACGGCAATTGAGCAGCAGCTAGTAGCAATAGTAACGAGGAGGAGTAGTGGCTCGCGAGCAGAAGTAGCAGGAGTAGCGCAGTAGCAGTACGCGGCAAGCAGCAGTTTAGCAAAGCAGCAACACTAGCTAGCGGTGCAGCGGCAGCCGATAGCAGCAACCGAGTAGCGCCCAGCAACGAAAGCCGTAGGGCGAGCGGGGCGCGGCCACATGCGAGCATGGGGCGCGGGCGCGCACGCTGTGCAGGGCGCGGCCTAGCGCGGAGAGCGGGCCGGGAAGGCCAGGGCGGCGCGGGTGCGGCGACGCACGACGGGGGTGGCGACCGGAGCAGGGGAACGCGGCGGGCGCGGACAGGCGCGCGGTCGAGCAGCTACACGCGGGGATTCGAGGAAGGGGAGAGAGGGAAATCGACGAGAGGCTCACAGCGGAGCGCAGGGGCGAGCTCGGAGGGACGCGGGGTGGACCGGAGAAGCGGCAGTCGGCGATGACGTGCGGCGGCCGTGGGCGGAGACGATGGCGAAGGCGACGAGTTGAGGCAGTCGGGCATCAGATCCGTCCGGTGGTGACGCACAGCGTGGCCTGGCGGTTCTCCCCGTCACCCTCCCATGGCGTGGGGAGGCTCTGGTGCACGTAGACGATGACGCGGTGACGGCCGAGCTCGGGCGGCTCGTGCGAGAGGGAGAGGGGAGAGGAAACGGCACGGGGGAAGGAGGGAGAAGAAGCTAGGGTTCGGGGAGGGGGCACGGCGTCATTTTAATCCCAAAAGGGGGGTGGGGATAGCCGACGCATGGCCTAAGAACCATGGATGCCCTCCACGCACACCCTGCGTCTCTGTAGCTGAACGTTGGGGATAACTCTCCTGTTGGGCTGGATCTCCTTCTATTACTAAATGGGCCAGTTGTATAGTGCATTCTTCTTCCGCCTTCTTTTTCTGTCTTATTTTTCTAGCATCACTTACTATTTTCTTTTAGTATCAAATGATTTTTGGTGAACATGGAAGTTGGCACAAAAATCAACTGCAACACTTTGAAAAAGTACCCAAAGTTTGGGGGTATTTGGAAATATATAACCATTTGTTTATTTTGAAAATGTTATTTTTGTTGTTTTTGGACCACTTATTATTTCCTAGGGATTTATCTGTCAGCCAAATGATGTTGGATTCTACATGATACTGGTCAGCGGACGTTTTAGAATAATATGAATATTTTTAGTTTTTTTGTTTGAAGAAATAATAATTTGACTTTATTTTAAATTTTAAATTTGAATTCGGTTTGGATCAAAGTGAGGTTTCAGAAAATTAATTGCGATGGCGTGGCACCATTAGTGTGTGGTTACTGTAGCTTAACTACCGGGGTGTTACAATTCCCCCTCTGGCAGGGTGCCGGAACGGGTCTAGGTTGGTTTTCAGTGGCTACGGAGGCTTCTGGCGGCGGAACTCTCGATCTATTGTGCTCCCTGATCATTTTAGGGTATATGAAGATATATAGGCGGAAGAAGTACGTCAGGGGGTCCACGAGGAGCCCACGAGGGTGGAGGGCGCGCCCAGGGGGTGGGCGTGCCCCCTGCCTCGTGGCTTCCTCGTAGATCCCCTGACGTGCACTCCAAGTCTTCTGGTCTTCTTATGATCCAAAAATAAGTTCCATGAAGTTTCAGGTCAATTGGACTCAGTTTGGTTCTCCTTTTCTGCGATATTCTAAAACAAGGTAAAAACAGAAACTGGCACTGGGCTCTGGGTTAATAGGTTAGTCCCAAAAATGATATAAAAGTGTATAATAAAGCCCATAAACATCCAAAACAGTACATAATATAGCATGGAGCAAACAAAAATTATAGATACGTTGGAGACATATCACTTGTCAAGGCAGAGATCGTGTCCCCCTTATTATGGGATTCTCATCAATACGGACGTGGGTAACCCAACCGCGCCATCAATTACGACGCTTGGAATAAGCGATTTTACCAGGCAAGTGGGAGGCGCATCGCCTCTTCCGCCCTTATAAAGGGACAAAGATTCACCCTTTTTACCCACGCCTTCTTCCTCCTTGCTTATCCATTCTCGCACACTCGAGCTCCAGCGCCCAAGTTCGTGTCCTTCTCAAACCACTCCAAGCATGTCCGGAGCGGGAGGCAAGTGGATGGTCTCCTCCGTCACGGAGGAGAACATCACAAAGCTACGGGAAGCCGGATATCTGGCCGCGGATATCGCGCACCGGCTGCCAGATGCGAAGATCATCCCTACGCCCGAACCCCATGAGAGGGTAGTTTTCCTTACCCACTTTGTCCGCGGACTGGGATTTCCCCTCCACCCGTTTGTCCGCGGGCTCATGTTCTACTACGGGCTGGATTTTCATGATCTGGCCCCCAATTTCATCCTCAACATCTCGGCGTTTATCGTCGTGTGCGAGGCCTTCCTCCGCATCAGGCCCCACTTCGGCCTGTGGCTGAAGACCTTCAATGTAAACCGAAGGTGGTGGTCGGCCAGCAAGCAGAGTGGAGGCGCCATGGTGGGCAAAATGCCTAACGTCACCTGGCTCGAAGGCTCCTATGTGGAGACCATAAAGGGGTGGCAATCGGGGTGGTTCTACATCACCGAGCCGCGCGACACCAACTGGGTGGCGGCCCCCAAATTTCGATCCGGAATCCCCACGCGGCTCACTTCCTGGAAAGAGAAGGGCCTGTCCTGGGGTTCCCGTAGAGCTGACCGGACTCCAGACCTGCATCAGGAACATGATGAGCAAGAAAATCAAGCTCGTCAACGTGGTCCAGGTCATGCTCTTCCGCCGGATTCTCCCGTGTCAACGACGGGCATTCAATTTGTGGGAGTTCGACCCGGCCAAGCACCAGACGCTGCGAGAGCTCTTCGACACGACGCACAAGGACGTCTGGAAGGTGCTGTTCAAGGGCGCCGAGGTACCTCCTCCCCTTACCGAGGACCGCGGACTCAGCGCAAAGCGCCATGCCAATCCGGTAAGTTTTTATATCTCACAGGATATTTATTTGCCCCAGTTTAATCATGTGCGGGATCTAAGCTTCCATGCCATTAACAGGACTGGGTAGAGACAGCGGAGCTCGATTGCCCAGCCCCCCTGCCTGAAGATCCTGCAGATGCTCTCCTAACGGAGATGCTGTCCGGCGCCTTACGAGGTGCCGGTGAAGAAGACCAAGAAGAAGGCCACGGGGACCCGAAAGGGTCTCCGGCGCAAGGTATATCGGACTCATCGTCCGATGACTCCGACGCGCACTCCTCCCACGAAAACGAGAGGAGGAAGAGAAAGTTCTCCCCCTAGCCGGGGAGACAAGAAAAGGAAGGCCGCCCCAACCGGGGAGGCCGAAGGGTCCAAGAAGGGAAGGACCCTCCTTCTGGACTGCTCCACGACGGCCGCCTACAGCGGCGACGAGTGGTTACCCAGGGAGAAGCCCCTGGCGACAGCGTAAGTATCCGGATACCATAGTAATTCATGGTATGTTTTATTGCACTGCTTCTCCATGCAAGAATATGATTAGTGCAGTCCGTCGAGCTCATCTCGACGTATCTTCGTCAGACAGTTCTTTGGACTCGTCGGATATGAATAGTCATCTTCCGACCGCCTCCACCCCTTGCCCTATGGACAACGTCGAGGTGTTGTCTCGAAAGGCACCGAGCCGAGGGGAGGTGGTCCTGGGGGCGCCTCGAGGCGACCTTCCGGACCCTGGGCGCAAAGGGAGCAAGACTCCCACGGGCTCCAAGTTCGGCCCCCAGCCGAACACTGCGCCGGAACCTTCGATGGTTCCGGACTCCGGCAGGCGATCCCCCGTTAAGGGGCAAGCCGCCCGTGCCGGTGGCCTCTGTCCATCCAGAGGCACCGGACAACTTGCTGGAAGCGCTTCGCGCGCTTCCATCGATGAAGAGCACCGCACTATCATGAGTGCGGTGATCGAGAAAGTTCAGTCCACCAAAAACGGACTAACCGAAGCTTGTGCCAGCCTCCTAACAGGCTTTCAGGTAAGCAATCAAAATATAGGAAAATATTACCGCATAGACAGTAGCCCCTGATGCTCTGTTTGGCGTTCGCGAAGAAAGGCCGAATAGAGGATCAAATAATGACTCAGGAGTCTAATCAGAATATGTCTATGTGCATGTGCAGGCTTCACTGCTGGCCGCTGCCGCACGTACTGCGGAGGTCTCTGCACTGAAGCAGGACCTGGAGCGGTCCGAGGACGAGCTCGGCCTTACCAAGAGGCAGCTCGAGGAGAGCAAAGGTAAGCAATACCTTGTCTATATTAAAAGAAGTTCGGTTGTAAAGTAATAGGATCATCATGAATTTGCCAGGGGCCACGACCGAGGTGGCGACCCTGAAGAAGGCGCTGTCCGAGGCCGAAGACAAAGCGGCCAAGGAGCGCATTGAGCGGGAAAAGCAAGAAGCCCGGGTAGGCGAGGTGCAGCAAGAGCTCGAGGCTCTCGCCAAAAAACACGAGTCCTTGGAGCTTGACTCTAAGTAGAGAGTCCGAGCTTGCGAAGGCGCTCGAAAGCACCCAGCGCCAAGGCTGAAGCCCACAAGGCCCTCCAGGAGATTGATGCGGTGAAGAAGATAGCAGCGGGTAAGGCATTCATTATGCAAAGCAAGCATGTGAAGGAAACTTTCCTTTTACTTACCCGAGTTCGGAGCTCTCCAGGAGCGTTCGCAGATCTTCCCCGCAGTGTACTGGATGCCGCGGAGTTTTACCGAGCTGAGGAGGGGAGCTCGACGGAAAAGTTGTTCTGGTCTCAGTATACTGGGACCGAACACCCAATGCCCTTGAGCGACCAGCTGAAGCAATTGGTCGAGCTTCACAAGGCGGACGAACAGGCCATGAAGGGTCTTATAGTCCGGATGTGGCCTGGCGAGCCCCTGCCCGGCAGCTACTTCGGTCTGGTGAGGTGGCTTGTGGATGCCTGCCCACGGCTTGAAGTCATAAAGCGGTCCGTCTGCATCGAGGGTGCGTGCAGGGCTTTTGCCCGGGCGAAGGTGCACTGGGCGAAGCTGGACGCCGTGAAGCTGGTGAAGGAGGGGCTGCCGGAGGGCAAGTAGCACCGCTGCCCCGAAATGTATTATGACAGTGTCCTGAAGGGTTCCCGCCTTGTGGCAGATGAATGTGCCAGAGATGTAATTTTTGAATGAACATGCTTATGTGATCATGTTTATTTGAAACGAGTTCATTTGCGCTATGCAACGCTTTTTGAATTTAAAATATTACCTTCTGTGCGGCCGTTTATAAAATCTGAGAGTTGGCCAGTCGTCGGCTTCTGCCCCCATGTAACTAGTACTGGGGTGTTCGGGATAAACCTGAGCACTCTTTATCCCAATTTTGGGTCCTTCGAGGGAGGTGTTCAGCACAACGAACCAGGCAATCGGACTATAAGGCTTTATCACTCTCACTTAGCCATAGAAGTCTACAATTTTAAATTTTGGCGAAGCCCCTAGTATTCGGAAGGCCGAATTTGGGGCGCTATATACGCCTAAGTCGGGCAAGGCCGACTCCTCGCCCGAAGCGGAAAAAGTCTTTAAGGACTTGAGACCTCTCGAACAGCGACCAACTCTCGCCTTATCATGACAGTCAGTTTTCGGCTTTCTCTACTGAGGTGCTCGTCCGGAAGAACCGGGACACAATCGCAGTAGTTCTCCAGTGCTACCTTAGCCGATATAGCGGAACGTAAGGTACCAAAACATGGGAGCCGGGCAAACCCAACTATTGACCCAAGACATGATTCGGAGCTGATGCATATAATGCTATAAGTTCGGGGTGCCGCACTGTCGAAAGTGTTCGGACTTCTCACGCCGTATTATGGGGTAAACGAAAGCCCCTGGCGTACTGACCGTACCAGAATGTACGGGTGCAAGTTGTCAAATGAACATATAAGAAAAGATGGATAATGCAATAATAGACTAATGCTATGCATTGTTATTTAAATAATACGTCGAAGCGTACTGATACAAGTAGTGCAATAAGCAAAAAATAGGACTATTTGACATGTCCTATCCAAGGGCAAGCTGCGTATGGGTAAGTAAAAAGCGGGTATATCGATTGTTATTAGAGACCACCTGGGGGTTCCCTTGTACGTCTTAGCTTCTTGCCTCCTTGGTTGTTCCTTCCCGTAATGTGTCCGGCAATCATACTGCCGGAAAGGGCTTCCAGAGAGTAAGGTCCTGAAAGAGAAAAATGATAAAGGTATGCAGCCCCTAGGGCGGTTAAGCCGCATTGCGGGGTGCCCTGGTCGTGCCCCTGCCTATGCCCATGGTATTTCAGTGCGTAATTATGTACACGCGGCACAGATTTCGTCGCTTGACTGGGACTGGGACGGGGGCCGAATTGCTAGGCGAGCTCTGAACATGCCAGGCAATCCTGTTGCAGTTTACTCCGGACTTGCTTGACGGTGTCCGGGGGCTGTATCGCCGATTGGTGGTTTGCCTTAAAAGGCTGCTTTGTGCTTTTGCTACAAGGGCCGCAGTGTGCTCTTCCGTGCGGAGCGAGCGTTCTGTGTTTCCATTGACTGTTATGACCCCCTAGGTCCTGGCATCTTGATCTTGAGGTATGCGTAATGCGGTACCGCATTGAAGTTTGCAAATGCGGTTCGCCCGAGTAGTGCGTGATAGCCACTGCGGAACGGGATGATATCGAAGATTAACTCCTTGCTTCGGAAGTTGTCCGGAGATCCGAAGACCACTTCCAGTGTGATTGAGCCCGTGCAATGGGCCTCTACACCTGGGATGACGCCCTTAAAGGTGGTTTTGGTGGGTTTGATCCTCGAGGGATCTATACCCATTTTGCACACTGTATCCTGGTAGAGCAGGTTCAGGCTGCTGCCGCCGTCCATAAGGACTCGAGTGAGGTGAAATCCGTCGATGATGGGGTCTAGGACCAGTGCGGCGGATCCACCATGACGGATACTAGTGGGGTGGTCCCTGCGATCGAATGTGATCGGACAAGCGGACAATGGGTTGAACTTTGGGGCGACGGGCTCCATCGCGTAGACGTCCCTTAGTGCACGCTTCCGTTCCCTCTTGGGAATGTGGGTTGCGTATATCATGTTCACCGTCTTCACTTGTGGGGGGAACCTCTTCTGTCCTCCCGTGTTCGGCAGTCGGGGCTCCTCCTCGTCATCACTATGCAGCCCCTTGTCCTTGTTTTCGGCATTCAACTTGCCGGCCTGCTTGAACACCCAGCATTCTCTGTTGGTGTGATTGGCTGGCTTATCGGGGGTGCCGTGGATTTGACACGAGCGATCAGAGTATGCGATCCAAACTGGACGGGCCGGAGTACTTCTTTTGAATGGCTTTTTCCGCTGACCGGATCTAGAGCCTCTGAATCCGGCATTGACTGCCGTATCATCGGTTATCGCCGTTGTTGCGGCGCTTTGTCTGTTACGACGTGGTCTGCCGTTGGCATCTTTGGTATCCGAAGTGCCCGGATTCCTTGATGTGTTGTTGCTGCGAGCCAGCCAGCTATCCTCGCCCGCGCAAAAGCGGGTCATGAGTGTCGTGAGGGCTGCCATAGACTTCGGCTTCTCCTGGCCGAGGTGCCGGGCGAGCCACTCGTCACGGATGTTATGCTTGAATGCCGCTAAGGCCTCTGCATCCGGACAGTCGACAATTTGGTTTTTCTTAGTTAGGAACCGTGTCCAGAATTGCCTGGCCGATTCCCCTGGCTGCTGAGTTATATGGCTCAAGTCATCAGCATCCGGTGGTCGCACATAAGTGCCCTGGAAGTTGTCAAGGAATGCGTCTTCCAAATCCTCCCAACTGCCGACGGAGTCTGCTGGCAAGCTATTCAGCCAATGCCGAGCTGGTCCTTTGAGTTTTAGTGGGAGGTACTTGATGGCATGCAGATCATCACCGCGAGCCATGTGGATGTGAGAGAGGAAATCCTCAATCCATACAGCGGGATCTGTTGTACCATCATACGATTCGATATTTACGGGTTTAAAACCCTCCGGGAATTCAGATCCATAACTTCATCAGTGAAGCATAGGGGGTGTGCGGCACCTCTGTGCCGGGCTATATCACGACGCAGTTCATATGAGTCTTGTCTTGCTATGTTCGGCCCGGCCGGATTTACTTTTAGTGTATCCGGCGTGACGGTCATCGTCGCGTGTTGGCGCGCGCCCCCGTGACCCGTATATCGACCTTGCATGTTTTGCCCTGCTTTCCAATACGTCTCGCAGGTCCCGTGTGTTGCCCCGGGCCTTGGTATTTTTGTTTGAGTGGCGGCGGGGTGCAGGCTGAACTTCAGGCTGAAACGCCTCTCTGGCTCGGCCACGAGGTGGCCGGTCAGCCGCATCGTACACTGGTGATGTAGGTTTCAATGCTTCCTCCTCGAGTTGAGGTAGCAACCTGCACTTTGGGAAACTCTTGGAGGGGCGCTTGAGTTCGTATCCTCAGGCCGCAAGGACTTCGGTTCATCTATCTGCTAGCAGATCTTGATCAGCTTGAATTGTTGTTGCTTTTTCTTCAAGCTATTTGCTGTGTCCATAAGCCTGCGCTTGAAGCGCTCCTGCTCGACGGGATCCCTCAGGCACGATAAATTCTTTGTCGCCGAGGCTCACCTCGTCTTCGGAGAGAGGCATGTAATGTCTCCTCCGATTCTCCATCTGCTGCCCGCTCTGGAGGGCTAGCTTGTTCGTCTCTCCCGCTCTAAATCGAGCTGGAGGGGATTGTTGTCGTCTTCGGCACTATCCAGAGTGTTATTATCTCTTGTGCTGGTATCACTACTTTTGACTATGGCGGGACTTAGAGCGGTGCCGCTGACGGGCGCTTGGGTTGCTTCTTGGAAGGGTCATCCCTCGCTGTCTGATCGCATTGTTTCCTTTGGGGTGTCCACCATGTATATATCATATGATGAGGTGGCGTCCAGCGCCCTGTGGGGTGGTTCCTGTTTGTCTCCTGCATGTCGTCCATACGTTGATGTCTCGAAGTCGAGCATGTCGGTTAAATCGTCGACAGTGGCTACTAAGTGGGTGGTGGGTGGGGAGCGAATTTCTTCATCGTCTGCATCCCATCCTAGTCGGACATAGTTCGGACAAGGTTCTCCTGACAGAGAGAGGGACCTTATAAATTTAGCACGTCACCGGAAAGGCGAGTGGTGAAAGATATCCGCGGAGGTAAACTCCATGATCGGTGCCCAATCGGATTCGAATGGGCACGGATGAAGGTGGTTCGGAGCCCGTGGCCGGGGACGAATCCAGTGGTTTGGCAACACGGCTCTTGCAAGGGGTGAAGTCAGAATCCGGCTCTATCGCCACTGAGAGTGCGGCCTCCATGGTGGGGTCTATCCACCCATCCTCGGATGCGCAATTTGCTCCAGATTAAGGGCCGGAGTAGTTGCAGATGCGATCTCTCGAACATTGTCTAACGGTAGAGCTAAATCGTGACTCGTCGTGATCTATGCGGCACACCTGACATGGGCTGCGAATCCGAAGATCAAGTCTCCGCGGATATCGGCAGTGTAGTTTAAGTTTCCGAACCTGACCTGATGGCCAGGGGCGTAGCTCTCGGATCTGCTCCAGATGGCCAAGCAAGTTGGCCCGCAGTGCGAAGCCGCCGAATACGAAGATCTGTCCGGGGAGGAAAGCCTCACCCTGGACCGCATCGGTTACCGATGATCGAAGGAGCCATCCAGCCTTATGGCGACGGAACAGAGGAACTCTCAATGAAAGCACCAATGTCGGGTGTCAAAACCGGCGGATCTCGGGTAGGGGGTCCCGAACTGTGCGTCTAAGGTGGATGGTAACAGGAGGCAGGGGACACGATGTTTACCAAGGTTCGGGCCCTCTCGATGGAGGTAAAACCCTACGTCCTGCTTGATTGATCTTGATGATATGAGTATTACAAGAGTTGATCTACCACGAGATCGTACAGGCTAAACCCTAGAAGCTAGCCTATGGTATGATTGTATGTTATCCTACAGACTAAACCCTCCGGTTTATATAGACACCGGAGGGGGCTAGGGTTACACAAAGTCGGTTACAAGGGAGAAGATCTACATATCCGTATTGCCATGTGCCTTCCACGCCAAAGAGAGTTCCCATCCGGGCACGGGACGAAGTCTTCAATCTTGTATATTCATAGTCCAACAGTCCGGCCAAAGGATATAGTTTGGCTGTTCGGAGACCCCCTAATCCAGGACTCCCTCAGCCCTTAAGATACTTGAGCGTTTCATGATCGGCATGAATGATAAACTCATGAGGGTGAAGATAGTGTTCCCATTCATGCAAAACACGGACTAAAACATATAGCTCTTTGTCATAGATGGGGTAATTGAGTTGCGCGCCGGAGAGTTTCTCACTAAAGTAAGCTATGGGGCGCTTCTCTTGCATTAACACACCTCCTATGCCATTACCACTAGCATCACAATGAATCTCAAAGGGTTTGTCAAAGTTGGGTAATGCAAGCACGGGAGCATGAGGAAGCAAATTCTTAAGCTCATTGAACGCGGTATCTTGGGATGGTCCCCAAACAAAAGGCACATTCTTCTTGCTCAAAGCATGCAAAGGCGAAGCAATGGTGCTAAAATCTTTCACAAAGCGACGATAGAAACCCGCAAGGCCAAGAAAACTATGCACTTGAAGCAAGTTGGTTGGTTTTGGCCAAGTCTTGATAGCATGGATCTTGGACTCATCAACATGAACACCCTTAGAAGAAACAACAAAACCCAAGAAAACGAGCTTGTCAACGCCAAAAAGGCATTTCTCCATATTTGCATTGAGATGCTCTTTTCGAAGAGTTTGCAACACGGTTCGGACATGGGTGACATGATCTCTAAGAGATTTGCTATAAACAAGGATATCCTCAAAGTAGACCACAACAAACACACCAATGTAAGGGCGAAAGACATGATTCATAAGACACATAAAAGTACCCGGTGCTTTCGAGAGACCCATAGGCATGACTAACCACTCATACAAGCCAAACTTGGTTTTGAAAGCGGTTTTCCATTCATCACCCTCTTGTATGCGGATTTGATAGTAACCACTCTTAAGATCAATTTTTGAAAAGACAGTGGCACCACTAAGTTCATCAAGCATATCATCAAGGCGTGGAATGGGATACCTATAACGAACGGTAATAGCATTGATAAGTCTACAATCGGAGCACATGTGAAAGCTACCGTCTCGTTTTGGCACAAGAATGACCGGGACAACACAAGGGCTCAAACTTTCATGCACATGTCCATGGTCTATGATATGCTTTATTGATACGTCCATTTTGCATCATGCTTTTATATCAATATTTATTGCATTATGGCTGTTATTACACATTATGTCACAATACTTATGCCTATTCTCTCTTATTTTATAAGGTTTACATAAAGAGGGAGAATGCCGGCAGCTGGGATTCTGGGCTGGAAAAGGAACAAATATTAGAGACCTATTCTACACAGCTCCAAAAGTCCTGAAACTTCACAAATGATGTTTTCCAAATATATAAAAAATACTCAGCGGAAGAAACTCACGAGGGGGGCCACACCCTGCCCACGAGGGTGGGGGGCGCGCCCTACCCCCCAGGGCGCGCCCCCTACCTCATGGGCCCCTGGTGGCCCTTCGGTGGCCATCTTCTGCTATATGGAGTCTTTCGATGGGAAAAAATGATAAGCCATCTTCTCGGACGAAACTTCGCCGCCACGAGGCGGAACCTTGGCGGAATCAATCTAGGGCTCTAGTGGAGCTGTTCTGCCGGGGAAACTTCCCTCTCGGAGGGGGAAATCATCACCATCATCATCACCAACGCTCCTCTCATTGGGAGAGGGCAATCTCCATCAACATCTTCATCAGCACCATCTCATCTCAAAACCCTAGTTCATCTCTTGTATCCAATTCTTGTCTCCAAGTCCGAGATTGGTGCTAGTAGGTTGCTAGTAGTGTTAATTACTCCTTGTAGTTGATTCTAGTTGGTTTAATTGGTGGAAGATCATATGTTCAGATCCTATATGCATATTAATACCCCTCTGATTATGAACATGTTTATGCTTTGTGAGTAGTTACTTTTGTTCCTGAGGACATGGGAGAAGTCTTGCTATTAGTAGTCATGTGAATTTGGTATTCGTTCGATATTTTGATGAGATGTATGTTGTCTCCCCTCTAGTGGTGTTATGTGAACGTCGACTACATGACACTTCACCATTATTTGGGCCTAGAGGAAGGCATTGGGAAGTAATAAGTAGATGGTGGGTTGCTAGAGTGATAGAAGCTTAAACCCTAGTTTATGTGTTGCTTCGTAAGGGGCTGATTTGGATCCATATGTTTCATGCTATGGTTAGGTTTACCTTAATACCTTCGTTTTATTTGCGGATGCTTGCAATAGAGGTTAATCATAAGTGGGATGCTTGTCCAAGTAAGGGCAGCACCCAAGCACCGGTCCACCCACATACCAAATTATCAAAGTACCGAACGCGAATCATATGAACATGATGAAAACTAGCTTGACGATATTCCCATGTGTCCTCGGGAGCGCTTTACATCATATAAGAGTTTGTCCAGGCTTGTCCTTTGCTACAAAAGGATTGGGCCACCTTGCTACACTTTATTTACTTTTGTTACTTGTTGCTCATTACAAATTATCCTATCACAAAACTATCTGTTACCACTTATTTTAGTACTTGCAGAGAATACCTTGCTGGAAAGCGCTTATCATTTCCTTCTGCTCCTCGTTGGGTTCGACACTCTTACTTATCGAAAGGACTACGATAGACCCCCTATACTTGTGGGTCATCAAGACTCTTTTCTGGCTCCGTTGCCGGGGAGTGAAGCGCCTTTGGTAGGAGGAATTTGGTAAGGAAAAATTTATATCATGTGCTGAAATTTACTGTCACTTGTTACCATGGAAGGTAATCCTCTGAGGGGCTTGTTCGGGGTATCTTCACCCGGACCAGTAGAGAAAAGAGTTGCTCCTCAACCTACTGAACCAATTGAAAATGAATATGAAAATGAAAATGCTTGCTTTGAAGTTCCTTAGGGTATGATAGAAAAACTGCTAGCTAATCCTTTTCTAGGAGATGGAACAAAACATCCTCATGAACATCTGATATATGTGGATCAATTTTGTGGATTATTTAAGCTTGCAGGTGTACCCGGAGATGTTGTTAAGAAGAAGGTCCTTCCCTTATCTTTGAGGGGAGATGCATCGACATGGTATAGGCTATGTGATGATATGAGGTCTTGGAATTACAAATGATTGAAATTGGAATTTCATCAGACGTTTTATCCTATGCATCTTGTTCATCGTGATCGAAATTATATTTATAATTTTTGGCCTCGCGAAGGAGAAAGCATCGCTCAAGCTTGGGGGAGGCTTAAATCAATGTTATATTCATGCCCCAATCATGAGCTCTCAAGAGAAATGATTATTCAAAAAAATTATGCTCGGCTTTCTGGTAACAATTGCACCATGCTTGATACTTCTTGTGCTGGCTCTTTTATGATGAAGACTATTGAATTCAAATGGGATTTATTGGAAAGAATTAAACGCAACTCTGAAGATTGGGACCTCGACAATGGTAAGGAGTCAGGTATGACACCTAGTTTTGATTGTGTTAAATCTTTTATGGATACAGATATTTTTCGTAAATTTAGCACTAAATATGGACTTGACTCTGAGATAGTAGCTTCTTTCTGTGAATCTTTTGCTACTTATGTTGATCTCCCCAAGGAGAAGTGGTTTAAATATCATCCTCCCATAGAAGTAAAAGTAGCTGCACCTATTAAAGTTGAAGAAAAGACTATTACTTATAATGATCCTATTGTTCTACTTCTTATGTTGAGAAACCATCTTTCCTTGTTAGGATAAAGGATCACGCTAAAGATTCAGCTGTGGTTCGTAAAAGCAATATTAAAACATATACACCTCCTGAGCAAGTTAAAGTTGAACCTAATATTGCTATTGTTAAAGATCTCTTGTCTGATAATATTGATGGGCATGTTATTTATTTCTGTAATGAAACTGCTAGAATTGCTAAACCCCGTGATAAAGATAAACCTAGACCTGTAGTAGGCATGCCTGTTATTTCTATTAAAATAGGAGATCATTGTTATCATGGCTTATGTGATATGGGTGCTAGTGTTAGTGCAATACCTTATTCTTTATAAAAAGAAGTTATGCATGATATTGCACCAGCTGAGATGGAAGATATTGATGTCACAATTAAACTTACCAATAGAGATACTATTTCACCAATGGGAATTGTTAGAGATGTTGAAGTCTTGTGTGGGAAAACTAAATATCCTGCTGATTTTCTTGTTCTTGGTTCCCCACAAGATAGCTTTTGTCCCATTATATTTGGTAGACCCTTCTTAAATACTGTTAACGCCACCATAGATTGCAAAAGAGATGTTGTTACTGTCGGTTTAGATGATATGACTCATGAATTTAATTTTTCTAAATTTAGTAGACAACACCGTGAAGAAGAATTACCTAGTAAGGATGAAATTATTGGTCTTGCTTCTATTGCCGTACCTCCTATTGATCCTTTAGAACAATATTTGCTAGACCATGAAAACTATATGTTTATGAAAGAAAGAAGGGAATTAGATGAAGTATTCTTTAAACAGGAACCTATGATGAAAAACAATTTACCTGTTGAAATCCTAGGGGATCCTCCTCCACCCTAGGGTGATCCCGTGTTTGAGCTTAAACCGTTACCTGATACCCTTAAATATGCTTATCTTGATGAGAAAAAGATATATCCTGTTATTATTAGTGCTAACCTTTCAGAGCATGAAGAAGAGATATTATTGAAAACTCTGAAGAAGCACCGTGCTGCTATTGGGTATACTCTTGATGATCTTAAGGGCATTAGTCCCACTCTATGTCAACATAAAATTAATTTTGAAGAAGATGCTAAACCAGTTTGTGATCATCAACGCCGGCTGAATCCTAAAATGAAAGAAGTGGTAAGAAAGGAGATACTAAAGCTCCTTGAGGCAGGTATAATTTATCCCGTTGCTGATAGTCAGCGGGTAAGCCCTGTCCATTGTGTCCCTAAGAAGGGAGGTATCACTGTTGTTCCTAATGATAAAGATGAATTGACTCCTCAAAGAATTATTACAGGTTATAGGATGGTAATTGATTTCCGCAAATTAAATAAGGCTACTAAAAAGGATCATCACCCCTTACCTTTTATCGATCAAATGCTAGAAAGATTATCTAAACATACACATTTTTGCTTTCTAGATGGTTATTCTGATTTCTCTCAAATACCTGTGTCAGCCAAAGATCAATCAAAAACTACTTTTACATGCCCTTTTGGTACTTTTGCTTATAGACGTATGCCTTTTGGTTTATATAATGTACCTGCTACCTTTCACAGATGCATGATGGCTATATTCTCTGACTTTTGTGAAAAGATTTGTGAGGTTTTCATGGACGACTTTTCCGTCTATGGATCTTCTTTTGATGATTGTTTGAGAAACCTTGATCGAGTTTTGTAGAGATGTGAAGAAACTAATCTTGTCTTGAATTGGGAAAAATGCCACTTTATGGTTAATGAAGGTATTGTCTTGGGTCATAAAGTTTCTGAAAGAGGTATTGAAGTTGATAAAGCCAAGGTTGATGCTATTGAAAAGATGCCATGTCCCAAGGACATCAAAGGTATAAGAAGTTTCCTTGGTAACGCCGGTTTTTATAGGAGGTTCATTAAGGACTTCTCAAAAATCTCTCGGCCTCTGACTAATTTATTACAAAAGGATATACCATTTGTCTTTGATGATGATTGTTTAGAAGCATTTGAAATACTTAATAAAGCATTGATTTCTGCACCAATTATTCAGCCACCTGATTGGAATTTACCCTTTGAAATTATGTGTGCTGCTAGTGATTATGTAGTAGGTGCTGTTCTAGGACAAAGAATTGATAAAAAATTAAATATTATTCAATATGCTAGTAAAACCCTAGACAATGCTGAAAGAAATTATGCTACTACTGAAAAAGAATTCTTAGCAGTTGTATTTGCTTGTGATAAGTTTAGACCTTATATTGTTGATTCTAAAGTAACTATTCACACTGATCATGCTGCTATTTAATATCTTATGGAAAAGAAAGATGCTAAACCTAGACTTATTAGATGGGTTCTCTTACTACAAGAATTTGATTTGCACATTGTTGATAGAAAAGGAGCCGAGAACCCCGTTGCAGACAACTTATCTAGGTTAGAAAATGTGCTTAATGACCCACTACCTATTGATGATAGCTTTCCTGATGAGCAACTAATTGTCATAAATGCTTCTCATACTGCTCCATGGTATGTTGATTATGCTGATTACATTGTTGCTAAGTTTATACCCCCTAGTTTCACATACCAGCAAAAGAAAAAAGTTCTTCTATGATTTGAGGCATTACTTTTTGGATGACCCACATCTTTATAAAGAAGGAGTAGATGGTGTTATTAGACGTTGTGTACCTGAGCATGAATAGGAACAGTTCCTACGCAAGTGTCACTCTGAAGCTTATGGAGGACACCATGCTGGAGATAGAACTGCACATAAGGTACTGCAATCTGGTTTTTATTGGCCTACTCTCTTCAAGGATGCCCGTAAGTTTGTCTTATCTTGTGATGAATGTCAAAGAATTGGTAATATTAGTAGACGTCAAGAAATGCCTATGAATTATTCACTTGTTATTGAACCATTTGATGTTTGGGGCTTTGACTATATGGGACCTTTTCCTTCCTCTAATGGTATACACATATTTTAGTTGCTGTTGATTACGTTACTAAGTGGGTAGAAGCTATTCCAACTAGTAGTGCTGATCATAACACTTCTATTAAAATGCTTAAAGAAGTTATTTTTCCAAGATTTGGAGTCCCTAGATATTTAATGACTGATGGTGGTTCACATTTTATTCATGGTGCTTTCCGTAAAATGCTTGCTAAATATGATGTTAATCATAGAATTACATCTCCTTATCACCCTCAGTCTAGTGGTCAAGTAGAATTGAGCAATAGAGAACTTAAATTAATTTTGCAAAAGACTGGCAATAGGTCTAGAAAGAATTGGTCCAAGAAACTAGATGATGCATTATGGGCCTATAGAACTGCATATAAAAATCCTATGGGTATGTCTCTGTATAAAATGGTCTATGGAAAAGCATGTCACTTACCTCTCGAACTAGAACACAAGGCTTATTGGGCTATTAAAGAACTTAATTATGATTTTAAACTTCGGTGAGAAGAGGTTATTTGATATTAGCTCACTTGATGAATGGAGAACCCAAGCCTAGAAAATGCCAAGTTGTTTAAAGAAAAAGTTAAAAGATGGCATGACAAAAGGATACAAAAGCGTGAGTTTAATGTAGGTGATTATGTATTGCTATACAACTCTGTTTAAGATTTTTTGCAGGAAAACTTCTCTCTAAATGGGAAGGTCCTTATACGTTATCGAGGAGGTCTACCGTTCCGGTGCCATAAAAATCAACAACTTCGAAGGCACTAAATCCGAAGGTGGAACGGTCAAAGAATCAAACACTATATCTCAGGTAATCCCATAAATTTGAAACCAATGTTATTGAAACCGTAACCCCGGAGGAATACATAAAGGACACTTTCCGGAACGTTTCAGACTCCGAAAAGGAATAGGTATGTGGTATGGTAAGTAAACCGACTCCAAAACAGTTTTAAGGCAATATTTCACCGTTTTGGAATATTTCAAAAAATAGAAAAATAAGCAGCAGTTCGAAAAGGACATGAGGGCTCCATGAGGGTGGAGGGAGCGCCCTACCCCTGGGCGCGCCCCCTACCTGTGGGCACCTCCGTGTGCTCTCCGGACTCCGTTTTCGTACACAACACGTATTTTGGTCGGTAAAAATTCATTCTATAATCTCCCGGGGGTTTTGACTCCCGTATCATGCAAAAATCTCATGTCTTTGTTTCGAGCTGTTACTGCTGCAGATTAGAGCAGGATGTCTTCGCAAGAGTCAGTCGGGGAGAGCCGGGTGTCTCATCCGACCTGAGATCAACGACAAACAATCATGTTGACCCCTTTGGGCCAGCAACGGAGGAAGAGATGGAGGCTGATTTGAAGAGGATAGATGCCACGGAAGAAGATCAAGAAGTCACTTCCCGCCTCCAAGCTGATTCACAATGGGAGAACTGCAGAGCTCAACCATTCCAAACTCGGTTATCCCTTCCAACTTTAGATTTCTTTTATGAGAATATGAAAAGAGTGGCACTGGTTCTCCCACAGCTATGCAGCACCCTTGGTGCAGGGAGCTTTGGCTGTTACAGGAAAACTTCGAAAGGAAATAATGAACCTCAAGCAGCAAGTCAACAAGCTTGAGGAGGAGAACCGTATCTTGAGGGGCATCATCTCCAAGAATAGCACATCACCATCCCCGAAAAGAGGGACATAATCACCTGGTATGGGCACTCCACTTGGCAACTGCCAAGCTTGGGGAGTGCCCCGGTATCGTATCACCATCACTCTTATCTTTACCGTTTTTCTTAGTTTGATCCTTTTGGTAGTATCTTGATCTAGTAGAATAAAAGTTCTTAGTATGATCCAATTGTGAGTTTTGCTTTATTACCCTTTTATGCAATCGAGTCCACGAGCTATATAATAAAGGTTAGTGTTGAGTCAAGGGCTTGATTATTCTGCCATGATCCTAAAAGAGAAACAAAAGAGAAAGAAATAAAAAGAAATAAAGAGATCATATGAGTCTTATGGAGAGTAATGAGCTCACATAGAAAGAGTATGATGAATAAAAGTTATTGAGGGTTGACAAACATAGTTTTGGTCATCGTTGCAATTAATAGGAAGTAATAAAGAAAGAGAGTTCTTCACATATAAATATACTATCTTGGACATATTTTATGATTGTGAGCACTCACTAAAATATGACATGCTAAAGAGTTGACATTGGACAAGGAAGACAACGTAATGGGTTATGTTTTCTTACATCTGAGATAAATTATATTGTCTTGGGTTTTCCAACATGATGAGCTTGCCTTTCCCCCTCATGCTAGCCAAATTCATTGCACCAAGTAGAGATACTACTTGTGCTTACAAACACCCTTAAACTAGTCTTGCCATAAGAGTCCACCATATCTACCTATGGATTGAGTAAGATCTATCAAGTAAGTTGTCATCGGTGCAAGCAATAAAATTTGCTCTCTAAATATGTATGATTGATTGGTGTGGAGGAAATAATCTTTATACGAGCGTGTGATATGGAAGTAATAAAAGCGACAGACTGCATAATAAAGGTCCATATCACAAGTGGCAATATAAAGTGACGTTCTTTCGCATTAAGATTTTGTGCATCCAACCCATAAAAGCGCATGACAACCTCTGCTTCCCTCTGCGAAGGGCCTATCTTTTACTTTTATCTCCTACATTGCATAAGAGTCATGGTGATCTTCACCCTTCCTTTTTACATTTTATCCTTGGCAAGCACAATATGTTGGAAAGATCCTGGTACATATGGCTAATTGGATGTGAGTTTTCATAAACTATTACTGTTGATATTACCCTTGAGGTAAAATGTTGGGAGGCAAAACTATAAGCCCCTATCTTTCTCTGTGTCTGATTAAAACTCCATATCCATAAGTATTGCGTGAGTGTCAGCAATTGTGAAAGATTATATGATAGTTGAGTATGTGTACTTGCTGAAAAGCTCTTATACATTGACTCTTTCCTATGTTATGATAAATTGCAATTGCTTCAATGACCGAGATTGTAGTTTGTTAGTTTTCAATGAAGTTTACGATTCATACTTGATATTGTGATTGAATTATTACTCTAGCATCAGATATTATATGACAAAGAATTATGTAAGTTGATGTTCTAAGAATGATCATGATGCCCTCATGTCCGTATTTTATTTTTATCGACACCTCTATCTCTAAACATGTGGACATACTTTTCGATTTCGGCTTTTCGCTTGAGGACAAGCGAGGTCTAAGCTTGGGGGAGTTGATACGTCCATTTTGCATCATGCTTTTATATCAACATTTATTGTATTATGGGCTGTTATTAGACATTATGTCACAATACTTATGCCTATTCTCTCTTATTTTACAAGGTTTACATAAAGAGGGAGAATGCCGGCAGCTGGGATTCTGGGCTGGAAAAGGAGCAAATATTAGAGACCTATTCTGCACAGCTCCAAAAGTCCTGAAACTTCATGGATGATGTTTTCCAAATATATAAAAATACTAAGCGCAAGAACCTCACCAGGGGGGCCACACCCTTCCCACGAGGGTGGGGGCGCGCCCTACCCCCTAGGCGCGCCCCCTACCTCGTGGGCCCACTGATGGCCCTCCAGTGGCCCTCTTCTGCTATATTGAGTCTTTCGATGGAAAAAAATAATAAGCCATCTTCTCAGACGAAACTCCGCCGCCACGAGGCGGAACCTTGGCGGAATCAATCTAGGGCTCTGGCGGAGCTGTTCTGCCGGGGAAGCTTCCCTCCCGGAGGGGGAAATCATCGCCATCGTCATCACCAACGCTCCTCTCATCGAGAGAGGGCAATCTCCATCAACATCTTCATCAGCACCATCTCATCTCAAAACCCTAGTTCATCTCTTGTATCCAATTCTTGTCTCCAAGTCCGGGATTGGTGCTAGTAGGTTGCTAGTAGTGTTAATTACTCCTTGTAGTTGATGCTAGTTGGTTTAATTGATGGAAGATCATATGTTCAGATGCTATATGCATATTAATACCCATCTGATTATGAACATGTTTATGCTTTGTGAGTAGTTACTTTTGTTCCCGAGGACGTGAGAGAAGTCTTGCTATTAGTAGTCGTGTGAATTGGTATTCATTCGATCTTCTGATGAGATGTATGTTGTCTCTCCTCTAGTGGTGTTATGTGAACGTCGACTACATGACACTTCACCATTATTTGGGCCTAGAGGAAGGCATTGGGAAGTAATAAGTAGATGATGGGTTGCTAGAGTGACAGAAGCTTAAACCCTAGTTTATGCGTTGCTTCGTAAGGGGCTGATTTGGATCCATATGTTTCATGCTATGGTTAGGTTTACCTTAATACTTTTTTTGTATTTGCGGATGCTTGCAATAGAGGTTAATCATAAGTGGGATGCTTGTCCAAGTAAGGGCAGCACCCAAGCACCGGTCCACCCACATACCAAATCATCAAAGTACCGAACGCGAATCATATGAACGTGATGAAAACTAGCTTGATGATATTCCCATGTGTCCTCGGGAGCGCTTTACATCTTATAAGAGTTTGTCCAGGCTTGTCCTTTGCTACAAAAGGATTGGGCCACCTTGCTGCACTTTATTTACTTTTGTTACTTGTTGCTCGTTACAAATTATCCTATCACAAGACTATCTGTTACCACTTATTTCAGTACTTGCAGAGAATACCTTGCTGGAAACCGCTTATCATTTCCTTTTGCTCCTCATTGGGTTCGACACTCTTACTTATCGAAAGGACTACGATAGATCCCCTATACTTGAGGGTCATCACATGCTGCCACCCATGTTGGATTAAAGTATCCCTTGCCATAGCCTCCAATGGTGTACACACGTCCATAAACAGGTCTCAATTCTCCACTCGTTGTAGAGAGGACCATAAACGAAGCGTCCCGGTACCTCTTTAGATGGCATGCATAAGTGAAGTAATTTTGTCGTTAAAAATCTTATCATTTTTATATAGCCAAAGCGACCAAATCACGGCAAGCGCTCCCACCCTAAGTAGAATTCTGAACCTGTGATCAATCCCATGTAACCAGTTGCCAATATATTAGCAACACTACAAGGAGGGACAAGCCAGAAGCTATTTGGATGACTGACCATATAGAACAGCCAATTTACATTGGAAGCACAAATGTTTTATTGTCTCATCATGCGGAAACAAAATACGCATTGCGTACTTCCATGCCAATTCCTCTTAATAAGGTTATCTTTAGTAAGAAACTCCGCGACGAAGATACCATGCAAAGATTTTATTCTTAAGAGGCATCTTCATCTTCTAGATCTTCTTATTATTATCAACTGGCACATAGACTGGATCAAAGCTCTATACATACACTCCACTGAGAATTGCCCATTCCCATGTAGGTTCCAACGAAATAAATCGGACCCCTATGACAACTGTACCGTGGATAATCGTTGAAGTGGTATGTTCCACGATTGGAGTCTAGGTTCAATTAAATCCCTTCTAAGTCACATTGGGCGGAAATGATTCCAAAACCTTGGCAATAGTATCACCCTTGTGACGTACAATATTATATAGAGCTGGATATTGTTCCCGGAAGAGTAGCATTATTTACCTAATCACTTATCCTCCCAGAATTTAATTTCTGAGCCATTCTTAATTGAGAAGGACCCATAGCGGAAGAAATATTTCTTCATTGCCATTAATCCCGCCAAAAATGAGAGCCCAGGCTTCATATACCTGGGATATCGCCTTTGAACTCCACATATTTTCCTAAGGAGGGTTTGCCATACACCATCTTCGGACAACAACTTAAATAACCATTTGACAAGGAGGGCCCTATTCTTAACTCAAGGTCATGAATCCCAACCCTCCTTGGTCCTTTGGGGCGGCAAACCATACTCCATTTAGCCAGCCGATATTTCTTTCTCTCGCTATCTCCTTGCCAAAAGAATCTTGATGGAAGTAATCCAATCTATGTAAAACTCCTTTCGGCAATTCGGAAGAAGGAAATCATATACAGTACCATGTTACTTAGTACTGAATTTACGAGGACCAACCTCCCACCCAGAGATAGCAGTTTACCTTTCCAACTACTAAGCCGTTTTTTGTAGTCTCTCCTCGACGTGTTTCCATTCAGCATTTGTGAGTCTCGATAATGTATCGGTAATACCCAAATAAGTGACGGAAACTGGCCCAACCCGCATCCGAACAGGTCGGCATACAGACGGGGCCTCGTCTTGACCTCGCCAAAACAAAATAACTCACTTTTATGGAAATTTGATCTTAAGCCCTGAGAGTTGCTCGAATGCTGATAAAATTAATTTCAGATTTCTTACTTTCTCGAGGTCATGATCCATACAGAGAATCATATCATCGGCATATTGAAGGATAGAGAGGCCACCATCCACTAGATGATTCACTACCCCATAAATTTGGCCATCAACCTTGGCACGCTCAATCATGACCGCTAACATATCCGCCACTATATTGAATAGCATGGGCGATATTGAGTCACCTTGTCGCAATCCTTTCTTCGGTTGGAAATAGTTGCCAACGTCATCATTGACTTTAATGGCAACACAACCTCCAGCCACAAAACTATGGATCATTGCGCGCCACTCTGCAGAAAATCCTTTCATTCTAAGAGTCTGTTGAAGAAAAGACCACTTGACTTTGTCATAAGCCTTCTCAAAGTCAATTTTAATAACCACCCCATTCAGTTTTTTTTATGCAACTCGTGAACTGTTTCGTGAAGTACAACAACCCCATCTAGGATGTTCCCGCCATGCATAAAAGCAGCTTGAGAAGGACGAACCACATGTTCAGCAAACGAATTGAGCCTAATAGTCGCTACCTTACTGAAGATTTTAAAGCTAACATTAAGGAGGCATATTGGACGATATTGTTGTATCCTTTCAGCCTCATTAACCTTAGGTATTAAAATAATTTCACCGAAGTTTAAGCGAAACAACTCTAGTTGACCAGAGTGAAGGCAGCCTAACAAGAGTAGGAGATCATGTTTGATGAACTCCCAAAAGTTCTAGTAGACTCAACGGGAAAACCATATGGACCCGGTGCTTTGTTATGCTACATTAGGAAAACTTCCTTTCCAACTTCCTCCTCGGAAAATAGAGCTGTTAGATGGATATTTTCCGAATTAGAAACCTGGGGGATGTCATCTGTTCGAGACTCATCCATCAAGAAGTTTCCTTTCTGAGGAGTCCCGAGTAGATTTTTATAATAACTAGTGATATAAGACTTAAGTTGATCATGCCTTCAATCATGCCCTCCTCCTGTTGTAGGGAACGAATAAGTTTCTTCCGGTGTCTACCATTGGCGACACCATGGAAATATCTCGTATTTGAATCACCTTTGAGGATAAACTGAGAGTTTGAATGTTGGTACCACTTGAGTTCCTCCTCGCGCAGCATGCGAGCTAACTGGGCATCCAATTAACTCTTGATCTCTAATTTGAGGTCAGAGAAAACTCTAATCTCTTCCAAAGCTTCTAAATCATCAATAATGGATGAAAGATGAAGCTTCTCCTTTTTGAGGACACCCGCAGTGTGCCTAGCCCAACCACGAAGGAACAAACGTAATGCACGCATTTTGTTGTTCCATTTGTGCATTGGGTTATGCTCGGCAACGGGTTTATCCCACACCTCCTTGACCAATTCATAGAATCCAACTCGATGGAACTAACCCAGTTCGAACTTGAACTTGCGTCGGTGTTGTGGTCGTGGCGATCCATTGGTTAAGAGGATGGGTGCATGGTCTAAGACAGCCTCTATATGAGGAAGAGCGCGAACAAAAACCATAGGGAATTTGGATTCCCAGTCGGTATCCATTAAAACGCGATCTAGTTTCTCATATGTCGGCTCCGGAAGACTGTTCGCCCAAGTGAACTATCTTCCAATCATTGAAACCTCTCGCAAATCTAGACTGTCTATGACAGCGTTGAAAAGGAAAGGCCAGTGATTATCAAACCTACCTCGGCTTTTCTCAATTGGAAATCGTAGGAAATTAAAATCCCCACCAATAAGAATGGGGTAGGGATTATCTTTCGCTAGATTAACCAGTTCACGGAGAAAAACAACCTTGAGTTCATCCTGGGCTGCCCCATACACGGCGACGAGGGTCCATGTGAAGTTGTCAGCTTTGTTTCGGATATGGAGTTTAATGTGAAACTCTCCTTCTGAACTAGCCAAAACGTCCATAGTCTCTGTGTTAATGCCGAGTAAAATGCCCCCAGAACGACCTCGAGGTGGTCGTGAAATCCAGTTATAATCTATCCCGCCAGAAAGGCGATTAAGCAGACTTACTAAGAAATCACGTCTTCCCGTTTCAGATAAAGCCAAAAAAATCTAAATTGTACTCCCTATTACATTCCGCAATGAATAGATGTTTAGCCAAGTCACCAAGACCTCTGCTATTAAAGAACATGTCATTCATGAGGAAACAATAGGAGATTTAGGAAAATTCGCCCTTTAGAGGGTTTACGACCTTTTTTCGACCGATCATACTTTGATTTACGACCGGAAGCTGTAAGCTCAATCAATGAACTAAGCCCGGGTTCCTCCAAACCCACGTCCGAAACCTCCCCTACTACATGAGCGAGTAGCTGACCATCTGATGTGGCATGCAGCTCATCCTCATCTAGATGTGAGATAAAAGATTTGCTAGAAACTCATGGAGTAACCTTCAATCGGTCTTATTCCAAATGTCTCAAAGCGTTTGCGGAAACAGAAATATCATTCTCATTATTTCCTAGACTAATACCCACATTATTTAACTTAGCAACAATGGATGTAGTAGAAAAAGATAAAACTGATTTGGGCGATGACGAAGTACCTTGGTTGTCAAGGTTCTGCACAGCTTTACGCCGCATAGCCTTGGTCAAAGAGTTCTCGTCGGTGTCCGTCCTTCCATCATCGGCCACCGCATGACGGCCACTTCGGCGTGTGGATGTCACCCCCGGTGAAGGATGTCGCGCATGCACTGCTGCCGGAGGAGGGGATGAGGGTGGAGTAGCAACCCCCTCCCCGGCAATCTCGACCACCGGTACACGTGGCGCCGCTGCCAAAGATGGCCTGACTGCAGGCATGGGTGAGGCGAACACGTCCGGCTCTGCCTGAGACCCAAGAGCAGCCGCGCACACGTCCGGCTCCGACTGAGACTGAACAACAGCCGTAGGTGGAACTATGCATGGTTGCACACCCTGGGGTAGGCCTTCACATCCGAGCCCACTAGAAGCATGCATGTCTAGCTCTACGTGAGCTGCATGCATGTCTTGCTCCACGTGAGCTGCCTGCTTGTCCGCTTCAACCGAAGCCATGGGTTGCCGGCTCACCATAGGCGTTGCCGGACGTCCCGCTATGGCTCCGGCCGCCTGCCCCCGCTTTGAGGCGGGGGGGCTGTCCGCGTCAGCGGCGGCGGCTGCGACGCCACCTTCGCAGCAGGTCGTAGGTGCACTGAAGAAGATTCCGAGCGCCCCGCCGAGTCGCCGGTGGCTTGCACCGACTGGAGGGCAGCGGACAACGATGATGCCGGCTGAGAATGCGATGATGGCTGCGATGCAAAAAAAGCGCACGGTGACGAAGTTGAGGACGACTCCTGTGTATGATCCCGCGGCGATCTTTCGAGAGAACTACTCAAAGTGGAGTTGACTCTAAGATTCGCGACAAGCTCCATGCCTCTTGGCATCTGCGGCGAAGAGTTAAACGGAGTGACCGTCCGAAGCACAGTATCACCTCTCGTTGCACCACCAGAGCCAGCACTCGACAGTTCCCGACGTTGAACTTGAGTCACATGAGTGTTATCCTTCGGGGCTAAACTAGACGTGGGATGGTTCGACGGATTTCCAGTGTGTTCCGAAGTGTCCATCTCATCATCCTTCTCCTTAGCGCCGCTATCATCGTCAGCGTCATCACCCTTGCGTCTCCAAATGAACGGGATAAAGTCAGGGTCCGGAATGTATCCTGCCGGCTCCCTCCCGAACGTGAACGTGTAGCCCTTGAGCTTAACCACCACATCTGATGCAACAAAAGGCCCAGCGTCGTCCTTGTCCTTTGACAAAATCTGAGAGTTAGTCATACCCACGAGAATACGAACAACTCCATGGCGACGTAAGCTAATAAGATCCACGTCCAAGGTCTTGCCCATCAAAGTACCCACGGCCCACAAGCCCCCAAAATGGCGCACCGTATGGGGAACCCCCTCGACATGGAGCCAAATCTTTTGGAGCTCTAGCTTATGCGGGATCTCCTGAGACCTCCATGCGGTAACGTTCATCTGAGAATTAACAGACGAAACGGTCATCTGTATACCATCCACCCTGTCCAAGTCCTCGAAAGACGGAAAGCTAACAAGGTATGCATCATGCCCGTGTTGGATAGCCTCCCACTTCCATTGATCATGTACCGGGCATCTCCTGGCAATCTGGCTCTCAACAATACTAGACGGTACCATCAAATCGGTAACCTGAACTCGGGCGATCGGAGACTGTGTTGGTGCTAAGTGATCTTTCACCACTCAATCAGGCAACTGGACAAAGTACGTCTCCTCAGCACCAACTCCCGAAACAAAAGCATTGGGTCTAGGGAGTTTGAGAACCGGACACTGTAGCGTTGGATGAGCGATTTTGTCACAGCACAAAACATAGTGCAACTGTGAGAAAAGATCTAGGCAGGACAAAACATAGGCAATGATTATTTAATGGGGAAATGAAAGTTAAACCAGCAGGAGCAGGAGTTCGCAAAGGATGACACCTATTCCTAGCTTGGCATCCAATTGACATAGGCATCCCCATGCCGGCTTGATAGCCCCAAAATCAGCCATAAGGGGTGCACAAAGGACTACCCTTTTTTTGATAACCTACTACTACGAGAAATCGATGTTGAAAGTACGCCTAGCCTCTAATGAGGGTTTTGGTGTTAATGGCATTAAGATTAGATGATTAACTATGTTTCAGGTGTGCTTCCAGTATACACATCGTATGGAATGTAGTATAAAAGTTGGTAAGCGATACCTCTCCAACATATCTATAGTTTTTGTATATTTCATGCCTATTATCCTTCAAGTTTGCAACATTTTAAATCCTTTTGAGGGACATGCCTATTAATTCAGTGGCGAGCGCCAGTTTCGTTTTTCTGCTATTTATGGGATCTTGGGAAATCACCACAGAAAAAGTCACCAGAAAAATCAGAAAAAATATAGATGGTGTTTTTGTGCCAGAAGAAGACCAGGGCACCTGGGCCCTCTGCATGGAGGGGCCCATAGGGCAGAGGCATTCAAAGGCCAGAGGATCCTTGGTGGGGCGCCTAGGGTCTATGGTGCTTCCCACGAGGGTGGCTCCGGTGACCACTGGCTATATATACCCTGAAAGCTCTTCCTCAATTTATCGTGCATTTTTTCATGTCAGTTATCGCACGATCTGAGGCGATCTTCATTTCAACCCTGATCTAGTACTCTGTGGGAGGGGGAAATTCATCTCGATCTTCAGCGACATCGATCCTCGCACTCAATTTCTCCACTTTGATGTGTGGTGAGCAGTCTAACCCCTGAATATGGGTTCGTGGCAATAACCAAGATGTAATTTCTCCACTTTGATGTTCAATACAATAGACATATGAGCTGTGTTAATCTAAAGTATTTTTAGCTATTATTTCGTTCATGTGATGAATTATTTAATTATGTTCACTTTTTTTGATGATTTTATGGGTCATATATAGACGTGTATTTCTCCCCGCTTGCTTGTTTACTCTTGTCCAGTTTAGATCGGTAGCTACTAGTGGAAAGAATTGTGCATTAGCTAGGTTCAACCTTGCAGGTAAACTAGCACAGTGACACGAAGTGAAAAAAGACATTCTTTTAGCATAGTACAGACCTAAGCGCTCATATATACGCGCATACACTCAGCCCTATGGACGCACATACGCACACCCCTACCCCTATGAGAACATCCGATAGACTGAGCCAGCATATCATCTAGAGATTTTACGAAGTCACAGTAGGCGCCTCGTAATCGATGGGAACGTCTGCTCTCATAGAGCGCACATCGCTGGAAAATCCTAAAATAAATCTAGAATAAATGTGAGCACAAGAATTTGAAACGTGTTGGGCTGGTGATACCACTGTCCACCTAAACATCCAATCACAATTTGTCATAATCCGTAACTCCATATGAAGAATCATCCTCACGGTCTGCGGAAGTTTTCTTTTACCTATACAAGAATGAGAAATTCAGAATCTTAGAATCAATAAAACAAACCACCAGAACTAATTTCGAACAACATTAACTGAAAACAAGTATATTGAAGTTTGTGATTACGTATTTTGAAATAATAATGTGGCATGGATTGAAGTAGTACATCATAATAATACTAAGTGATGAAATATTTTTACTGTAAAACTAATTGATGCATATTTCAGGTGTGAGGCACAACGTATCCTAAAGCAACAAGCCGCTGCATTGAACACTAAATCCATAGACATCATCTCCAACAGATAAGTGGAAAATGACTCACCTCTATTATCGAGTCTCACAAACAAATAATGAATTTATCACCTTTCCCACATTGACATGATCGCTATCTGTGGCAATCAATGTTAACTGGATGTGAACCGCTTTCAAAATATTTCCCCTACTGCATGGATGCAAACTAATACATAATTTAGTTCTGGAACCAATGGAGGATAAAAGTATTGTACTAATAGGAAACAATTATTTAAGAATCAAAGTAGTGATCTCAGCTTCGTGTGCCGGTTCTTCTTGGACAATCAAGAAAACAAATATATCTATTGATATATGTTCCTACATCTGGTAGGAATAAATAAGCGATACAAAAGCACCTAACAAAAACAAGGTCTAATAATAATTGACCATGCCTTCTTCAAATGGGCAAGATCCAGCAGGCAAGAAACGTGCGCCGACAAATAAAAAATTAAGACTAATTATTGCAATTAACATCAATATGTCAGGTTGTTAATAGAGAAAATTGAAGCACATATATGCATTGTACGTAAGTCATGTATTTGGCCACCTCCGGGAATCATTCCATGAATCAGTTAATAGGAAAGAAGAATACTAGGGAACATATTTAAAGATGGGTATGTATATGATACTCTGCAAATACATATCGGCTGATGGCTTCAACTTTCAGCTGATGTATAATGACCTATTGGGAAGGGCGCTTTTACATAACCTGTTGGATGGAGCAAATTGCAAACTTTTATGTAATGTTGTCAGAAACATCACAACTCCAAAGTCAGAGGAAAGGAATTGCATCTCAGCAAGTATATAATGCAGCATAACCTGTAACAAACATAGTAAGTGAAAGGCTTAACTGGGGATAAAAAAATCAGTTTGCTGCCAAAATAAATCCTACCGAGATTCAAGAAAAAGATAAATTGCTAATACATAGAACATGGCATGCTTGATGCATTATACTGTTACGCATCAATAATAGTTCTGAAAAGGCATGAGAAACATAGGCATATATTAGCAATCAAACGCTTGAGTGAGACAAATTAAAAAAAAATCACACTCTATAATATAAGAAGATATATGTTGCCTGACGTCCGCATGAAAGAGCAACTCCATGAAGTCCATGCCGAAGCATGTGGCGTTGATAGCCTTGACTGAGAGAGTCAACGGTGTGTGGAAGTCCCATTTGGTGATCCAGGCGGACTTCTTGACACTTGTCACCCCCGACAGCGGTAGGCTATGCAGCGTAGCCTGCACGCACATTGAATGCGTGGTCGGGAATGTGACCTCACACGGCCTTTATGAAAGTTGTCTGCATGCGAGGTACATGTGCTGAGGTGGCCCATGTTCGGGACACCTAGCACCGTCCCAAAGTGTCACTACTAACGTTTTTGTAGATTGTAAATGTTTCTGGCCGGCGGACCGGCTGGAACTTCGGGCCGGTCCTGTGTGGCACGTACGATACAACGCAATCCAGCGTTCCATATTTTTCCTTGCCGCACGAATACATCAGCGCATGGGCCTCGTGCGACATCTGGCCCACCTCCCGAGCCTTTTCTCTCGTTCAGCCGTTGTCTTCTTCCTCTGGACCCCCTTCTCCGCCAGCCGCTCCTCGTCTTCCTCCTTCAAATTCTGCTTCCGGCTAGCCCAAATCCCATGTAGGTCCTCATTGTCGGATTTCGGGTTCCGGCAAAACCATTGAGGTTCGAACACTGGGGTGCGCACAAAGATCTCTCCCCCTCTCTAGCTCGCACACTCTACGATCTCACGGCCTAACTTGACGAACCCAAAGAACATGAGACACAAGATTTATACTGGTTCGGGCCACCGTTGTGGTGTAATACCCTACTCCAGTGTGGTGTGGTGGATTGCCCCTTGGGCGGAGGATGAACAGTTACAAGGGAAGAACAGCCTCGCGAGGAGAGGAGTTCTTGTGCTTGGTGAACTTGAGTGGTTGTGATGCTACAGATTTGATCTGGTCCGAATCAGCTCTCGGTCTGGATCCCCTTCTATGGTGGTGGCTAGTCCTATTTATAGAGGCCCTAGTCCTCTTCCCAAATATTGAGCGGGAAGGGATCCCACAATGGCCAAATTCAAAGGGAGACAACTAGTACAAGCTATCCTGACAAAAGTAGTATTCGCCTCTTGTCGGTGTCAAAACCGACTGATCTCGGGTAGGGGGTCCCGAACTGTGCGTCTAGGCGGATGGTAACAGGAGGCAGGGGACAAGAAGTTTTACCCAGGTTCGGGCCCTCTTGATGGAGGTAAAACCCTACGTCCTGCTCGATTAATATTGATGATATGGGTAGTACAAGAGTAGATCTACCACGAGATCAGAGAGGCTAAACCCTAGAAGCTGGCAAACGTGTGCCGACTGAGGTTAGGCGGGAGAAAAACAATCTCCAAGATGCCAATGTTAAGCTGAGCGTTGAACTAAAAGACGTTCGGGGCCAGCTTGCGGACTCTGAGAAGGAGAATAAGCGGCTTCGACGTGGCATTTTCAGTAAGTGCTTGAACGAATCCTGTTAAAGGAGTTCGGCGAAGAAGTCGACTAACAGCGTTATGTCTATAGGTATGCTAACGGGTCGTCCCGTGGAGGAAATGCCCGGGTCTGCGGGTGATCTTCTGTCCGAGCTGTCACATCTGCACGAACAAGTTCGGCAGGTGATGCAGGGTGTTGCCCAGGCTTTGTGGCCGTCCGTCTCCCTGCCAGAAGGCGTTGCAGAACTTGCGGAGAAGCTGAAGGGAGCACGGCGGCGCTTCCGATTATGGAAGATATCAGCCTGCCGACAGGGTGCCAGAGAAGCCTGGGCCATCGTGAAGACGCGGTAACCTCAGTCGGTCCTGTGGGCCATCGTGAAGGCAGAACGAAATCTCATGCCGAGGTCGGACCTGTGGGGCCTGACGGAAAAGAGATCCCCGTTAGCTTAGTTTATGGGCAAGTAGAATTAGCCGCAAAGTATTCCCAACAGGATTGTAAGCTAGACCGCCTGTTGGATGGTATAGAGAGTTTAGTCAGTCTGCATGACTATGTAATTAAAGTGACATGTATAATGCCTTCTAGCCGGATTGTAGATCATTTGTCGTTGCGGACCTTTTCGCTTCAACCTCCGGGCCCGATAGTCCGGAGTGAATCCGAATACCCGCTCAGTTATATAAGAACCGGGGTATGCGTGGAGACCAGGCGTAGGGGTCATTAGTGCTTTATCAGACAGTGCCCAACTAGTTATGTTATATTACATGGGTAGTAAGAAATATCTTCCAGGAAGAATAGTTCCGTTAAGGGTTCCTTTCCCTGGGTAAGCATGCCCTAAAGTGCATGTCCGGACTGCGATAGGGAACGCAGAAAAAAAACATCTGGGGGCAGATATGGACAATAAATAAGAATCATCTTTTGTTCACCGACCGAATATTTCCTTAAGAACGCTAGCTTTCGACTTCACCCAGTCTGAGGTACACATCCGGCTGACCCGGCAGTAACAATCGCAGAGGTGCTCCTCTTATGCCCTAGCCGAATTAACAGGAACGTAGGGCACAAATACAAGAGCCAGGAAACCCAGCTTGGCCAAAACTTAAGTCATATCGATGCATATAATGGTGAAAAAAGGTACATGCGGAAGTATAACACATGTGTTGGGCATGAGGCCCAGATAAATAATTTAAGTTTCTGTGGAAGAAGCCCCCAGGTATGAAGAGTGCGGCTAGCGCATCTGTAATGTACAAGAGAGGCACAAGGTGACCCTTGAAGGCCTAGAGAAATAACAAGAGAAAGAAAGAAAGGGAAACAAGACAGATGATGTATATGTAGAAAATGGACAAAGGGAGGGGACTAACATAGAGTCTGGTGCTAGGCGTTGAATCTTCGGAGCCTGGCCACATTCCATGGGTTCGGCTCGAGTCGACTAGTCGATGCATCCCGCAGTCGGTATGCTCCACCGGTCAGAACTTGGTCAATAATGAAGGGACCTTCCCATTTGGGCTGGAGCTTGTTCTTTTTCTTATCCGGCAGGCGTAGAACTAGTTCGCCAACGTTATAAGTTTTGGCCCGTACTTCTCTGCTTTGGTATCTGCGAGCCTGTTGCTGATAAAATGCGGGACGGGCTTTGGCTACGTCGTGCTCCTCCTCCAAGGTGTCCAGACTGTCCTGCCGATCGAGCTCGACTTCCCTTTCTTCGTACATGCGCACTCGAAGTGAGTCATGAATTATGTCACAGGGCAAGACTGCCTCTGCGCCGTACACCATAAAGAACGGTGTATATCCGGTACTACGATTTGGCGTGGTCCGCAGCCCCGAGAGTACGGAGTCGAGCTCCTCTACCCAGTGCGTCTCAGACTCCGTTAAGGAACGCACTAATCTGGGTTTAATGCCGCTCATTATAAGACCGTTTTCTCGCTCGACTTGACCGTTGGTTTGTGGGTGATAGACTGACGCATAATCGAGCTTGATGCCCATTTTGCTGCACCAGAGTTTTACCTCGTCGGCCGTGAAGTTCGCGCCATTGTCAGTGATGATGCTGTGGGGGATGCCATAACGGTGTACAACCCTGGATATGAAGTCTATCACCGGTCCGG
>NC_053028.1:43288687-43365594 GCF_003073215.2 Triticum urartu | reverse complement strand
TTACTAGGGACATGGTGTTGTCTATGTATCCACACATGTATCTGAGTTTCCTATCAATACAATTCTAGCATGGATAATAAACTATTATCATGAACAAGGAAATATAATAATAATCAATTTATTATTGCCTCTAGGGCATATTTCCAACAGTCTCCCACTTGCACTAGAGTCAATAATCCAGTTCACATCGCCATGTGATTAACACTCACAGGTCACATCGCCATGTGACTAACACCCAAGAGTTTACTAGAGTCAGTAATCTAGTTCACATTTACCATGTGATTAACACTCGGTGAGTTCTGGGTTTGATCATGTTGCTTGTGAGAGAGGTTTTAGTCAACGGGTCTGAACCTTTCAGATCCGTGTGTGCTTTACAAATCTCTATGTCATCTCCTAGATGTAGCTGCCACGTTCTATTTGGAGCTATTCCAAATAACTGTTCTACTTGGAGCTATTCTAAATTTTTGCTCCATTATACGTATCCGGTATCTCTACTAAGAGCTATCCGGATAGGTGTTAAGCTTGCATCGACGTAACCCTTTACGACGAACTCTTTTACCACCTCCATAATCGAGAAAATTCCTCAGTCCACTAGTTACTAAGGATAACTTTGACCGCTGTCCTGTGATCCATTCTTGGATTACTCTTGTACCCCTTGACTGACTCATGGCAAGGCACACTTCAGGTGCGGCACACAGCATAGCATACTGTAGAGCCTACGTCTTAAGCATAGGGGACGACCTTCGTCCTTTCTCTCTATTCTGCCGTGGTCGAGCTTTAAGTCTTAACTTCATACCTAACAACTCAGGCAAGAACTCCTTCTTTGACTGATCCATCTTGAACACCTTCAAGATCATGTCAAGGTATGTGCTCATTTGAAAGTACCATTAAGCGTTTTGATCTATCCTTATAGATCTTGATGCTCAATGTTCAAGTAGCTTAATCCAGGCTTTCCATTGAAAAACACTTTCCAAATAACCCTATATGCTTTCCAGAAATTCTACATCATTTCTGATGCATAACATATACTCATAAGAAATTCTATAGTGCTCCCACTCACTTCTTTGGAAATACAAGTTTCTCATAAACTTTGTATAAACCCAAAATCTTTGATCATCTCATCAAAGCATACATTCCAACTCCGAGATGCTTACTCCAGTCCTTAGAAGGATTGCTGGAGCTTTGCATACTTATTAGCATCTTTCAGGATTGACAAAACCTTCCGGTTGTATCAGATACAACCTTTCCTCAAGAAAATGTCGAGGAAACAATGCTTTGACATCCTATCTGCAAGATTTCATAAATAATGCAGTAATCGCTAATATAATTCCAACAGACACTTAGTATCGCTACGAGTGAGAAAGTCTCATCGTAGTCAACTCCTTGAACTTGTCGGGAAACATCTTAACGACAAGTCGAGCTTTCTTAATGGTGATACTTACCATCATTGTCCGTCTTCCTTTTAAAATCCATCTGTACTCAATAGCCTTACGACCATTGAGCCATTCTGCCAAAGTCTACACTTTGTCTTCATACATGGATCCTCTCTCGGATTTTATGGCCTCGAGCCATTTATCGGAATCCGGGCCCACCATCGCTTCTCCATAGCTCGTAGGTTCATTGTTGTCTAGCAACATGACTTCCAAGACAGGATTACATACCACTCTGAAGTAGTACGCATCCTCGTCATCCCACGAGGTTTGGTAGTGACTTGATCTGAAGTTTCATGATCACTATCATAAGCTTCCACTTCAATTGGTGTAGGTGCCACAGGAACAACTCCTGTGCCCTGCCACACACTAGTTGAAGAGATGGTTCAATAACCTCATCAAGTCTCCACCATCCTCCCACTCAATTCTTTCGAGAGAAACTTTTCCTCGAGAAAGGACCCGATTCTAGAAACAATCCCTTATTGCTTTCGGATCTGAGACAGGAGGTATACCCAACTGTTTTGGGTGTCCTATGAAGATGCATTTATCCGCTTTGGGTTCGAGCTTATCAGCCTGAAACTTTTTCACATAAGCGTCGCAGCCCCAAACTTTTAAGAAATGACAGCTTAGGTTTCTCTAAACCATAGTTCATATGGTGTCATCTCATCGGAATTACGTGGTGCTCTATTTAAAGTGAATGTGGTTGTCTTTAATGCCTAACCCATAAACTATCGTGGTAATTCGATAAGAGACATCATGGTATGCATCATATCCAATAGGGTGCAGTTATGATGTTCGGACACACCATCACACTATGGTGTTCTAGGCTGTATTAGTTGTGAAACAATTTCCACAATGTCTTAATTCTGTGCCAAACTCGTAATTCAGATATTCATCTCTATGATCATATCATAGATATTTTATCCTCTTGTCACGATGATCTTTTAACTTCACCCTGTAATTACTTGAACCTTTCAATAATTCAGACTCGTGATTCATCAAGTAAATATACTCAACATCTAGTCAAATCATCTGTGAAGTAAGAACATAACGATATCCACTACACGCCTCAGCACTCATTGGACTGCACACATCGAAATGTATTACTTCCAGCAAGTTGCTTTCTGGTTCCATTTTACTGAAAACGAGGCTTTCAGTCATCTTGCCCATGTGGTATGATTTGCATGTCTCAAGTGATTCAAAATCAAGTGAGTCCAAATGGTCCATTTGCATGGAGTTTCTTCATGCATGTACACCAATAGACATGGTTCGCATGTCTCAAACTTTTCAAAAACGAGTGAGCCCAAAGATCCATCAACATGGAACTTCTTCATGCATTTTATACCGATATGACTTACGTGGCAGTGCCACAAGTAGGTGGTACTATCATTACTATCTTTTGGCATGAACATGTGTATCACTACGATCGAGATTCAATGAACCATTCATTTCAGGTGCAAGACCATTGAAGGTATTATTCAAATAAACAGAGTAACCATTATTCTCTTTAAATGAATAACCGTATTGCGATAGACATAATCCAATCATGTCTATGCTCAACACAAACACCAAATAACAATTATTTAGGTTTTAATACCAATCTCGATGGTAGAGGGAGCGTGCGATGCTTGATCATATCAACCTTGGAAACACTTCCAACACATATCGTCAGCTCACCTTTAGCTAGTCTCCGTTTATTCCGTAGCTTTTATTTCGAGTTACTAACACTTAGCAACCGAACCGATATCTAATACCCTGGTGCTACTAGGAGTACTAGTAAAGTACACATTAACACAATGTATATCCAATATACTTCTATCGACTTTGCCAGCCTGCTTATCTACCAAGTATCTAGGGTAATTCTGCTCCAGTGGCTGTTCCCCTTATTATAGAAGCACTTAGTCTCGGGTTTGGGTTCAACCTTGGGTTTCTTCACTAGAGCAGCAGCTGAATTGCCATTTCATGAAGTATCCCTTCTTGCCCTTGCCCTTCTTGAAACTAGTGGTTTCACCAACCATCAACAATTGATGCTCCTTCTTGATTTCTACTTTTGTGGTGTCAAACATCGCGAATATCTCAAGGATCATCATATATGTCCCTGATATATCATAGTTCATCACGAAGCTCTAGCATCTTGGTGGTAATGACTTCGGAGAACCATCACTATTTCATCTGGAAGATCAACTCCCACTCGATTCAAGCGATTGTTGTACTCAGACAATCTGAGCACAAGTTCAACAATTGAGCTTTTCTCCTTAGTTTGCAGGCTAAGAAAATCATCGGAGGTCTTATACCTCTTGACGTGGGCACGAGCCTGAAATCCCAATTTCAGCCCTCGAAACATCTCATATGTTTCGCGACGTTTCAAAACCGTCTTCGGTGCCTCAACTCTAAACCATTTAACTGAACTATCACGTAGTTATCAAAACGTGTATGTCAGATGTTCGCAACATCCACAGACGACGTTCGAGGTTCAGCACACTGAGCGGTGCATTAAGGACATAAGCCTTCTATGAAGCAATGAGGACAATCCTCAGTTTACGGACCTAGTCCGCATAATAGCTACTATCAACTTTCAACTAATTTTTCTCTAGGAACATATCTAAACAGTAGAACTATAGCGTGAGCTACGACATAATTTGCAAAATCCTTTTGACTATGTTCAGGATAATTAAGTTCATCTTATGAACTCCCACTCAGATAGACATCCCTCTAGTCATCTAAGTAATTACATGATCCGAGTCAACTAGGCCGTGTCCGATCATCACGTGAGACGGACTAGTCAACATCGGTGAACATCTTCATGTTGATCGTATCTTCTATACGACTCATGCTCGACCTTTCGGTCTTCTATGTTCCGAGGCCATGTCTATACACATGCTAGGCTCGTTAAGTCAACCTAAGTGTTTGCATGTGTAAATTTGTCTTACACCCGTTGTATGTGAACGTTAGAATTAAACACCCGATCATCACGTGGTGCTTTGAAACAACGAACTGTCGCAACGGTGCACAGTTAGGGGGAACACTTTCTTGAAATTATTATGAGGGATCATCTTATTTACTACCGTCGTTCTAAGCAAATAAGATGTATAACATGATAAACATCACATGCAATCAAATAGTGACATGATATGGCCAATATCATATTGCTCCTTTTGATCTCCATCTTCAGGGCTCCATGATCATCATCGTCACCGGCATGACACCATGACCTCCATCATCATGATCTCCATCATCGTGTCTTCTTGAAGTTGTCACGTCATCTATTACTTCTACTACTACAGCTAACGGTTAGCAATAAAGTAAAGTAATTACATGACGTTTATGTTGACACGCAGGTCATAAATAAATTAAGACAACTCCTATGGCTCCTGCCGGTTGTCATACTCATCGACATGCAAGTCGTGATTCCTATTACAAGAACATGATCAATCTCATACATCACATATATCATTCTTCACATCCTTTGGCCATATCACATCACATAGCATACCCTGCAAAAACAAGTTAGACGTCCTCTAATTGTTGTTTGCATGTTTTACGTGGCTGCTATGGGTTTCTAGCAAGAGCGTTTCTTACCTACGCAAAAACCACAACGTGATATGCCAATTGCTATTTACCCTTCATAAGGACCCTTTTCATCGAATCCGATCCGACTAAAGTAGGAGAGACAGACACCCGCTAGCCACCTTATGCAACTAGTGCATGTCAGTCGGTGGAACCAGTCTCACGTAAGAGTACGTGTAAGGTCGGTCCGGGCCGCTTCATCCCACGATGCCGCCGAATCTAGATAAGACTAGTAACGGCAAGATAATTGACAATATCGACGCCCACAACTACTTTGTGTTCTACTCGTGCATAGTAAATATGCATAGACCTAGCTCATGATGCCACTATTTTGGGGAACGTTAGCAGAATTCAAAATTTTCTACGTGGTCACCAAGATTATCTATTGGAGAGACCAGCAACGAGGGGAAGGAGAGTGCATCTACATACCCTTGTAGATCGCTAAGCGGAAGCGTTCAAGTGAACGGGGTTGATGGAGTCGTACTCGTCGTGATTCAAATCACCGATGACCAAGTGCCGAACGCACGGCACCTCCGCGTTCAACACACGTACAGCCCGGTGACGTCTCCCACGCCTTGATCCAGCAAGGAGAGAGGGAGAGGTTGAGGAAGACTCCATCCAGCAGCAGCACAACGGCGTGGTGGTGGTGGAGGAGCGTGGCAATCCTGCAGGGCTTCGCCAAGCACCACGGGAGAGGAGAAGGACTTAGGAGAGAGGGAGGGGCTGCACCAAAGGCATAAGGGGTGTCTCAAGAGGCCCTCCTACCCTCACTATATATAGGGAGCCCAAGGGGGGGGTGCGCCAGCCCTAGGAGATCCAATCTCCTAGGGGGCGGCGGCCAGGGGAGGTTTCCCTCCCCCCCAAGACACAAAAGAAGTCCGGAGTTGAAATAAGTTATTAAAAATAAAAAAGAGGTGCAATGCTGGTTAATTTGCTTCAAGCCATTCGGAATAGTGTAGACTGCACTGCACATAGCTCAGTGCAATCTATACAATTCCTTAAGGCTTGAAGCTAATCAACATGTAGGTGAGCATTGCAACTCTTCGTCATTGTCTGTGCACTCACGGCTTATAAACCGCTCATATTGCCTCTCTCTTGGCGAGGTGGGACTAAAAACAGTTTGCCATAACCTCATTAGTACCAGTTCATGGTATGAACCGGCACTAAATGATGATGGTGGGGCCATAGCCTGACCGCAGGCTGACACAGCCTCTTTAGTACCGGTTCGTGGCATGAACCGGTACTAAAGGTTCGCCACGAACTGGTACTATTGATCGCCATCACGAACCGGCACTAATGTACGTACACATTAGTGCCGGCTCTAATTCAAACCGGCACTAATGTGCTTCACGTTTGACCCTTTTTCTACTAGTGTATATGCCTCGCGCTAATTTCTCTGTGTGCGCTGCTCGATCCGTAGATGTGGTGACAAAGGTGGTGACGGCTAACGGCGGTGGCGCCACTGCGACGGTGACCCCCATGGACTGCAAGGTGCTCCCGACCATCCCCGGCATATGCAATCCTGACAAGTGCATGGAGTACTGCCAGCACCGCATCAGCGGCACCTCGGTGGGCGAGTGCGTTTCCGACGGATGCCAGTGCACGTACTGCGGTATCCCACCTAGTGGTCGTCGGAACTGAACGAAGAGCAGGCAAACGCTGCTGCATGCCTCTTTTTCCTGATGAATAATGATAATATGTTGATGACGTTTGGTCAAGTAGGATATTGACCTCCTTAATTGTCACTCTCAAATAATGCTCGTGTTTTTATATATTTTATATCGCAAAAAGAAATACAAGCAATGGCAGGATTCATGTGATAAAGAAAGAGCCAACCTGAATTGATGTTATTAAATACCTCTATCGCACTTTTCTCCTTTCTTCCTTTGTTTTCCTTTTTTCTTTTTTCCTATTTCCTTTTCTTTTCTGGTTTTTTCAAACAGTTTTTTTCAGGTTTTATTTTTCTTTTTTTTCCTTTTTCTTTTGAAATGTGCAAACTTTTTCAATTTCGCTTTTTCTAAAAATCAATAAACTTATTTTAATTTTGTGAATATTTTCTCAAAATTGGTTAATTTTTTTAAAATTTGTGATCTTCTTATCAATATTGATGAACTTTTTTTTCAAAATCGATGAGCCTTTTTAAAAATGTATGAATTTTTTCATAGTTTATGAACTTTGTTTTTCAAAAACGATGGACTTTTTCAAAATCGATAAACTTTTTCCAAATCCTTGGACATTTTTTCCAAAATCCGTGAATTTTTTTCTATTCATGGTATTTTTCAATTTGTGAACATTTTACAAATCCACAAACTTTTTTTCAAATCCATGAACTTTTCCGAAAAGATGAACCACTTGTCGAAAGTCAACGGTTAATGGTCAACTTGTTGAACCACGAAGAACCAATTGGGCGTATGCTCCTCACGAGCGATGGCTGATCGCTCGTGTAGTTCGGCCGGCCCCATGAAAGGTGACGTGCGAGCGCTGTGTCCACTAACTGGCGCAACAAGCGCTGACTAGGAGCTCCATTTGTATAGGAAGTAGCGTCATACAAACCGGCGCACACACCTCTCCGTCCTCGGCTTGGCCCATTTGTTTATTTTTCTTTTTTGAACCTTCAAAATATAGGTGCATGAAGTAGAATTCCAACTATTGAACTCTTGGATTACTTCCGCCCGCTATAACTTCGAACTGTGAACTCTTTCTTAAATTTCTGAATCTTTTCAATTTGTAGATTGATTAAGGTGGTGCTTAATGTTCTCGTTTTCCAAAAAAATTTCACAAATTTAAGGAATGTTTGCATTTCAAAAATATTGATAATTGTTTTCAAAAGTATGTGGTTTGCCTGTCCATTAGGTGGACGTTCCCTAAATTTGTAGATTGATCAAGGTGGAGCTTCTGACCTTAACGGCAATTTCTCCCTCAGACTGTATTTCTTGAAGGGTCGCGGTGGATCTATTCAACCTAGTCACCAGGATGCTTCGAGAAGATTTTTGTACCCGCCTACTTGCCTATCTCGGCCTCAAGGAGGGCAGTCGGGCTTCTCGGCCCACTCGCACTTAGATAGCACGTTGTCCTTGGCCACCTCGTCTAGCTCTGGAAGCGGGATCCTTCAAGGGTAGAACTGGTTAGCCCTGGCCTTCCCAAGATTGTGATCAAGTTCCTTCTCAGCCCTGAGGGACTCGATCTACCCTTCATTAAGTTCATTATGTTCGGATTTAAGCCACTGGGACTTTTGCTTGATGCTTTTGTACGTGCTGGCCAATCTTCCGTGGAATATTTCGAGCAGAGGTACCTCAAGGGGTTCCTCGAAGAGATCGTATTCATCGGGCCCGAGGCTTCTATCTTCCTCGGACTCTGGCATGTAGTTGCTATCCTCAGGGTCATCTTCGTCTCGTTGATCATATCGTCGTCGTTGTTGTCATTGCTGGCGTTCTGGTTGTTGGCGTTGTCCTGAGCGGCACTATTGTCGGGAGTATCTTCAATTGGTTAGATAAGGTCATGAAAAAAAATGGGTCCATTCAAGGATGTCGAGAAACAACGTGCTCTTAGACTGGGTCTCCTAGCCTACCCGAACACTCTCTGTTCAACATGGTCTATGTTTGTACATACTTGAAGTGACCACAAATTTTGCAAGCAGGTCGGTCTGCCCATGATAAGGATACAAGCTAGGTTTGATTGATTTTCAACACCATATGCAAGTTGCGACACGTCAACCCATTTATCACTCTTTTTTGACTGAGAAAACTCCACCCGATGCAAAATTTGTAGAAAACAAAAACAACTTGACATGATGCCTTGAATTGTTCATACTAGGTCATGATAAAAAATGGAACCATTTTAAGATTGGCGAGAAACAAGGTGCTCTTAGACGGAGCCTCGTGGCCTACTCGGACACTCTCCGTTGAACATGGCCTACTTTTGGCTCTTTTTAAATGACCCCAACTTTTGCAAGGAGGTCGGCATGCCCATGGTAGGCATCCATGCAAGGGTTGAATAATTTCCAACATCGTATGCAAGTTGTGACACGCGCGGCCTTTTATCGGCCTTTCTTGACAGAGAGAACTCCACAAAATGTAAAATTTATCAAAAACCAAAACAACTTGGCATGGTGCCTTAAATTGGTTATACAAGGCCATGGCAAAACTTAGGGCTTAAAGAAAGTGGAAGAAAACATGCTCTCACATTGAGTCTTATGGCCTTGTGGCCCACCCGAATACCCTCCGTTGAACATGCTCTACTTTTGCACATTTTTTAAATGACCCCAACTTTGCAAGTAGGTGGGAATGACCATGATAGGAATCCATGTCAGGTTTGAATATTTTTCGACGAAGTATGCATCCGGCCATTTTTCGATCTTTTCTTACCGAGGAAAATGCAGAAAACGCAAAATTTGTCTAAAACGACCAACTTGGCATGGTGGCTTCAATTGGTCATCTAAGGTCATGTAAAAAAATAGTGTCCATTTCAAGGATGTAAAGCCTACTGGCCTATCAAAACACCCTTTGTTCAACATAGTCTATTTTTGGACATTCTTAAACGGACCCCCAACTTTTGCAAGCAGGTGGGCATGCCCATGGTAGGTATGCATACCAGATTTGAACGATTTCCGACACCGTATGCAAGTTGCGACATGTCTAGCCATTTATCACCTTTTTTACCGGGAAAACTCCAGAAAAAGAGAAATTTGTAGAAAACCAAAATAACTTGGCATGGTTCCTTGAATTGGTCATACAAGCAAATAAAAAAATGATGATCATTTGAGAGATGTTGAGAAACAACATGCTCTCCAATAGAGTCTTTTTGCCTACCCTGACACCCTACGTTGAACATGGTGTTAATTCTACACAGATACAAAAAATGTTTGCGGAAATTCAAAAAAAACGTTTAGTTTTTCGTTTGGAATTTCATATTTGTTAGTGTCTTTAAAAAAATGTCCATGTTCATAATTTCAGTCACTCGCTCTTTAAAAAAGAGTTTCACATTTTGACATTCCGAGCAATTTTGAAAGACACAAACGTTTTATTGAAATTTTTGCACAATTTTAAATTGCGAACAATTGTATTTTATGAACAAAATTAGAAACAATGATCATTTTTTGAAACTTTGAACAATTTTTTATAAGTGCGAGCATATTGTTGAAAATAACAACAAAGGGAAAACGAAAACATGTAAAAGGAACAAAAAACAAATAGTAAACCGGTCGCTGAGTGATATATTTTCATTTCTATTTTTAAAGTTTATTTTTAATTTTTAACAGATGTTCAGAAATTTCAGAAATGTTCATGTTCGAAGAAACATTTACTATTGTCAAAAAGAAAATCACATGCAAAATTTAAACAAAGATTTAATCTTTCGTGACTTATATGTTCATATAAAGTGTGCTGCAATTACGGCTAACAAATCAGATGTGCTGCAGTGGCTATTGTCGTTACGCAGTCGCGGCATGTCTTGTGTTCGATCGCGCTCACCCATTTTAGTTATTGCGAAATTGGTTGCGGCTTTCTTTAGTCTCTTTTAGGATAGCGCTGAAATAGTGTCACATGAGTCATTTGGTTCTACTCCAAGGCAATTGATTGTAATGACGGTCGTGTGTAGGGCTTTCCCTTTCCATGTAGAGCACCTTTTTTTATTTTCCACCATGCGCTACCGCAAATGGGCCGGCCCAGGTCATGTGGCGTACGGCATGCACGTATATGTATGAAAATCGAGAGGAACTAGTTAACTAGTTCGAGATTTGGACGCATGGTTTGAGAGATAGAACGTTTTGAATAAACGGATCTACAAAAAAGGAAAAACTCTCATATTGCAACAAGTGGCGCGTTGCATATGGGTCACTTGTCGCAAACAGGGGAGTTGGAGTGATCTTTACAACGAGTACTCCTCAACTAGTGATTTTGAAGAAAATCGATGATTTGTGAAAGGTCTCGTTTGTATATGCGTTAAGACGATAGTTGTTCAACAGAAACCCTATTTTTTAAAATCAGGCAGTTGTTCCAAAATCACATTTTTTTCACTTTCTTTTTTGAACATAGTACAAACGCAAACGCTAATACATATGCGCATCCACTCACCCCTATGAACGCACACGTACATCCTATCCATATGAGCACCTTCGAGAGAAGGAGCCGTCATATCATCTGGAGATTTGCGAAGTCACCGTAGGCGCTTCGTCATCAACGGAAACACCTCCTCCCACTGAAAGCGCATCGTCGGAAATCCTAAAATAAATCTAGAAATAATGCCAGCAGCAAGACTTGAACCCTGGTGGGCTGGAGATACCACTGTTCCTCTAAGCATTTAATCACATGTTGATTCGCAAATTTCACTTTCACTAACAATACCATGTGGTGATTTATAATCTTCGGGTTTTGTCGGGCTCGGGTAGGCCAATGGGCACAACTCCTCCTACTCCGTCTGTCTGGGTGTTATCACGGGGCGACTACAATAGAAGAAGGGTCACCAGTGAAAAAATAGAAAAAAATCTGTCTGGGCCATCAGATCCGGGATGAATGGTCCAGATTCTAGTGGATGAATCCAAGCGCACAGGTGCTAGGTCCTTTGCAAAAAAACACCCCTGGTTATAGTCGTTTTGCTTTTAGGACCATCTTCTCTACCGTAGGAACGCAGCAGAGCAGACCCAAATCCCTCAATCCGCATGGCTGCCAACTCTTGGAGACTTGACAAGCCCCGCTGACGGTGGCAGCGGGCCAGATCTGGTGCCTTGCTGGGCGATTGCGGCCTGTATTGCAGGTTTAGATCCAACACCCGACCATCTCGTTGCCGGCGGTCTGACTGCCCCGACGGACCTCGCGTGTTCTAAGCTACATCCTTGTGCGGACAAGTTCTCCAAGTTACTCTGCTCCGACGTCCAGAGAACAACCTCGCTCCATCCTTTGTCCTACCCAACCAGACCATTCTCCACATGTCGCCTGCACCCCTGCGACTCTAGCTCCACCATCTGGTAATGCCTGAGAAGAAAACTACAGCTAGCCTTCAGGTATGCTTGTCTGCCAGGTTGCTACCAGTTTACATAGTTAATTCTGTAGCATTTCATGTAGCGCTCGTAAAAGAAATCTTTCTTGTCCGAGAACTATGTTGTATCATTGTTGGATGTTGTATAATTCTGCATATTTGGAAATGATATGACTGGCAACATTTTGAAAATTCTAAGCATATGCACATTTAGGTTAGTTAACATATTTTTAACATGAGTAGCAGTATCTTGGAAGCTTACAATTATTTTTGCGCAAAGACTATATTCAGAGAAGTATGCTTAAGTAGTACAGTAGCAAACCCATTGACATATACACACACTTCTCTGTACCAAATTCAGTTAGTTCTGAGAGACCTTTATCCATTATTGATTAGCCATAACAAAAAGACACAATGTGTGATTACTTGAAAATTTGGGCTGGACAACTAGTTCATGCTCATCTGGGATATGCTTGCTTTCAACTTGAGAGCAATAACAAGGATATCTCTCTTTATGCTTGCCTGTGAGGTTGCTACCAATTTTCCCTAGTTAATTATGTAGCATTTATGTAGGAAATCATTTTTGTTCAATGTTTGTACCACAAACTATAGTATAGAATCTTAGTTTAGTATGTATTGATACTTTCCTGTACCAGATTCAGTTAGTTTAGAGAGACCTTTTTTCGGTGTTGAACTGTTGATTAGCCATAACAAAAAACATAATGTTTGCTTACTTCAAAATTTTGAATGGACAACTAGTTTATGCTCATCTGGGATATGCTTGCTTTCAACTTGAAAGCAATAACAGGGATATCTCTCTATATCGATGCATAGAAAAATTAATCACCAGACAAGTTTGCTTATACTAGATTTTCGAGCAGTTTTGTATTGTGAAATTTCATCCTCTTGTCGGATATTGTACATCAGGACATACTAATCTCATCTACCTATTAAAGTACCTGCATGTGAAGTGCTTGTAGGCACAAGACTGAAATTTGTTACACTTGCAATGTGTGCCACTTCACTGATTTCTGGGAGTTCACTGTCTATTTGTCCAGTAATGCCATTGAAACTAAAATCATGATAGTTTTGCTTTAGTGAAACAATTGTATTGGCTCTTTGTGTTGGGGAACGTAGCAGAAATTCAAAATTTTCCTACGTGTCACCAAGATCTATCTATGGAGAGACCAATCAACGAAGGGAAGGAGAGTGCATCTACATACCCTTGTAGATCGCTAAGCGGAAGCGTTCAAGTGAACGGGGTTGATGGAGTCGTACTCGTCGTGATTCAAATCACCGATGACCAAGTGTCGAACGCACGGCACCTCCGCGTTCAACACACGTACAGCCCGGTGACGTCTCCCACGCCTTGATCCAGCAAGGAGAGAGGGAGAGGTTGAGGAAGACTCCATCCAGCAGTAGCACAACGGCGTGGTGGTGGTGGAGGAGCGTGGCAATCCTGCAGGGCTTTGCCAAGCACCACGGGAGAGGAGAAGGACTTAGGAGAGAGGGAGGGGCTGCACCAAAGGCATAAGGGGTGTCTCCAGAGGCCCTCCTACCCTCACTATATATAGGGAGCCCAAGGGGGGGTGCGCCAGCCCTAGGAGATCCAATCTCCTACGGGGCGGCGGCCAGGGGAGGTTTCCCTCCCCCCCAAGGCACCTAGGAGGTGCCTTCCCTCCTTGGGACTCTTCCTTAGGGTTCCCCCTTCACCCTAGGCGCATGGGCCATAAGGGAAGTGGCGCCCCAGCCCACTTTGGGCTGGATCCCTTCCCACTTCAGCCCATGGGACCCCCCGGGATAGGTGGCCCCACCCGGTGGGCCCCCGGGACCCTTCCGGTGGTCCCGGTACAATACCGATGACCCCGAAACTTGTCCCGATGGCCGAAATAGGACTTCCTATATATAAATCTTTACCTCCGGACCATTCTGGAACTCCTCGTGACGTCCGGGATCTCATCCGGGACTCCGAACAACATTAGGTAACCACATACAAGCTTCCTTTATAACCCTAGCGTCAACGAACCTTAAGTGTGTAGACCCTACGGGTTCGGGAGACATGCAGACATGACCGAGACGTTCTTCGGTCAATAACCAACAGCGGGATCTGGATACTCATGTTGGCTCCCACATGTTCCACGATGATCTCATCGGATGAACCACGATGTCAAGGACTTAATCAATCCCGTATACAATTCCCTTTGTCTAGCGGTACGATACTTGCCCGAGATTCGATCGTCGGTATCCCGATACCTTGTTCAATCTCGTTACCGGCAAGTCTCTTTTACTCGTTCCGTAACGCATCATCCCGTGATCAACTCCTTGATCACATTGTGCACATTATGATGATGTCCTACCGAGTGGGCCCAGAGATACCTCTCCGTCTACACTGAGTGACAAATCCCAGTCTCGATTCGTGCCAACCCAACAGACACTTTCGGAGATACCTGTAGTGTACCTTTATAGCCACCCAGTTACGTTGTGACGTTTGGCACACCCAAAGTATTCCTACGGTATCCGGGAGTTGCACAATCTCATGGTCTAAGGAAATGATACTTGACATTAGAAAAGCTTTAGCATACGAACTACACGATCTTGTGATATGCTTAGGATTGGGTCTTGTCCATCACATCATTCTCCTAATGATGTGATCCCGTTATCAACGACATCCAATGTCCATGGTCAGGAAACCGTAACCATCTATTGATCAACGAGCTAGTCAACTAGAGGCTTACTAGGGACATGGTGTTGTCTATGTATCCACACATGTATCTGAGTTTCCTATCAATACAATTCTAGCATGGATAATAAACGATTATCATGAACAAGGAAATATAATAATAATCAATTTATTATTGCCTCTAGGGTATATTTCCAACACTTTGGTCTTCCTCATTCGGCTTTTATGACACTACAATTGTAAAAAGACAACTTTTTTACCTTTTGTATGTAGAAAAGAAGACACTCTTTCTGTGTATATGTAGAAAAGAAGATACTCTTTCTGTGTATGTAGAAAAGAACACACTCTTTCTGTGTATTGGGCTTGATTTGGGATAGACCTTCGGTTGCTAACCAGCCATTGAGCCATAATGTAATATCAATACAGCAGAACAACCGGTCGTAAGCTATTTGCGTTAAGCAAGTCTTACTGGGATGATGAGTTGCAAAAATTGATACAAGTGATCTGTCAATGTCAAGCTGTGATTATATTTTGCCATGTGATATTCTTTCCTGGTCTCTTCACTAGTCAGACATGTGACTTTGTGCTGCAACATAAATTTTTTACTTTTGTCATCTACGAGTTATTAGAAGAACTTGAATTGCATTCTTAATTGTTTTCCTATTTCTGTCCTTGTAATGTAAACTATTTTTGCTTGTATTTGTAGATGAATGATGCTCTGACTACTGGAAACATCAGGACTACAGATGGATAGAAGAAGCTTTTATCAAAGTCTTCCCTTTCTGACACTTGAGAGAATTTCTCTGCAAGATAAATTTAAGTCTGTTCTTGATCATGCATCTCTATGTGGCTGCACTCAACTGAATATGGTTTGCTGGGTGTGATCTTTCCTAGAACAAGAAGCTTCATGAGCAAGTAGTAGAACTGGAGGGAAAGGCTAGAGCATTTCTTTTATGTACTATCAAGATATTAGTCCTTAATACTCTGTCTTGCTGGCCATGTACTAAAAATGGTGCTACCATGTCTCATCAAGATATGTATGCTTGTGATATGCTCAATCTGCGAAGGTCCAGTCAGATGTTTTGTTATGCTTCAAATGGTGGCTGAATCTGTGCCATAAGCCATCCTTGAACAAAATGAATGGAGAGGGAGATGAAATACTTGAGGTGGTTGCTGAAAAAGTTCTATTTTATAACTAACTGCTAGTAGGGAGTTTTTCGTAAAATGTACATTAAGTGGCTAAGATTCTTCCACCAGAATCTATGCCATCCACCTACGATCCAATGGCTCATGGCTGTTTTTCTATTTTTGCACTGGTGGCCCTTCTTCTATTGTAGTCATTCCCGTGTTATCATGGCACGTATTTGCATCATAAACACATAATACCCACACTGATTCAAATTATTTCAAGGTTTTAGGTTTGTCTTGAGTCAACCGTTTTTATGTTTTATAGATCCATGAAAATTCATGATAATGTCTACATTATATCAATTATATATGGTATAAAAACATATTTTATAATGATTATTTTTATGGGGAAATATATTATAATGATACTTGCACACAATGACGCAGCAACGGTGAAAATACCACATTCATGGCTGGTTGAAAGGGTAGAGGTGCAGCCGTGAGACCGGATAGTATCACCTTAAATTTGAAGTGTCCGTGGTGAGTGTGGAATGCTGGTTTTGGTTCATCTGCTGCAGAAATTTGTATCTCACGGTACCCCGAGCGCAAATCTAACTTGGTTCAGAATGTTGGGTAAATCTAATCTGGGTGGGAGGGTGATGAGAGGCTTCCGTGCGCCCAAAAAGGCTCTGCGACGTGCCTCGGACGCGCCCATCCGACTAAATCCCCACTTCACGTCTAACTCTTTTTTTCTTTTTGCGTTCTCCACTGTGGGCAAGCGAGACCCATGTGCACAAATATGCGCGCGCACACACACGCACGAGGTTTTGTTTCAGATATGCTAAGTCTCATGCCTTTTTTAGGGCCGTTTTGGCTTTTGGGAGCATATGCTCCGTAATGAACAGTAAATTCAAAATAAGTAGTAAATAAAATTTAAAAATTCTGAATTTTTTCTAGATGTTCTTATTAGTGTGACAAGAGTACTTGCCAATTTTCATGCGAAACAGGATGACGGTGATTCCTCAGTGAAAAAAACAAAAATAAGTGTAACATTTGTCGTTCGATTTGCTTTTTTCACATATTAAGATACATAAGCTTTCCTGCTAAAAATTTGCAGGTAGTGTTTTGGTGTGACAATGATTACATCTTTTTTTAAATAACATTTGGAAAAAAATCATGGGCGGGAGCATATGGTCCCAAGAGCCGAATTAGATTTCTGCTTTTTTTATGTTAAATCTTGTGTATAGCACTTACAGAGGGAGGGGAGAGGGGAGAAATTACCATGTTTGGTCCTTCAAATCTCTGGCACACAACGATTTCATCCCACAACTCGAGAAACACTATAATACAATCCTTATAAACGCGAATACATAACAGTCTACGGTACCCTTATGGTCACCTCGACGGTAGAGCGCTTGATGGCGCTGCATGGCATTGCATTTTTGCGGAAATCCCCCTCCTTTTGCAGAAACAACGCAAGCTCCCCCGGTCCATGCGCCCTGCCTCATCATCGGGCACATTTGTCATCCTCTCGCGTAGAGTAGTCAAATTGTCACAGCCTTATTCAGTACGACAGCCGCCTCCAGTCCACCACTCTGAGCCAGCCGCCTCCCACGGCACCACTCATCTCTGCTCCGTCTCTTCCTCATCTCCCCCAAATCCCTGTCAGGACCCCGATTCCAAGCCACATCGATCTAGCCGGTAACACCGCATATCACTTTGCGGCCTCACGCACGGTCTCCCACGGGTGTCGCCTTACCATGGCCCGGGACCGTTTGCGCCTTTTGGCTCACGTATATGATAGTGTCGCTAGCATCCATATGACAGAGAACCCGGGCCGACATGGCTAGTCGTGAACCCAAAGCGGCACAGACCTATGGAGACAGGCATACATGAATCACATCGAGCATGTTGGTCATCAGCGAGTGATTCCGAGCTGTAGCACTTGGCTAACAGGACTCCGGGGAACCCGGGATGTAGCAGGCTAGGTAGGACTCCGGACATCAACGCGTGACATTTCCCCGAAGGGACAGACATAGGAACAAAGTGAAATACATGCCGGCCAGTCAAGTGTCCTGAACAGTAGTGCTGGGCTAGCAGGACTCCGGTGAACCGGGCTGTAGCGGACTACTATGGCTCGAGGAACACTAGACTACATTTTCCCATAAGAAAGGCTGCCAAGGATAAACAACTAGATTGTCGGATCCCACTCATACCAAGCATTTCAATCATACACACAATATGCCCGATATGAGTACATACAACATGGCATCACAACAAAACTCTACAACTCAAGTACTTTATTTAAAGGCTCGAGAGAGCCATACATAACATGTTCATACAGATAGGGGTCACATGACCCGACACTCAAGTCATACGATCATACAAGCACAAGCGGAAGCAACTAGTCTAAGTACAGACACTAGAAAGAAAGAAGGCTTCTCGAAGCCTGTCTATCTACATAGGGCCCTCCATGGCCAGGATCACCACCTGGGTGGCTAGTCACTCGTCGACATCAAGGTCTACATAAAACCCATGAGAGGGGGCGGTGTTGTCATCTGAAAACAATAAATAAGCAAACATGAGTACAAGGTACTCAGCAAGTCTTACATCAGAACCTAATATACATGCTCATTCTCAAGAAGGTGGTGGGGTTATTGCAGCAAGCTAGCTTTGACTCTTGGCTAAGCTATCCTACGGAACTCCACTAGTAAAATAGTTTTCGCACATGAGTCCACTACTCACCAACACAATACTCCACCGGGGATCCTCTCTCGTCATCCTACGAGAGGGCCATCCGCGGTACTCACACTTATCTTGAGTCTTTTAGTAGTAACCATTAACTTGTCTATGAACTGTATATGCAACCAAGTAGTCCTTTACCGCGGACGCGGCTATTCGAATAGTTTTATACCCTGCAGGGGTGTACTTCGTCACACATGTTTCCACCACTTAGCGTCTGCACACGACATGTGCTCGGCAGACTTCAAGCGAAAACCGACGCGGGTGTAGACCATGACCTAACTAACCTCACAAGTCTCTAGTCCAGGTTTATCGCCTATTCAGGTTCCATCCGCAAGGAAATCTGGCCGGGGTTTCCTCAACGGCCCCAAACGATGTGTACAGGGTCCCGAGACGCCAAACGGGTGCCCGGCATACCCGGCCACAGTGTATCTACCGCACCATAGCCCACCCCTAGGGTCAGCGCTACGCACGGCCGCCAACACATAACCTACAAACACCAGAAACTAGTTGCAACTCCTGGACAGAGGGCGAGAGGGGTCAGTGATGGGGAACGTTGCAGAAAACAAAATTTTCCTACTCGTTTCACCAAGATCCATCTAGGAGTTCATCTAGCAACGAGTGATTAGATGCATCTACGTACCTTGTAGATCGCGAGCGGAAGCGTTCAAAGAACGGGGATGATGTAGTCGAACACGACGTGATTCAAATCACCGATGATCAAGCACCGAACGGACGGTGCCTCCGCGTTCAACACACGTACGGAACGGATGACGTCTCCTCCTTTCTTGATCCAGCAAGGGGGGAAGAGAGGTTGATGAAGATCCAGCAGCACGACGGCATGGTGATGGATGCAGGGCGTCACAGTAGCAGGGCTTTGCCTATACTACGAGAGAGAGACGTAACGGGGAGAGAGGAAGCACCAAAGGCTGAGGTATGAAATCCCTCCTCTCCCCCACTATATATAGGAGGGCCAAGGGGGGTGGTGCGCAGCCTAGGAGATCCAATCTCCTAGGTGCGGCGGCCAGGGGAGGGTTTCCCTCCCCCCCAAGGCACCTCGGGGTGCCTTCCACCACTTGGACTCCTCCGTGGTGGAAACCCTAGGCGCATGGGCCTAGTAGGGCTGGTGCCCTTGGCCCATGTAGGCCAAGGCGCACCCCTACAGCCCATGTGCCCCCCCGGGACAGGTGGCCCCACCCGGTGGGCCCCCGGGACTCCTCCGGTGGTCCCGGTACAATACCGATAACCCCGAAACTTGTCCCGATGGCCGAAACAGCACTTCCTATATATAATTCTTTACCTCCGGACCATTCCGGAACTCCTCGTGACATCCGGGATCTCATCCGGGACTCCAAACAACATTCGGGGTACTGCATACACATATCTTCATAACCCTAGCGTCACCGAACCTTAAGTGTGTAGACCCTACGGGTTCGGGAGACAAGCAGACATGGCTAAGACGACTCTCCAGTCAATAACCAACAGCGGGATCTGGATACCCATGATGGCTCCCACATGCTCCACGATGATCTCATCGGATGAACCACGATGTCGAGGATTAATCAACCCCGTATACAATTCCCTTTGTCAATCGGTATGTTACTTGCCCGAGACTCGATCGTCGGTATCCCAATACCTTGTTCAGTCTCGTTACCGGCAAGTCACTTTACTCGTACCGTAATGCATGATCCCGTGATCAACCACTTGGTCACCTTGAGCTCATAATGATGATGCATTACCGAGTGGGCCCAGTGATACCTCTCCGTTATCCAGAGTGACAAATCCCAGTCTCGATTCGTGTCAACCCAACAGACACTTTCGGAGATACCTGTAATGCACCTTTATAGTCACCCAGTTACGTTGTGACGTTTGATACACCCAAAGCACTCCTACGGTATCCTGGAGTTACACGATCTCATGGTCAAAGGAAAAGATACTTGACATTGGAAAAGCTCTAGCAAACGAACTACACGATCTTTGTACTATGCTTAGGATTGGGTCTTGTCCATCACATCATTCTCCTAATGATGTGATCCCGTTATCAATGACATCCAATGTCCATAGCCAGGAAATCATGACTATCTGTTGATCAACGAGCTAGTCAACTAGAGGCTTACTAGGGACATATTATGGTCTATGTATTCACACGTGTATTACAATGTCCATAGCATGAATAAAGACAATTATCATGAACAAAGAAATATAATAACAATGCTTTTATTATTGCCTCTAGGGCATATTTCCAACAGTCAGTAAGTCGAGCGGGGTCATATTTCAGGGCCCAATGTGTGGTAGTAGTTGAATCTTAAATCACGCATACAGATCTCAGTTCTTATGGACGGCCTCAATGAAACAACCCACCATGTACTCCTACATGGCCTCTCATCGATACCTTTACCAAAACGTGTTCAACACATCCCTCACATTACCGACATAATCATTTCACTCTAGCCCATCACCCGGATGGACCAGACCTGACATAACTCTAAGCATAGCAGACACAGCAAGGTAGGAATCACATACATGGCTCAATCAACTCCTACACATGCTAGTGGGTTTCATCTAGTTACTGTGGCAATGACAGGTCATGCAGAGGATAAGGGTTCAACTACCGTAGCACACAGCAGTTTGAATCGCGTTGTCTTAATGCAGTAAATAAGAGCAGAAGCGAGAACATGGGTTTGTATCGGAATGATCAATGGGTTGCTTGCCTGTTGTAGTGGTAGTAGGGTACTGCCCTTCAGACGGATACTCGGGGTTATCCTCGGAGGCAGAACCTACCACGAAAATCACACCGAACATAATCAACACATGGCAATATGCAACAATATGATGCATGGTATGACATGGCAAGATGAAAGTGTCTTGGCCTAATGCAAGCTAAAACAGAAGGGGATGAACTCATTTGAATCAAAGATTCAAATATTAGCTCATTAAACAAGGCCTTATTAGTGCATTACCTTATTCTGCTTAAACAGCAAGGTTAACTTGTTTTGTCATGCATGAAACCATTACAGATGGATAGATTGAATTTTTCTGATCATTTTTCATATATAAATCTTTGCATTTGGAGCTATGGTTGATTTTCTATGATTTTTAGAAGTTTTGACTATTTTTTGGAATTTCCTATTAAAGAATAAATCCAGTAATTGAATTAATGCGTCAGCACTGCGTCACTGTCACGTCAGCGGGTCAAAGGCGCCAGCCCAGGTCAAACCTGACTCATGGGCCCTCTCTGTCAGTGTCACAGCTAACTAACAAAGTTAGTTAGTGTTTAGTTAGTACTAAACTAGGTTAGTTAGGCCCTGGGCCCACATGTCAATGAGAGAGAGTTAGTTAACGAGGTCATTAACCTCTAACAGAGTGTTTAGATCTAATTAAAACTAATCTAATTTAGTTAGGAGCCGGCCCCACATATCAGTGTCTCAGGCGGGGTCAAACTGGGGTCAAACCCCTGGTCAGCACGGTCAATCCCGCCAGCGTTGACTCGCCGGCGAGGCCGAGATGGCGGAGAGCGTCGGAAACGTTGCTCCGGCCATGGTTCGATGCGCGGGTGGGTGCTACGGGTAGCTGGCGGTGTGGCGCATCCAACGGTGGTGTTGGTTGGCGCTGGGGTGGCCGGGAACGACGACGGCGTCGAGCCGGGCGGTGGCCGGAGCTCGGTCATTGGTGGTTTTGCTGCTGCAGCGAGCTAGCAGGGAAACGGACGCACTAGCGAGGTGCTACGAGGTGCGGTGAGTGCATTAAGCACCCGCGCCTGACCAAATGGTCACCGGAGTGATGCCGGCGTCGAGCTCGCGCGGCGGCGTGCTACGGTGAGCAAGGGAGCGGTGTCTACGGCGAGCAAACGAAGCAGAGAAGAGGGGGGGTTCAGTAGAGGAGCTCACGGCGGTTGCAGAACGCGTCTCAGCGGGCTCGGGGGAGGTCGGACGACGTCGAGGCGTTACCGGCGATCTCAGCGGACCGAGGAAGAAGAAGGCGTCGGGGTCGGTGCTTGGAGGCGTCCGGCGTCGCGTGAGTCGTCGAGGAGGCGTAGACGATGGAGGCGGATCTCACGGGCACGTCAGGGAGGCGAGGGGGTGGCTCTGGTGACGACTACGGCGAACGACGGCGAGGTTGGTGCTCGGCCATCGCGGGAGAGGGTGAGAGAGACGAGGGGGAGAGAGGGGAGGAGTGCAGGGAGGTGTTGGGCGCCTTCGTGGCGCTCGGATGGGGACGCGGAGGCAGCAGGAGGTGGAAGCAGGAGGTGGTCGCGGGTGCGCGCATCGGTGACACGCCTCTGCCTACTGGCAGAGGTGGGTGACGACTGGCACAAGCCAGGTGGGTTGGGCAAGCACAGGTGAGGCCCAGGTGGGTTTCTCTCTCTCTCTCTTTTTTCTTATTTGTTTTCTTTTTCTATTTTTCTGCAACTATTGGGCTTTATTAAAAATACCTAGACATCTTTGAAAATCCTGAAAATAATCAGGGGCTCTGTTTAGATTATTCCCAACAGCCCACACTTATTTTCAGAATTATTTGAGCATTTAAATTATTTTATAGCATTTAAATGCCCAAATTCAAATACTTATGATTTAATTCAAAGAATCCAGAATGTCCTAGAAAATAGTGCACCATTTTTGCCAGGGGTTTTAGCCCAATCCAGAAATGGTGAACATTTTGTGAAGGGCATTTTGGGTTCATTGAAAATAATTTTAGTAAACCCTAGTTGTTTCCAGGGGGGTGCTGGGGTTTCTGTCTTGCCCATTTCAAATTTAAGAGGAATTTAAACATGATGCACACTCTAATGCTTGAACTAGCTAGGGTGTGACAACTCACCCCCACTCAAAAGAATCTCGTCCCGAGATTTAGGATCCTCCGGAAAGAAGGTGGGGTACTCGAGTCGAAGACGATCCTCCCTTTCCCAAGTGGCTTCTTTCTCGGAATGGTGTGACCATTGAACCTTGAGAAACTTGATATTATGACTCGAGTGGTACGCTTGGCTTGATCAAGGATACGAACGGGATATTCTCGATATGAGAGGTTATCTTGTAGATCAAGCGTTTCGTGGTCCACTCCATGGATAGGATCCGCGAAGCAACGCCTGAGTTTGAGAAACGTGGAAGACATCGTGAACTTTGGAAAGATGCGAAGGTAGTTCCAATTGGTAGGCAACTTCTCCTCGTTTGGCAAGAATGCGAAAGGGTCCAATGTAACGAGGAGCCAATTTGCCTTTGATACCGAAATGATGGGTTCCCTTTAATGGAGTAACCCGAAGGTAGGCCTTCTCGCTGACTTCATAAGTCATAGGCTTATGTTTACGATCATATTGACTCTTTTGACGAGATTGGGCTGTTTTCAATTTCTCACGAATCTCACAAACCTGCTCTTCTGCTTCCTGAATCATATTCGGGCCAAAGAGTTGTCTTTCCCCGGTTTCTAACCAGTTAAGAGGCGTTCGACATTTTCGTCCATAGAGAACTTCGAAAGGAGCCTTGCCCAAGCTAGCTTGATAACTATTGTTGTAAGCAAACTCCACGAATGGAAGGCATTTCTCCCAACCCATTCCGGAACGAGATGATAGAGGCTCGGAGCATGTCTTCCAGAATTTGATTGACCCATTCTACTTGACCACTTGATTGAGGATGGAAGGCGGTGCTAAAAGAGAGACGAGTTCCCATAGCATTTTGGAAACTTTCCCAAAATCAAGAGGTGAAGAGACTCCCACGATCTGAGTTAATTTCCAATGGAACACCATGAAGAGACACTATTCGGGAGATGTATAAATCGGCTAGCTGGCTAGCGGTGATACTCTCACGAACAGGTAGAAAGTGGGCTACTTTGGAAAGACGGTCGATCACAACGAAGATGGCATTATTCCCTCTCTTGGTCCTGGGAAACCTCAGTGATGAAATCCATACTGATTTTATCCCATTTCCACTCAGGAATAGCCAAAGGTTGAAGGGTGCCAGCAGGCCGTTGATGCTCTGCTTTAACACGACGACAAATGTCGCAATTAGCAATGTATTGAGCGATTTCTCTTTTCATCCTAGTCCACCAAAACCTCTAGCGTAGGTCTTGATACATTTTAGTACTACCGGGATGAATGGTGAGAGGGGATTCATGAGATTCCTTAAGGATCAACTGGCGTAGGTGTTGTTTCTTGGGAACCACCAAACGGTTCTCGAAGAAGATAGCACCCCGCTTATCCATGGAAAAACATTTAGCAACTCCGCTAGCAATGTTTTCCTTAATCCGGGATATGCCCTTATCACACTTCTGGGCAGCTATGATTTGATCCATAAGGGTAGGTTTCGCCACCAGGGTGGATAGAAAACCTCGAGGAACAATGTGAAGATTAAGCTTACGAAATTCCTCATGGAGAAGTGGTTGACTTTGTTGTAACATCAGGTTGTTACAATAGGACTTACGACTTAGTGCATTAGCCATGACATTGGCTTTGCCCGGGGTGTAAGTTATTCCTAAATCGTAATCCGAGATCAACTCGACCCAACGTCTTTGCCTGAGATTCAAATCTGGTTGGGTGAAGATATATTTCAAACTTTGGTGATCGGTGAAGATCTCGCAACGATTACCGAGGAGGTAATGTCGCCAAGTTTTAAGTGCATGGACTACAGCTGCAAGCTCCAGATCATGTGTGGGATAGTTCTCCTCATGTGGGTGTAATTGCCGTGAAGCATAGGCAATTACCTGACGATCCTGCATGAGTATGCAACCTAGTCCTTGTCGTGAGGCGTCGCAATAGATAATAAAGTCCTTGGAGAAATCTGGTGGTACCAGTACGGGAGCAGATGTCAGGCGTCTTTTCAGTTCCTGAAAGCTAAACTCGCACTGTGGAGTCCACTCGAACTTTTTATCTTTCTTGAGGAGTTCAGTTAGAGGTTTGGCAACCTTGGAGAAATTCTCGACGAAGCGGTGGCAATAGCTCGCTAAGCCAAGGAAGCTCCAAACTTGCTTGACCGTCTCAGGTGGAGTCCAATCAAGGACGGCTTGAACTCGCTCGGGAGTGACAGCAATACCCTTACCAGAGATTACATGGCCTAGATAGGTCACTTCTGGAAACCAAAATTCACACTTGGACAATTTGGCATAAAGGCGATGCTCTCGAAGTTTCATCAATACCAGCCTTAGATGTTCGGCATGTTCCTCTTCATTCTTGGAGTAGATGAGTATGTCATCGAGGTATACTACGACGAATTTATCCAAATACTCCATGAAGACCGAGTTCATTAACCGAGAGAAGGTAGCTGGGGCATTGGTTAAACCGAAGGACATAACGGTGTACTCGTATTAGCCATAAAGAGTAACAAAGGCCGTTTTGGGAATGTCCCCATTTCTGATTTTGATCTGATGGTAGCCTAACCTCAAATCCATCTTGGAAAAGACTAAGGATCCAGCGAGCTGATCATACAGATCGTTGATCCTGGGAAGTGGATACTTGTTCTTGGTGGTGACCAAGTTGACAGGTCGGTAATCTACAACCATTCGATCCGTTCCATCCTTCTTCTTGACGAAGAGGACGGGGCAAGCCCAAGGAGAGGAACTAGGATGGATGAAAACCTTTTTCAAGGACTCATCGAGTTGGTTCTTAAGCTCGGCTAGTTCTAAGGGTGCCATCTTGTAGGGTCTTCTAGAAATTGGAACGGTTCCGGGAACAAGGTCTATCACATACTCGACATCCCTGTCAGGTGGAACACCTGGCAATTCTTCTGGAAAGACTTCCGGAAAGTCTCGGACTACCGGAACATCCTCAAGGTCTGGAAGGGGGGTGGCATTTAGGGAGTAAAGTTGGCGCTTGGCCACTCGAGTTAAGACATTGACTGTCTTGCCCGATGGGTGAGTAAGTTCAACGGTTCTAGTGGCACAATCAATTTTAGCATAATGAGCTGACATCCAGTCCATACCCAAGATGATGTTTATGTCCGAGGACTTGAGAGCTATTAAGGACGCAAGGAAGACAAGTCTATCGACAAGAATTTCGTTCCCATGGCTTACTCTAGAGGTTTGCCATTTGGAACCCGGAGTTTGAATTACCATGGAAGTGGGCATGTCACAGAATGTCGTGTTATGCAATCGAGCAAAGTTCTCGGATATGAATGAATGAGATGCTCCAGTATCAAAAAGAACAGATGCCGGATGGCAGTTAACATGGAGCGTACCAAGGACGACGTTAGGATCCTCGTGAGCCTCCTCGGCTGAAACATAGTTGACATGGCCACGGGCAGTGGTGGCCGGCTTGGCGTAGAATGTCTTTCCCGCAGGCTTACCATGGCCAACGGACTTTCTAGTTTGATTGGGGTTGTTGTTTTGGGGACACTCTCGGCTATAGTGACCCGGCTCTCCACACTTGAAGCATGTCACCACATTGGGGCGTGGAGCAGCATTAGCAGCGGGGCCACCATAGGGCTTGGGCGGTGCAAACTACTGGTTGGGACAAGGCGCCTCAAAGGATGGCCTCGGGATGAACCTGGGTGGCAGTGCCGTGCTTGGGATCCACACCCGGCGCTTCTGAGCTCCAGAGCCGGATGAAGAGCCAAAATCACGTGAGTGCTTGCGTGAAGCGTCATAATCAGTCTGGCCTGTCTCAGCACTGATGGCTTTATTGACCAATTTCTGGAAGGAGGTGCACTCGTGCAGATGAAGATCACGACGAAGATCAGGGCTAAGTCCCTTGCAGAACCTTGCCTGCTTCTTAGCGTCAGTAGATACCTCTCCGGGAGCATAATGTGCCAGATTCCCAAATTCACGACTATATGCATCCACAGTCAGTCTTCCTTGGGTGAAATTGCAGAACTCCTCTCTCTTGCGATCCATGAGACCTTCCGGAATGTGATGCTCGTGGAAAGCTTCACTGAATTCAGCCCAAGTAGTGGTTTGGCCGACCGGGCGCATAGCTTCAAAGTTTTCCCACGAGAGGCTAGCAGCGCCTTCGAGATGGTAGGCAGCGTAGGTAACCTTGTCGGCTTCAGCTACGTTGGCAGAACGTAGCTTGTGGGTGATGCTGCGAAGCCAGTCATCCGCGTCGAGGGGCTCGACGGAATGGTTAAACTTTGGTGGGTACAGCTTGATAAAGTCATTGATTGACACCAAGTCATTTTGCTGATGGCGTGCAGTGTTCTGCTCAATCCGCTCCAGTAGGCGGTTAGTCTCACGCTTTTTTCTTTCTGCCTCCAGCATTACTTCGGCCAGAGAAGGCGGGTGAGGCAGATTTTCACCCCTAGCTGCACTGGCTTCCCCCTGCTCCGAGGCAGCAGGGTTGCTGCGGGTGTTGACCATCCTAGGGAAAAACAAGACAATGGTTTAGATAAGGATGGCTCAAACTTAGCAAGGAAGTGCAGAATGTAATGGATAACACGGAATGCAGAGATGTTCATCCGTATGTCATGGTAATATAAAACTGCCATATATATACCAACGGTCATGCACATCATACATAGTTTAGTACAAGCCCAGGCTACAGTACAACTATGATGAAAGACGTTACATCTCATCGGAGGCATTCCATGCTCCTATACATTATTTGTCTACACCTCCGGAATTGATTACACACAAAGTCATATTCCACAAGTCACGCAGGACAGTGAAGATACAACTATTACAATACTAGTGGTACTACTACTAACTCAGACAGCTCCGTAGTAGTCCTCATAGAAGTCACCTCCATAGCCTGGAAGTTCAACGTGATCATCCGGGAATAGACGGTCCTGAGGAGCTTGTGGACCATAGGGGCTAGGATGAGGTCTTGGACCAACAAACGGTGGCCTGTGGGGACCACGGGGTGGGGTGATGCCTCCCACATCACGCCAATCCACCATGTCTGGCAGAGCAGATCTCACAGGATATAGATCCCTTGTATCCATACATCCAGCTTGCACCGCAGGTGACAACCGAGTCAATGTGTCCCAATGATCAGCACGGGTATTGAAAAGCTCCAAACTCAAGGCCTGATTCTCTCGGTCCTTATCTTCGAGCATCTCGGCAGTGGTACGAGTTAATGAGTCCTCCTGAGTGGAGTCAGCATAGATAGCCTGAAGATACCCTTGCGCTCCCGGAAGTGAGGCTGGCATGTAACGGAAGTCGGTGTTCCGAAGCAGGCCAGTCCGGACTCGCATGATGGTCATCATGGAATAGTCAGCATCCTGCACAGCCATCTCAACAGTAACCCCAAGTCCATAGGAACAGTGAAGGGGCTCTGTAGATCCAGGATAAGAAGGAAATATCCTGACGGTGGAGAAATATTGGCTTTGATTAAAGTCTCGGAACTGCTCCTCGACAGTGTATTCGGGATACCAACGGTAACCCGTCTCGATCATTACCCGGACTAACATAGCAGTATGACCGGGCACGTCGAGGCACCGGGTCAGGCGAACCACTTGATTTTGAGGACGGTTGGCCATCTGAAAGCACAACCACAATGCAAAGACATTAGAATTTCTAGGGAAAATTGGACAGCATAACCGTTGTAAATGCTCAGAAAAGATTTGAGACATCCACAACAATTTGCAATACCACTCAACAACATCCTATCAAGGTTCTGATTCAACTAGCAACCTACTAGAAATAGTAGAAACTGAACTGGGGCTGGTAACAACAATCCTATAAGCTACTACGGACTATTAACACATGAACCTGATAGAAGAAGAGAGCCTAGTCCTTAACCCACGTTGAATGAGAAGAGAATGACTCAGATCAGAGGGCATAGGGTAAAGGAGTAAAAGAGCCTTACGTACCCTCCCACAATCAATTCCCCTACATATAACTAAAGCATTTCTAGACTCGACATCGACCGGTTTGGCTCAACGAACCTACAGGCAGTCCGGCTCTGATGCCAACGCTGTCAGGACCCCGATTCCAAGCCACATCGATCTAGCCGGTAACACCTCATATCACTTTGCGGCCTCACGCACGGTATCCCACGGGTGTCGCCTTACCATGGCCCGGGACCGTTTGCGCCTTTTGGCTCACGTATATGATAGTGTCGCTAGCATCCATCTGACAGAGAACCCGGGCCGACATGGCTAGTCATGAACCCAAAGCGGCACAGACCTATGGAGACAGGCATACATGAATCACATCGAGCATGTCGGTCATCAGCGAGTGATTCCGGGATGTAGCACTGGGCTAACAGGACTCCGGGGAACCCGGGCTGTAGCAGGCTAGGCAGGACTCCGGACATCACCGCGTGACATTTCCCCGAAGGGACAGACATAGGAACGAAGTGAAACACATGCCAGCTAGTCAAGTGTCCTGAACAGTAGTGCTGGGCTAGCAGGACTAAGGTGAACTGGGCTGTAGCGGACTACTATGGCTCGAGGAACACTAGACTACATTTCCCCATAAGAAAGGCTGCCAAGGATAAACAACTAGATTGTCGGATCCCACTCATACCAAGCATTTCAATCATACACACAATATGCCCGATATGAGTACATACAACATCGCATCACAACAAAACTCTACAACTCAAGTACTTTATTTAAAGGCTCCAGAGAGCCATACATAACATGTTCATACAGATAGGGGTCACATGACCCGACACTCAAGTCATACAATCATACAAGCACAAGCGGAAGCAACTAGTCTGAGTACAAACACTAGAAATAAAGAAGGCTTCTCGAAGCCTGTCTATCTACATAGGGCCCTCCATGGATAGGATCACCACCTGGGTGGCTAGTCACTTGTCGACATCAAGGTCTACATAAAACCCATTGGAGGGGGCGGTGTTGTCGTCTGAAAACAATAAATAAGAAAACATGAGTACAAGGTACTCAGCAAGTCTTACATCAGAACCTAATATACATGCTCATTCTCAAGAAGGTGGTGGGGTTATTGCAGCAAGCCAGCTTTGACTCTTGGCTAAGCTATCCTACGGAACTCCACTAGTAAAATAGTTTTCGCACACGAGTCCACTACTCACCAACACAATACTCCACCAGGGATCCTCTCTCGTCATCCTACGAGAGGGCCATCCTCGGTACTCACACTTATCTTGAGTCTTTTAGTAGTAACCATTAACTTGTCTATGAACTGTATATGCAACCAAGTAGTCCTTTACCGCGGACGCGGCTATTCGAATAGTTTTATACCCTGCAGGGGTGTACTTCGTCACACATGTTTCCACCACTTAGCGTCTGCACTCGACATGTGCTCGGCAGACTTCAAGCGAAAACCAACGTGGGTGTAGACCACGACCTAACTAACCTCACAAGTCTCTAGTCCAGGTTTATCGCCTATTCAGGTTCCATCCGCAAGGAAATCCGGCCGGGCTGTCCTCAACGGCCCCAAACAATGTGTACAGGGTCCCGAGACGCCAAACGGGCGCCCGGCATACCCGGCCACAGTGTATCTACCGCATCATAGCCACCCCTAGGGTCAGCGCTACGCACGGCCGCCAACACATAACCTACAAACACCATAAACTAGTTGCAACTCCTAGACAGAGGGCGAGAGGGGTCAGTAAGTCGAGCGGGGTCATATTTCAGGGCCCAATGTGTGGTAGTAGCTGAATCTTAAATCACGCATACAGATCTCAGTTCTAATGGACGGCCTCAATGAAACAACCCACCATGTACTCCTACATGGCCTCTCATCGATACCTTTACCAAAACGTGTTCAACACAACCCTCACATTACCGACATAATCATTTCACTCTAGCCCATCACCCGGATGGACCAGACCTGACATAACTCTAAGCATAGCAAGCACAGCAAGGTAGGAATCACATACATGGCTCAATCAACTCCTACACATGCTAGTGGGTTTCATCTAGTTACTGTGGCAATGAAAGGTCATGCAGAGGATAAGGGTTCAACTACCGTAGCACACAACAGTTTGAATCGCGCTGTCTTAATGCAGTAAACAAGAGCAGAAGCGAGAACATGGGTTTGTATCGGAATGATCAATGGGTTGCTTGCCTGTTGTAGTGGTAGTAGGGTACTGCCCTTCAGACGGATACTCGGGGTTATCCTCGGAGGCAGAACCTACCACGAAAATCACACCGAACATAATCAACACATGGCAATATGCAACAATATGATGCATGCTATGACATGGCAAGATGAAAGTGTCTTGGCCTAATGCAAGCTAAAACAGAAGGGGATGAACTCATTTGAATCAAAGATTCAAATATTAGCTCATTAAACATGGCCTTATTAGTGCATTACCTTATTCTGCTTAAACAGCAAGGTTAACTTGTTTTGTCATGCATGAAACCATTATAGATGGATAGATTGAATTTTTCTGATCATTTTTCAGATATAAATCTTTGCATTTGGAGCTATGGTTGATTTTCTATGATTTTTAGAAGTTTTGACTATTCTCTGGAATTTCCTATTAAAGAATAAATCCAGTAATTGAATTAATGCGTCAGCACTACGTCACTATGACGTCAGCGGGTCAAAGGCGCCAGCCCAGGTCAAACCTGACTGGTGGGCCCTCTCTGTCAGTGTCACAGCTAACTAACAGAGTTAGTTAGTGTTTAGTTAGTACTAAACTAGGTTAGTTAGGCCCTGGGCCCACATGTCAATGAGAGAGAGTTAGTTAACGAGGTCATTAACCTCTAACAGAGTGTTTGGATCTAATTAAAACTAATCTAATTTAGTTAGGAGCCGGCCCCATATATCAGTGTCTCAGGCGGGGTCAAACTGGGGTCAAACCCCTGGTCAGCACGGTCAATCCCACCGGCGTTGAGTCGCCGGCGAGGCCTAGACGGCAGAGAGCGTCGGAAATGCTGCTCCGGCCACGGTTCGATGCGTGGGTGGGTGCTACGGGTAGCTCGCGGTGTGGCGCATCCAACGGTGGCGTTGGTTGGTGCTGGGGTGGCCGGGAATGATGACGGCGTCGAGCCCGGCGGCCGGAGCTCGGCCGTTGGTGGTTTTGCTGCTGCAGTGAGCTAGCGGGGAAACGGACGCACTAGTGAGGCGCTATGAGGTGCGGTGAGTGCGTTAAGCACCCGCGCCTGACCAAAATGGTCATCGGAGTGACGCCGGCGGCATGCTACGATGAGCAAGGGGGCGGCGTCTACGGCGAGAAAACGAAGCAGAGAAGAGGGGGGTTCAGTAGAGGAGCTCACGGCGGTTGCAGAATGCGTCTCAGCGGGCTCAGGGGAGGTCGGACGACATCGAGGCGTTGTCGGCGATCTCGGTGGATCGAGGAAGAAGGTGTCGGGGTCGGTGCTTGGAGGCGTCCGGGGTTGCGTGAGTCGTCGAGGAGGCGTAGACGATGGAGGCGGATCTCACGGGCACGTCAGGGAGGCGAGGGGGTGGCTCTGGTGACGACTACGGCGAACGGCGGCGAGGTTGGCGCTCGGCCATCGCGGGAGAGGGTGAGAGAGACGAGGGGGAGAGAGGGGAGGAGTGCAGGGAGGTGCTGGGCGCCTTCGTGACGCTCGGATGGGGACGAGGAGGCAGCAGGAGGTGGAAGCAGGAGGTGGCCGCGGGTGCGCGCGCCGGCGACACGCCTCTGCCTACTGGCAGAGGTGGGTGATGACTGGCACAAGCCAGGTGGGCTGGGCCAGCACAGGTGATGCCCAGGTGGGTTTCTTTCTCCCTCTTTTTTCTTATTTGTTTTCTTTTTCTATTTTTCTGCAACTGTTGGGCTTTATTAAAAATACCTAGACATCTTTGAAAATCCTGAAAATAATCAGGGGCTCTGTTTAGATTATTCCCAACAGCCCACACTTATTTCCAGAATTATTTGAGCATTTAAATTATTTTATATCATTTAAATGCCCAAAGTCAAATACTTATGATTTAATTTAAATGCCCAATGTCCTAGAAAAGTGTGCACCATTTTTGCCAGGGGTTTTAGCCCAATCCAGAAATGGTGAACATTTTGTGACGGGCATTTTGGGTTCATTGAAAATAATTTTAGTAAACCCTAGTTGTTTCCAGGGGGTGCTGGGGGTTCTGTCTTCCCCATTTCAAATTTAAGAGGAATTTAAACATGATGCACACTCTAATGCTTAAACTAGCTAGGGTGTGACAATCCCTTAGCCAAGCTCGCCCAAATCCCTAACCATAATCACCCTCGCCAATCGATCTCCATCCATCGCCAGCCAATATCGAATCCACAATGGAGATCACTCATCCGCTGGCGCAACTCCTCGTTCAGGTGGCTGCCGGCGATGCGGAGAAGCTCTCCGACTGCGCAAGATACGGTCGTAGTTCCCTTGACCTCGTGATAATCTACAAGGAGGCGGTCTGCATCATTGTTTGTCTTATAGAGAAAGAGGTCAGGAATCACTGGAACGAGAAAGAGGTCGGGCTAGCACAAGGATGACAGACTCGCCTTGAGCTCGACAACATATATCGTGTGGCAAAAAGAATGGAAGTGTGATGTACAGGTTCTCTAACCAGCTTCATAGTCTTCTTGGTGTTCGGCATGTCTTGCTAGAGGCCGCTACCAACCGTGCAGTTCGGAGTTGATCCGAACTGCAACCAAGCCGACTTGAACCTAAGAGGGAAGAAACCTACGAGGTCGGATCCGAGGACACTGGTCGGATGTGATCCGAACTGTATTCGGATTGTGGCCGAGTAGACTTATGGGCTTTAGGGTCCGTGCGAGGCCCAAGTGTTGAGCCCGTGATGGACGCCTATATATAGTGAAGGTGCCGCACACTCACGGGCTGATCGCTTCGGCGCTGTCAGTAGGGTTTGCATGTGTTGCGAATAGACACCTCCACTCACCGCCGGTTGTGTGATCGTACCTAGCAGTCCGTCGCATGACGTTCCTCTTGCACGCGCGGATACCGTTAGAGGCGGTGCACTTGCGCCGCTCCGGCGAACCTGTACGTGGAAACCGACCACCGGTTGTACGACGGAGATCGGACGAGGAGGAGACGATCCACGCGGACGCACTGCCCCAACTCTTCTTCCGCTGCAGGGCACTGCGCGTCTAGTGGTAACGAACTATGATCCATCTCCCGTAGCATGTTCTTGGTTGTTCTGCGTGTAGGAAATTTTAATTTGCAGTCGACGCACCCTACTGTAGATCCCAACAGTGGTATCAGAGCCTCTGCTATAGGATTTGGATTCAGATCGTATGCATATTAGATATGTGGAGGCAATAGATGATATATGTTGTCATTGATAAGATTGGCTGTGTGCACGGTTGATGAGATCAACTGCACATGGGGCTCGATGTGGCTATGTTTTTTGTTGATTGGGATCGATGAGGTCGTGACATGATCTACCCCTACCGGTCAGTTATCTGCAATCGAGGTTGAAAGTGAAACGTAAATCCGAACCGGATTCGCGATGATCGATGAGATCGGTCAGATCAGAGAATTCGGCATGATCGGAGTTCAGATGTGATCTGTAATTTCCGAAAACATCAGGCGCTGTCGTGTGCGTAGCGCCTTGTATTTCATACACGATCACTCAAACCAGTAGAATACAATTCTAGGCATAACTTTATTTTGCAGGGTTTGAAGTGAATAGTATGGCTCATGTGTATGTGATGCATGTGTGTAAATTATACATGGCCTGCGTGTCATGTTTGGCAGCCGGCAGGAGCCAAAGTGCTGTCATTATATTGTATAACGACCTGTGTGCGACTTGTGACTCTATGTAAAATTCATTACTAGTTGTAGTAGTTGGATAATAGAGATCAGATTGGTGTCTTGGCGTCCCGGCGTGACAAACAAGATGGAGTTTCTAGATGGTCATCGGAGTTGGAGCCGACCTAAAAGAACATCCATGAAGGAGCCATACTATTTCACAATATGTGTTTATTTGTGATTGTTATGCTTCCTTGTTTTCTATGCATGTTAGAATGGTAGAAAGATCCCTCATGAATATCAAGCGAATTGCCATCCCCGATGTTGCACCTTCGCACATCAAGTACGTCTAGTAGTGGGCTCATAAAATTGGGGTGCTGCTAGGTGTCCTTGAACTGAAGGGTTCGTGTCGGACACGGACATGCACTGCATTAGGTTGACTTGACAAGGCTGTTGGAAATATGCCCTAGAGGCAATAATAAAAGCATTATTATTATATTTCCTTGTTCATGATAATTGTCTTTATTCATGCTATAATTGTGTTATCCGGAAATCGTAATACATGTGTGAATAATAGACACCAACATGTCCCTAGTAAGCCTCTAGTTGACTAGCTCGTTGATCAACAGATAGTCATGGTTTCCTGACTATGGACATTGGATGTCATTGATAACGAGATCACATCATTAGGAGAATGATGTGATGGACAAGACCCAATCCTAAACAAGCCAGGCTGCCTCGCCGTCGCCGCCCACGCCGTTGCCCCTGCCCCGCCCCCGAGCCCACGCCGATGCCGTCCGCCGCCCACGCCGTTGCCATCCGCCGCCCCCGAGCATGCCCTGCCGCACCCCCTACGCCCCCGAGCCCGTCGTCCCCCCCCGAGCATGCCCTGCCTCGCCATCGTCGCCGCGCGCACCCCGCCGTCGCCCTCGCCGACCCCGAGCCTGTCCTCGTCGCCGTCGCCCCCGACACCAGCCGCCCGCGTCTCCTCCCCGATCCCCGCCGGGAGAGGTAGCTACCGCCCCATCCTCCCCCTTCCTTCCTTCCCCTGCTCCTTTGCAAAATATTGATATGATGAAATTTTTGTTCATATATACTGTAGAGTTGGGGAGAATATAGCTCCTTTGCAAAATATTGATATGATGAATTTGATATGATGAATGAGGGGGGTCATGTATATGTATGTATGTGTGTATGTATATGTAAATATTGATATGATGAAATTTTTGTTCATATATACTGTAGATGTATGTATGATGAATTTTGATATTTTTTGTTCATATATAATGTAGATGTCTATGTATGTATGGAATGATATCGATGGATGTATGTATATAGAACATTCGTAGAAAATATGACAAATCTGATATGACCAATGTCCCCCTCCGGTTCACTCGGGAACACTAACTCTCTCGGAGAAAAAAAGTTATCAGGGAGAAAAAAAGTTCTAGGATCGCCAAGGGGTCCAGAGGGGGTCGAGGGTCGCCGAGGGGTCGACAGTCGAGAGGGGGTCGACGGTCGCCGAGGGGTCGAGGGTCAAGAGGGGGTCTAGGGTCGCCGAGGGTTCGAGGGTCGTCGAACATGAGAGGAAGAAGAGGATAAAAAAAAGAGGAAGAAGAAAAAAAAGAGGAGAAGAAAGAATAGAGGAGAAAAAGAATAGAGGAGTCTTCTCCTCTATTCTTTCTTCTCCTCTTTCTTCTTCTTCTTCCTCTTTTTTTATCGGGAACGAGGGTCGTCGAGGGTCACCGAGCGGTAGAGGAAACCCTAAATAGCAAGTATCGTCGGTGTGAGATACATGTGGCCGTCGGTGTTGGACACTACATCCACGTCCCACAAGTGACGCGGGCGTCGACGCCCACGTCAACTTGTGGGACGTAGATGTAGTGTTCAAGCCGAGGCCACACCGTATATATGTTCTCTGTGTGTGTGTGTGTGTGTGTGTATGTTCATGTATATATGCAAAAGATAGATTTTTAGAAAAAATAGTATTTTTTTCTGTTCATAGATTTTTTGGTGATATTGATTATTGTAAATATGCAAATGTTTGTATATTCATATGAACAATGAATTAGGCAAAACCTTTACTTTTTTCTAAAATTTCTATTTGAACATTATTTAAAAAAAACAAGCAATACTACTTCATGTATTTTTAAGAAGGAAGAAGAAGAAAAAGAATGAGAGGAAAAAGGAAATAAGAAGAGGAAGAAAGGAGAAGAAGAGGGGAGAGGAAGACGAGGAGAAATAAATAAGAAGAAAAAAGAAGAAAAAGAAGAGGAGAAGAAGAAAGGAATAGAGGATAAGAAGAGAAAATAGAATATATTCTATTTTTTCTTCTTCTCCTCTTTTTTTTTTCTTTTTTTTTCTTCGACACGGGGGGGGTTCGATATACCCCCTCCCGATAACTTCAACATGTGGGGGGGTCGATATACCCCCTCCCCGATAATATTATTTTCCCATGTACGTATGTCGTGTCGATATAAACTCCAGATAACTTCAATACGTGGGGGGGGGTCAATATACCCCCTCCCAATAACTTCAACACGAGGGGGGGTCGATATACCCCCTCCCCGATAATATTATTTTCCCATGTACGTATGTCATCGTTGTCGATATACCCCAAACCCTTGAAGCGTTGTCGAGGCCACCCCAAACCCTAGAGAAGCAGCGTCGAGGGCACTAATTAATATTAGTTCTACGTTTGCCACTAATATATCCATCTGTCATGTTTGAATAATAATTTCCATGTTGTAAATATTTGTAGAAACTATGGACACCTCCCGAGACGAAGTACAAGAAGAGTTGTTGGGGGACATAATCGCACGAGGAAATGATGCCGTCTGCTCGTTGTTTCTCAACGACACCGATGGTCTGGAAGCAGCTAGCTATGATTAGTGATCGGCTCCGGTGACCCAATGTCGGTGCAAGAAGGAGACCGTGATGACGGCTCCGGTGACCGAACCGAGTCCGGCCAGGTATATATATTAGTTAAGCCTATGCAGACTAGCTGATTGATGCATTCATTGTTTTGGTATGTACACATATTAATTAAGTCTTTGTTCTTTTTTCTAGCCCTCCGGATCGAGCACAACTTCGGTAAAGAGACGAGGCCCGAATAAAAAGTTGAGCTCGGATGAAAAGTTTGAGATCATAGCAATCGCGCCCGACGGCCAACCTATTGAACCCCTCCGGACAAAGAGCCATTTGTTGCTCAGTGCGGGGTTCTGGTTAGAGACAAGATCCCGATAAGCATCCAGCAATGGTTTAAGCCGGCTACAGAATACCCTGAGGTGTCCTATGTCAATGATATGCAGAAAAATGATCTTTGGACTGAGCTGAAGTCAAATTTCACCCTACCGCCAGAGGATAATCCAGAGAACCCAGTTAAAGAGAAATTAATCAAGTCTTTTGCTCTAAAGAGGATGGCAGAACTATTCAGGAGGTGGAAGAAAGAGCTGAATAAGTTTGTCGAAAATAATGAGACACCAGAATTCAAGGGCAGATATGAGAAGATCAGAGATCACTGGCCCGCATTTGTGGCCCACAAGACATCGGAAAAGAGTAAGAAGATGTCGATGACAAACAAGAAAAATGCTGCGAAGAAGAAGCTTCACCATCGCACGGGGTCAGGTGGCTACCTCGTAGCCCGGCCTAAGTGGTCCAAGACTGAGAATGATCTGGTTCATAAAGGGATCGAACCAGTTAACTAGCCAGACCATTGCCAGACTTGGTTCTTCGGGGCTGGCGGAACCTTGGACCCTATAATAGGGAAGTGCATTTGGAAGAACGATCAAATGGACATACCAGTCAGTAAGCTTAAGCAGTATATCGAAGCAGCGCAGGAAGGGACGTTCTTTCTAGACAGAGAGAACGACGAGCTCACAATGGCCCTCGGGAATCCTGAGCACCCTGGACGGACACGAGGCACGCCAGGCTCCATTCCGTGGAAGGTTGGGTTTCCGGACGCAGGCGGTTACAAATCCCATGAGAGGAGGAAAAAAGTGCAGCAGACCCAAATGCAGGCGCTGCAAGCAAGGGTAGACGCGATAGAGGAACGAGAAGCAAATCGCAGCAAACGTACTGCCGAAGCCTCCCCCGAAGCTACCCCGCCATCTCAGCACAGAAGTAGCATGGCTTCCACCGAGCTGCTTCAGCCGGAGCATGCCTTGACGGCTCCTGCCAGCTATCCCGTGGATGCTATCACGGAGTCTCAAAATTGCCACCTTATGACACAATGGATGAATTTAAAGGTCAAGGCGGCTGTTGGCTCTGTTTATCCTACTGAACCCGGCGCAACTTTTCACTGTCGGCCGATTCCAGAAGGATATGCTAGGGTGATGGTGGATGAGATAACGGAGGGATTTGAGGACCTCCAACTTGACCACCCTACCGGTGAAGGGGAGACTCGGCTGGGGTCTGCTCTGAAGACTCCATGCCTATGGCGGAAGGAGCTCATCAACCTTCCGAACTGGACGCCTCCGCCTCCTCCTCCTCCTCCTCCGGCGAGTCAGGGCACTCCGCCTCCTCCACCGCCTCCTCCTCCGGCGAGTGACGATCAGGGCCCTCGGCCGGCTCCTTCTCCGGCGCGTGGCGGCACTCCGCCTCCTTCTCCGCCTGCACCGACGCGCCCGAGCAGCCAGCCTCCTCCTTCTCCGCCTCGTCAGCAAGGGCGGAAGAGACCTGCCGCCGGTCCATCTGCTCCGGCGTGTCGTAGTCCTTCTCCTCCGCCTCTTAAGCAAGTAAAGAAGACAACCGCTCCGTCTGCTCGGTCGGCGTCTAGCAGTACAACCAGAGGCGGGAGGACATATAGATTCGGTCCTTCTCTGAAGTCTCCACAGAAGTTACCATATGAGAGGACCCCAGACGAGAACGCCGAGATCGTGCGGACCGAAGTGAAGGACTTCTTTGAAGGGTTGAAAGCAAAGAGACATCCACCTCCGGAGAAGAAGGTAGATGCGGTGAAAGCAAAGCGCACTCTGGCTGCCCTGACAAAACCACTGAAGTCTCCGCCGAAAGGAAACTATGAGCGCATTATTGGAAAGGAATTTGCCGAAGCGGAGCGGTCGGGAAGTACTGTCAGTGATCAAAGGCTGAAAGAACGACGAGCTGGGAAACAAATTGCCCAGCTCGGCGAACAAGCAAAGCAATCGTGCCCCCCGCTCAAGGTGCCTAGCCACAACGTCGCTAATGATCCGAGGATGGTGCCCGATTATAGCAATCTTGCAGATTACCTTCCCGACGAAGTACATTCTGAACCCATGGACATGCAGATACAAAGATATGAGTACGGGAAGCCTCTCGTCAAAGATGAAAGATCTCTATCAACGATGATGCGAAGATTGCATGATTGGTACTTGAAAATATGCAGAGACTCTGGGGGGAGGAGTACTTTGTATGTGAAAGTTAAAAAGGAGCATGACCTCGTTGGAATTGATCTGTTGCATGTTCCATTTGAGGAGTTCTATCAGTTTTTAAATCAATTGGCCCTCGATAAAACAACGGTCGCCTGCTACTGTCTGTAAGTAGTACTACTTCTGTCATTAAGTTTCTCTATATAGCTTAGCCCTTTCATTGCATGTATTTATAATCATCCTCACTATATTATGCAGATTGAAGATCGCTGAATTGAAGAAAAGACAAGTCGGTGATATTGGGTTCATTAACACATATCTCATAGATGCAACTCAGGTTAAATTTCATGCCGCAGATACCGAGGCCAACTTGCTACGATCGTTGGTAATAAATCAAAACAAAGATATAATACACTTTCCTTACAACTTCAAGTGAGTGTTACTGTCTTGTGCGTATTCGGTTTCCCTTATATATTAGTCAAGGTTATAGTAATGCAATTGATGAGTTATGCATGCGTGTGCAGTTTCCAATATATTCTCCTACATATTAAGCTTGAGCAAGGACTAGTAACCGTCTTAGACTCAAGACGAAAAGATCCCCAGGACTATGCAGACATGACTCAAATACTCGAGAAGTAAGTTAAATCGATCATTATCCACCATATCAGCAACTTTGTTCATTTCCTGATATATCAAGTAATTGTTTTCTTTGTCCAGCAGGGTTTGGAGAAAATTCACCAGAAAAGCTCCGGGACTGCCGAAGGAGCTGCAATTTAGACACCCGAAAGTAAGTACTATAGTAGCATTTTAAGCGCATCTACTAGTCATTCAAGCGCTAGTTTCATCAATACCATTTGGCATTCTTGCTTATCAGTTTGATTAACCTCTATTTCTTGTAAAGTGGTTGTGGCAGGAACAAGGGAATCATTTCTGTGGATACTACGTTTGCGAGTCCATCCGCCACACGACCTGTGAGCGGGGCTACACTGAAGAACAATATGAAGTACGTAAATAACAACATTCACAATTTTATTTTATTACCATCATTTGTGTTGAGTTTCATTCATTCATATATATATATATATATGTATTGACCCCCTTCTTTAAATTAGATGTTTCAGAAGCGGGATGAACTCCTAGCACCAGCTCGCATGCGAGCAAATCAAGAGGAATTGGCGGCATTCTTTCTTGACACGTGATCCCTGAAAACGGAGAATTCTATGTGGACCCTGAGTCCGTATAATTATATTTGTAAGAGATAATTATTGTATATATGTAGCCGGTAGTGTCAGATAGATATACGAGAACTTGTTGTTCGACCAATCTCTCGGAGAAGGAGAGGTGGTCGATATCACTTCTCTCTGTATGCATATATGTTCATGACGATCTTCTGTTTCCTTCGTTTGCTTACTAGCTAGCTAGCGTGTCTAGTCCTCTCTATACGTATATATAGTACGTAGCGTCGACCAAGCACGGACATAAGAGAGGACACTTCTCTCTATTAATTATAGCTAGCTAACACAATATATGAAACACCTAAATTAACCCCCCAAAACCCCCAAACCCTCCCCCCCTTCAAAAAAAACTAAAACCCCAGCCACAGAAATGCTGACGCATGGATGCCTATTGGTCCCGGTTGGTGCCACCAACCGGGACCAAAGGGTCTCCTGCCTGGGCTCTGCGCACTGCCCACGTGGAGGCCCATCAGTCCCGGTTCTGGATTGAACCGGGACTAAAGGGTCGGGGCATTAGTACCAACACTTTAGTCCCGGTTCAGGAACCGGGACTAAAGGCCCTTACGAACCGGGACTATAGGCCCTTTTTCTACCAGTGTATGACAGTTTTGATGATCTTGCCAAGTACCATGTCATGGAGAATAGTATAACCCCATGAAACCCTCTCAAAACCACTTCTGTCCTTTTTCAAGTTTGAACATCTTTGCACTATCAAACATGTCCAAATGATCTCAAACTTGGTGCACATTCTCAAATGGTGTAATAATGCATCTATACCAAATGGCACAAGTTGGAGAGAATGTTATCTTGATCAAAGTACCCCAGAAACCTTTCTGTCCAGAACCAAATTTGAACAACTCTACATTGCCAAGTGTGTCCTTTTGATCTGAATTTTTGTGGACATGTTCAAATACTCAAATGATGACACTACACCAAGTGGTGCATCAAGGAGAAGTGATTTGCTCAACTAGATCTACACAAGTTCATTTCTGCTAATTTCTAGGGTTTACAAAAGTTACATTGTGAACTTTGCCCAAATAAGCTCAAAATGGGTGTAAGGCCCTAATTATATGTGCAATTTCACCCTATGGAGTCTCCTGCCAAATGGAGTTCATTTTCTTAACCAAAAAAGCATCAAACACCTTTTGCCATTTTACTAAAACCCCTATTTTGACCTCTTCCACTCTTCTCCATGGACTCCTGAAAGTGCAACTATCCCTGGGTGGTTTTGGTAATTCCTAACAACATATAGCTCATTGAGCTAACATTATTCCAAGATGAATATTTCAGGAAAAGCGGAAAGTGGATCCCTCAAAATTAAGGACAAGATTGGCTCAAGCTCAAGCTCAAGACTCTACATTTTATATTTTAGTGATCCAAGATCACATTGAGTCTATAGGAAAAGCCAATACTATCAAGGAGAGATGAGGTGTTGCTTAATGAGCTTTTGCTCATGTGTAGTGATATGCTCCAAAACCCTCAACTACTCCATCCACATATGACCTAAACCAAAAGTCAAACTCGGCCTCACCGATTCTTTCTATCCGGCGCCACCGAGTTTCACTTGTCATAGCCACTGCCAAACCCTAGCAATTCGGTCTCCGATAGGGATCTCGGTCTCACCGAGATGGGATTGCAATTCTCTGTTTCCCTTCGTAACGTTTCGGTCTACCGAAGAGAGCGATCGGTCCCACCGAGATTGCAATGTAAACTCTCTGTTTCCTTTTGTAACATTTCGGTCTCACCGAAATGAGCGATCGGTCCCACCGAGTTTACCTGACCAACTCTCTGGTTAGCTTATTACCAAAATCGGTCCCACCGAGTTTGTGTAATCGGTCACACCGAGATTACGTTATGCCCTAACCCTAACCATATCGGTCCTACCGAGTTGCATCTCAGTCCCACCGAAAATCCTAACGGTCACTAGGTTTGCTAAATCGGTCCGACCGAGTTTAATGATTCGGTCCCACCGAGTTTGGTAGATTGTGTGTAACGGTTAGATTTTGTGTGGAGGCTATATATACCCCTCCACCCACTCTTCATTCATGGAGAGAGCCATCAGAACACATCTACACTTCCAATACACATTTCTGAGAGAGAACCACCTACACTTGTGTTGAGATCAAGATATTCCATTCACCATATGAATCTTGATCTCTAGCCTTCCCCAAGTTGCTTTCCACTCAAATCTTCTTTCCACCAAATCCTATGAGAGAGAGTTGAGTGTTGGGGAGACTATCATTTGAAGCACAGAGCAAGGAGTTCATTACCTACACACCATTTGTTACTTCTTGGAGAGTGGTGTCTCCTAGATTGGCTAGGTGTCACTTGGGAGCCTCCGACAAGATTGTGGAGTTGAACCAAGGAGTTTGTAAGGGCAAGGAGATCGCCTACTTCGTGAAGATCTACCGCTAGTGAGGCAAGTCCTTCGTGGGCGACCGTATGGAATAGACAAGGTTGCTTCTTCGTGGACCCTTCGTGGGTGGAGCCCTCCGTGGACTCGCGCAACCGTTACCCTTCGTGGGTTGAAGTCTCCATCAACGTGGATGTACGATAGCACCACCTATCAGAACCATGCCAAAAACATCCGTGTCTCCAATTGCGTTTGAATCCTCCAAACCCTTCCCTTTACATTCTTGCAAGTTGCATGCTTTACTTTCCGCTGCTCATATACTCTTTTGCATGCTTGCTTGAATTGTGTGAGATTGCTTGACTTGTGCTAAGATAGCTAAAATCTGCCAAGAACTAAAATTGGGAAAAGGCTAGATTTTTATTTGGTCAAGTAGTCTAATCACCCCCTCTAGACATACTTTCGATCCTACAAGTGGTATCAGAGCTTTGGTCTCCATTTGCTTTGATTTCCATAGCTTTGGTGGTCATAGCCTTGGTTTCACAACCTAGGAGAGTATGGCGTCTAGCGAGGGAAATTATCACCGTAGAGGTCCTTACTTTGATGGTAGTAAGTGTGGCAGCATAAAGATGATCTACTAGTTTGACTTTAGTTTTGCTAGTCTTGACTATAAGAGCATTGGTATTAGGATGAAAATGCTTATTTCTTGAGACCGTGATTTCGCCCCTGTCTGTTTGGGTTCCTTATATGTTTGATTGGATGGTTGGACTCTCTTGCAAAAGCGAGTTGAGCTTCTTCTGAGTGATAAGAACAACATGATTTGTCTACCGGCGGCAGAGTTTTAGATGATAATCTGGTTGCAGAATCAAACGGCTCAGCTTGTGATATCTTTCAAGGATTGTGCCGAGGAATTCACAAAATCACCGTCTGAGAATGCAAAGGAATTTGGATACTTTGACTGAAAGGCACGGTATATGGACCGACTCCGTCAAGGAATCCAAATTGGATGTCTTCAAAGTCAAACTTGACAAGTTCAAAATGAAGGATGGTGAAGTGTCGCTCGAAATGTACTCTAGGCTTGTCTTATCACAAATGAGATTGCCGGCTTAGGGAGTGAAGAGGATGACCGATAGATTCATCATCAAGAAGATCTAGAGCCTTGGATGGAAAATATGATACCGTGTGCACATTGATCCAAATGATGCCAAATTACAAAGATCTCAAGCCAACGGAAGTCATCGGAAGAATTGTTGCTCATGAGATGTCACTCAAGGATAAAGAGGAACTTCACAACAAATCAAGTGGTGCTTACAAAGCCTCATGTGAAGCCCCCACATCATCGAGTGAGAAACAAACCTTCAATGAAGAATTGAGCTTAATGGTGAAGAACTTCAACAAGTTCTACAAGAGTAGAAGCAAAGAGAGAAGCTCCAAGTCAAGGTCCTACAATGACAAAAGATCTTCTAGTCGAGAGCGAAACTGCTACAATTGTGGAAGGCCCGGACACTATTCCAATGAGTGTACGGCCCCCTACAAGAGAAGAGAAGATTCTCCCAAGAGAAAGAAGTAGAAGAGAAGAATCACCATCTAGAGAAAGAAGGAGTAGAGATGATCGTTATGAACGAAGACCCTCACGGAGAAGCAAGGATTCGGAAAGAAAGGACAAGTCATCAAGGAGCTACACAAAACGAAGACATCAAGCTCATGTTGGTGAATGGGTATCCGGCTCCGACTCCGACAACCACTCCGAGAGAAGCTATCACTCCGACTCCGAATATACTCAAGATGAAGGTGTTGCCGGTCTAGCACTTGTGTCAACCAACTCCTACGACATATTTGATCACCAAATGAAGGAATTGGAAGATGCTTCATGGTCAAAGGTCAAAGGTATCACACCCCGAGTATGTGATTTCATAGTGATGAAGATGACTTGTTAGGTGATGATGATTGCTTGTTGACAACTCTAGTGATGAATACTATGATGAAACAATTAATCATGCTAATCAAGATAAAACGAATGACAATGATAAGGAGAAGATTGAGCTCTAACTAAAGAACTAAAAACTCTTAAGTTAGCTCATGAATATCTTGGAAGATCACGATAACTTTTAAGAGACTCATGAGAATTCGCTTTGAAAAGCTCAACCTTGAGCAAGCATGAGTTCTTAAAAGCAATCAATGATGATCTTCGTAAGAAAAGTTCTTCTTACATTGCCAAGCGTTTACTCTTATCCTTACATGCCTCAAGTCAAGTCTAGTAACAAGAACAAGAAAGATTCTTCTCTAGTAGTAACAATGATCATGCTAAATCCAATGATTGTTGCTTCTAGTAGTTCTCTTAATTCCACTAATGATTCTCTTAGCCAAGTTACACTTGAGCAAGAAAATAGCTTATTGAAGGGAATTATAGAGAAAGGTGTTTACAAGAGCCTTGCCGGAAGTAAGCAATTTGAGGAAATTGTACGCAAGCAAGGAAGAGCGGAAGAATCAAGGTGTTGGTTTTGAACGAAAGTTCAATGCCAATGGAGTTGAGTGGGGAAGAAGATCAATACCCCAAGACAAAGTTTGTTCCTCAAAGAGAAGTATGATCACTTCTTTCAAGGACACAAGCTCAAGATGATCTTCCACCACAAGACTACAAGCAAAAAGGCAAGGACAAGCTTCAAGAGGAAATTGATGCATTTGAAGAAGCTCCTAAGACCTTAGTCAAGTGGATTCCCAAGACACTTCAAGTTCCACTTCATCAAGTACGACTACAACTCAAGGATTCCCATCAAGATGGTGTGGATCCAAAGGGTGACTCCGCCAACATACTTCACTCTTATCATTTTGGCAAGAACAAGTGCAATCAACTTCCACATCTTGCACTAGTTCAAGGAGTCACAAACCCTCTTGTTAGTAAGTCAAGGGACAAGGAAACCTAAAAGCTTTCATGGACATCATCTTGTGTGTGCATCACTCTATGTCTATGGATATCCCTGTTTGTTCCTTGTGGGACTAACCCATATAGGTATTGAAAGTGCAATTCACTAAAATGGATAGCTCCAATTGATCTACATCAACATTGAGCATCCACATCTTCAACATCTACATGAAGTCATCATCGACAAAAACCAAGGTTAGTTCATCCCTCTTAGGGGGGATATCACATCTAGGGGGAGCTTTACTCTAAGACTTGAGCTAAAGCAACTCTAATGATGTGAACACAACAATGCTTTATGTAAAAGTGGTAACCCCACTTGTGCTTAAACGATGAGTATGACCTATGATCAAATGTTCTCATTTGACTCCTAAGTAAATATACTCATATATAGATGACCTAATCATCGCCAATTGCTTGATAGATGCTAGAATTGGTTGTGCATGCTTTGCCACATATTTCAATTGCCATTTTATTGTGTGAGCATGTTGGTTGCATATTTTACTCATTCGAGGACATCCACTTGTTGTTTTGATTGATTGGTTTTCTTTTCTCTTGCCAAGTGGATGGACAAGAATGCCTAAGAACCCTCTCTAGCTATCTATGCTTTTCTCATCTCAAACTTTATTCATGCTACATCACAAAATTTGATCAAGTCAGATTCAAACCACTCTGTGTGAGGAGCACTCGGAGTCCCCGATTTGTCATAGACTTAAACTTCCAAAACTTCTTTGTGCTTTTCGGTCTGACCGATTCCTCCATTTCGGTCATACCGAGATCACTAAGTCGATCTAGGTTTTCACCTCGGTGCAACCGATTTGAACTTTTCGGTCACACCAAGTTGCTATAATTGTCAACAGTTATGCATCTCGGTGCCACCGAGTTGTTCCACTTGGTCACACCAACAGGGTCGGGCTATATATACTCACGGGCAAAATTTTCGAAATTTCTCCGAAACCTCTTCGCCCGCGCATAGCTCGCTCTGCCTCCTGGGTCTCCAGATCGTCCTCCTCGTCGCCAGCCGCCCCCTGTCGCTGGTCTCCGCCGCCGTCAACGGATTTCGTCTCCGTCGGTGCCGCCGTAGCGAGTCCACAACCAAACTAGGGTATGGACTCGATCATAGTGCTATCCCCGTCTGATTCCTAGCACATTGTGTTCATTAGGATTCTTGCTACAATTGAAACACTCCTATCCAGTCAAATCAATCCGTAGAATAGTTGCGATTCGAAAATTTAGGTTTAGGTTTCAGCCGAAACCATCTCGGACCCACCGGGTTGCGGAACTCGGTTCCACCGATTCGGCCACGGCCATTGCACATGTGGTTCTCGGTCTGACCGAGAATTACAAATAGGTGAGACCGAGTTTAGGACTTTGTGAAACCCTAGCAGTCTCGGTGCCACCGAACTGTGACTCGGTCTGACCGCGTTCACTAGTTTAGGTTCCAAAAGCTGCTTCGGTATCACCGAGTTTGCAAATCGGTTGATCCGAAATGCTTTCTGTGGAAAACTAAAACTAAGTTTTTGACTCATTCTTTTGCAAAAATCTCTGCATTTTGTGATGCTCATCCACTCTATCTTATCTATAACCTATTCACAGGATCAGCAGTCAGAGTTTGCAACATGTCTGATCAGAGTGACAGCCAGAACAAATCTGAGGAGCAGGTTCATATGAGTGAGGGCACTAGTCCCTCTAGCAGCTCTGATGAGGGTAGCAGGAGCACCCCAAGCAACTTGCCTAAGGCTGCCACTAGAGCAAGCAAGAAGAGAACTTCTGAATCAGAGGATGAGGACTATGTGGTAGAGGAGGAAGCCACATCCAAGAAGAAAGTGCTCAAGAAAGAGTATGGGTCAGCTGCAGCCATCAAGCCTGGAATGCAGAAAAAGGCACCTGCAAGGAGAGTTCCCACTTCTAAGCCTAGGAAGGCTGTAACTGAAGAAACCATGAAGTTCACCATGGAATCTGAAGAGGAAGCAGGTGGCCAAGATAAGAAGAAGAAGAGAGCCAGAACAACAACTGCCAGAGTTCTTGGCAAACCCTCCATGAGGAGAGACTCTGAGGGAGAAGAAGAGGAAGAAGTGGTTGCTACACCAGCACCCAAGGCACAGAAGCTTATGGGTGATGCCATAAGGTCAGGGGCTACTTCATCCAAGCCCAAGGAAGCACCCAAAGCTGCCTCCAAGCCCAAGAGTGCACCTAAGAGGAACACCAGGAATATATCTGCTGCTGAAAAGAACAAGGCCCAGTGCCTGACATTGCTGAAGAAGAAGAAGAAGTACAAGTTCTCAGGAAGCTCAAGCCCAAGATCCCAGACCACAATGATGCTCATCCTGTGGCTGAGGACATGAAAATCAGGAGAGATTCAGGGCTGAAGAAGTGGAGGGAAGCAGATCCATATGCTTCAAGGGAGAAGAACTGCTGTGGATTACAGGTTTCACACCAAGGAACAGCAAGACTTCTATGAGACAGTGCTGCTGGATAAGAAACCCATAGTATGTGACATGAGATGGGTTGATTGGGAATACATCAAGGAGAACGAAGAACACTATCCTGGAGTGCATGACAGCTTCAAAGCTTGTGGAGTTGCAGACTTTGTTGGGCAGAAGCTCACAAAGTGGAATGAGGAGCTCATTATGCAGTTCTACTCCACAGCACACTTCTATCCAGATGGCAGGATAGTTTGGATGTCAGAAGGCACTAGATATCAGTCAACAGTTGCTGAATGGGCACAGCTGATCAATGCCCCAGAAGAGCAGGAAGATGACTTGGACATCTATGCCAAGAAGAAGATGGATCACAATTCCATGTCAAATATGTACAAGGAGATCCCAAACAAGGCACTTGACACTTTCAAGTTTGGCTCAGTGCACTTCCTTCTGTCAGGGCTGCCCACTATCAACTGGATTCTAAGGCACACCCTCTTGCCCAAGTCAGGTGATCACAAGATGATCCGAGGCCATGCAATAAACATGCTCCACATATTTGATGTGCCACAGAAATTCAAGGTGATGAGCCTCATGGTAGAGACCATTAAGAGGACAGCAGCTGATCAGAAGAGGAGCTGTGGATATGCCCCACAAATTCAGGAGTTGATTAACTCAAAGATGGGCACAGGCACATACCTGTTGGATAAGGAACACCTGCCCATCCATCCAGATTTTGAGGACAATCAAGTTGTCATGAACAAGAATGAACCATCATCTGCACATGCTCAAGCAAAGAAGGAGAAGGCAAAGATGGAGAAAGCTGCCAAGATGCCAACTCAAGAGGAGGCATCTGATTACTTCTTGAAGAACAAGCAGGAGCAGCTCAGTTACCTGATAGCATCCACTCTGAGAATTGAGAAAGGACTGGCCACCCTGACTCGAAACCAAGAGAGCCTGGAAAGAATCATGGAACAAAAGTTCTATGACCTGAATGTGAAAGTAACAGAGATTCAGTCTGCAGTGGAGCAATTGCAGGATGATATGGAGGAGAGGAAGGGCAAGATCACAACTGATGCCTTTGCCAGAGTGCCCAGAGCTCAGAGATCATCTGCAGTGCCAGTTGCTGACTCCAAAGCCACCACTTCTGCACCAGCTACAGCCTCAGTTCCACCAGCTCCAGCTCCTACCCCAGCAGCTCCAACCACTTCTACTGAAGCCTTCGTCCTTGGCGTCATCCAGATTCCACCAACTGAAGACCAAGCCTGAGAGTCGTTTAGTACTATGCATTTTCTATGAACTTTTTGGTAACTTGTTGCCAAAGGGGGAGAAAAATGTATAGATCATAGGCTTCGAGAGAGAGAGTTTGCATTTGTTCTCTTTTGTCTTCTTGGTTGAAACTTTATTTGCTTTTGAGTGCTTGAGATACTATGCTGTAATCTGTGAGACATTGATGATCATGTGTTTGATCATAAGCTACACTTAATGCTTGTTGGATATCACTATCAGTTTATCCTTATTTTGATCATTCACTTTGCTTGGTGATGAGTGCATGTATTTAGTTCTTATCATTTTGAGCGCTCCACCAAGATGTATGTGACATGGAAGAGTAACCCATGATCCTAACTCATTGTGCATTTGCAGTCCAAAGCAAATCTTAAATATGCACAAATTTAGGGGGAGCTCCTGCTTATCACATACTTCTCAAAGTGAAGATGTATTTCACTCTTATTATCATTTGTCGAAGCTTTGATCTATATGTTGTCATCAATTACCAAAAAGGGGGAGATTGAAAGTGCAACTATCCCTGGGTGGTTTTGGTAATTCCTAACAACATATAGCTCATTGAGCTAACATTATTCCAAGATGAATATTTCAAGAAAAGCTTAATGGATGGCATGGCATGGATGAGGAAAGTGGATCCCTCAAAATTATAAGGACAAATGATTGGCTCAAACTTCAAGATCAAGACTCTACATTTTATATTTTAGTGATCCAAGATCACATTGAGTCCATAGGAAAAGCCAATACTATCAAGGAGGGATGAGGTGTTGCTTAATGAGCCTCTTGCTTCATGTGCTTAGTGATATGCTCCAAAACCCTCAACTACCTTCCCACATCCACATTTGACCTAAACCAAAAGTCAAACTCGGCCCCACCCATTCTTTCCATCCGGCGCCACCGAGTTTCATTTGTCATAGCCACTGCCACAAACCCTAGCTATTCGGTTTCACCGATAGGGATCTCGGTCTCACCGAGATGGGATTGCAATTTCTCTGTTTCCCTTCGTAACGTTTCGGTCTAATCGAAGTGAGCGATCGGTCCCACCGAGATTGCAATGTAAACTCACTGTTTCCTTTTTGTAACATTTCGGTCTCACCGAAAAGAGCGAATCTGTCCCACCGAGTTTACCTGACCAACTCTCTGGTTAGCTTATTACCAAAATCGGTCCCACCGAGTTTGTGTAATCGGTCACATTGAGATTACGTTATGCCCAAACCCTAACCATATCGGTCCTACCGAGTTGCATCTCAGTCCCACCGAAAATCCTAACGGTCACTAGGTTTGCTGAATCGGTCCGACCGAATTTAACGATTCGGTCCCACCGAGTTTGGCAGATTGTGTGTAACGGTTAGATTTTGTGTGGAGGCTATATATACCCCTCCACCCACTCTTCATTCATGGAGAGAGCCATCAGAACAGATCTTCACTTCCAATACACATTTTCTGAGAGAGAACCACCTACACTTGTGTTGAGCTCAAGATATTCCATTCCTACCATATGAATATTGATCTCTAGCCTTCCCCAAGTTGCTTTCCACTCAAATCTTCTTTCCAACAAATCCAAATCCTGTGAGAGAGAGTTGAGTGTTGGGAGACTATCATTTGAAGCACAAGAGCAAGGAGTTCATCATCAACACACCATTTGTTACTTCTTGGAGAGTGGTGTCTCCTAGATTGGCTAGGTGTCACTTGGGAGCCTCCGACAAGATTGTGGAGTTGAACCAAGGAGTTTGTAAGGGCAAGGAGATCGCCTACTTCGTGAAGATCTACCGCTAGTGAGGCAAGTCCTTCGTGGGCGACGGCCGTGATGGAATAGACAAGGTTGCTTCTTCATGGACCCTTCGTGGGTGGAGCCCTCCATGGACTCGCGCAACCGTTACCCTCCGTGGGTTGAAGTCTCCATCAACGTGGATGTACGATAGCACCGTATCGGAACCACGCCAAAAACATCCGTGTCTCCAATTGCGTTTGAATCCTCCAAACCCTTCCCTTTACATTCTTGCAAGTTGCATGCTTTACTTTCCCTTGCTCATATACTCTTTTGCATGCTTGATTGAATTGTGTGTAGATTGCTTGACTTGTGCTAAGATAGCTAAAATCTGCCAAGAACTAAAATTGGGAAAAGGCTAGATTTTTATTTGGTCAAGTAGTCTAATCCCCCCCCCCCTCTAGACATACGTCCGATCCTACACCTCCACTTTTTACCACAGCCCCTCCTAGACCTCTTCTACCTCCAGTAGCAATGGTTGCATCTCAGATCAATAATTGAGGGGTGAAACCACCACTTTTACCTCTCTGGACAGCCCTTGCACCCCTCTTCCTCACCTCCCTCCTCACTCCAGTGGCCACCCAAGGCATCCAAGGATTTTCCCACATTCTTTACTCCTCCCTAGAGCTACCAGACATGCTTGGTCGTGCCCACTTTGCCAAAAAAATGGCATGCTAGCCATTTGCACGCTCTGGTGCGCGCTACAGTGCGCACCCGCACTGTAGCCGCCCCCTGCCAACCACCTCTGGCCACCTCGGCTCTCCCCCTCACGCCAGCCGATGCTCCTCGACGTCCGCAGCACGCTACGCCTCTGTCCCCCTCCTCCCTCTCTCTCTCTCCTGCCCCTGCTCGCACGCGCATCGGCCGCCCGAGAGCTCCAGTGAGCGAGCTCACACGCGCGGCGTCTCTGACCCTTCCCTGCTCCCTCTCTTCTCCCCCTGGGCGTAGTCGACCCCCACAAATGCCCTAGACTCGGCACAGCACCCTCCCAAGGCCCGTAGCGACGAGCACGAGCTCACCGGCGCACGAGCCCACGGTGGACCGCCGCTCGCCTATATAAGGCATCCCCGAGCCCTCCTCTCGCCACCACTCGTCCCCTCCCACTCCAAATAGCCCCACTGGGCCTCCCGTTCATCCCCGGAGCCGCCCAAGCTCGAGATCGAGCTCGAGCCCCGCAGCTTCGGATCGTCGTCAATCTCGTGGTACAGGCCTCCTTTGCCCCCCCTCTCTCTCTCTCGATCTAGAACCACCTCACCTCACTGATCCATTCCCCTCTTTCTCCCGCTCGTATTGCAGCTCGGAACGAGCTAACCAGGCTCCTCCCGAGGCCCTTCCGCCGGCTTCCTCGTCGCCGGTGAACCCCTGCACTCTGGCGACCGCCTCCACCCGAACGGCGACTACGCCTTGAGCAAGCCGGTGCCCTCGGATTGGCGCCTCGCCGTCGACCACAGCGACGCCGGTGAGCTCGCCCCCCTCTCTGGCCCAAGGTTGAAGACGACAGCCGTGGGGCCCGTCAGTCAGCCTCACATACTGACAGGTGGGCCCCAGCTGTCAGGTTTAAAACGCACGCGCGCGCGAACCGTTTCGCTGCGACGGCTGAAGGCGTATTTTGCCTTTACGCCTTCGACATGGCAGCCTCGCGCGGGCTGAATCCCCTCTGGGCCTGCTGCACTGTGGCCTTTCTGGCCCAGTGGCACAGTGCCACTTTTCTTTTCCTTTTTTCTGTGTGTTTTATAAAAATTCCACAGGATAAAATATTTATCCAAATGGAATAATTCCAACTCCTAAAATCTTAGAATAATTCCACCTATTTATTGATGTAATATTCATGCACATCCATCACACTGTTCTGTACTTTTCAAATTTAAATTCAAATTTGAGCATTTATATTCCCCTCTGAAAATCCATTTCTCCTATTCTGCTACTGCAAATCCAAAACTAGGAATTTTCCCCTTCTTAGTTTTCACCCTAGTATTTAACAAAAATGAGTTGACATTTTTCTGAGCACTTTGGTTTTTCTGTTTTATTATTGCCTTATTTTTCTTGTTATTATTTTGCGACGATAAATTGCGTTACTGACGAAGGAGTTGGACCAGAAGACCCAAAAGACTTTGTTGAGCCAGGCAAGCAGCCCTTTGACCATGTCTAAGAAACCCCTTTTATGCATGTCATATGGCACTTCTATTGCTTGCATCGAAGTCATGATAAAATGGTGACCACTTGGGGTGGTTTGCCTCTGTTGCTTTTCTCGTTGACACTTGCATGATGCATGACCCTACCTTTCTATGAGGGTTATGCCGGTGGGTGTAGATAGGATGCTAAAGTAGTGCTACGCAAAAAGGGACGGGAATATGCATGGAGATGGAGACAAAGTATTTTCAAAAGACTTTTCGAAAACCCCATCGGGTGCCACTTATGCCCGGGGGAGATGATGAGTTGGGTAACCACTTGATGACGAAGTGGTGTACCGAGGCAAGTGCGTGTGTTGTTTCCAAAACGGATTGGTTTAACTTGCGATCGTTATTCCAACCTTACATGCGCAACCACTCTACCCTTATATGGGAAAGGGCATTATTGATTACCTAGGCCGATACTAGCTTGGAGCCCGCATTACTAGTGATGGGGGAGAGTTGGTGCTCTCTCTCGGGACGGGGTCGTGCCAGGTAGGGCGGCCATGACTGTTTTTACAGGGCACCGGATACACCGTTGCGTCCCCTCTCGGATGTTACGATCTCGAGTGAGTCTCGTATGATGTACATCGTGAGGATACGGAACAACGAGTGGACTCCTTGTTAGTGTCGTCTAGGGAAAGATAGTGATCGGGTGCTTACCCCGGGTACTTGAGGTATCGCGGGTCGTGGATGACACGGAAGTTCCCCGGATCTTGTGGGTAAAGTGTGCAACCTCTACAGAGTGTAAAACTATTTGAATAGCCGTGTCCACGGTCAAGGACAGTTGGGTAACCGCTCTTGGGCTATGTCCACATGTTTACAAACCAGTGTGTGTGTTTGGATAAGTGGGAAGATCTACTTGGGTCAAGTCAAAGGACTTGACATGATTGAGTTGGGTTGATGCCCACTCTATTTATGTTGATATCTATAACCTGTCCTCATGGTTACTTGAATTCTCCTGATGCATGTCTTACAAGTTGTTGAACATGTCATTGCACTCAAAACTAGCTTTCTGCAAAAATTTACCTATATCATGCATTGTTGTATCTTGAACCAAAACATGGGTTGCTTGCGAGTACATTCAAAGTACTCATTGGCTTGCCACTGGTTATTTTATTGGCCAGGCATGAAAGAACATGATATGATGAAGAATACTTCAGTGACGAACATGCGAGCTAGGACGCTTCCCAGTCAGAATGCATGTAGGGTTAAGGCAGATGGCATCGGTCCAAGTTATCGACGAAGATTTCCGCTGCGATGTTATACTCAAGACTCGACCATAATGGTCCTACTTGTGTAATACGGTATGTGTGGATGTAAGACTCTTGTTATTCAGCTTCTGTGTGTTCAGTGAGCATTGATCTCTGGGATCACTGTACACCTGCATTCGGTGATCACGACTTATGAGTCGGGGTCACCACAGAGCTGGTATCAGAGCCATCCTAACTGTAGGAAGCCTTAGTTAGCATGGGTGTTAGTTAGGATAAAACCCATTTTGCAAAACTCTCTATACTCCTCTTCTTTTCTAAGCTTACCAAACCTGAGGGATATTTTCCTTAATGACCTCTCCTATTCAACTTTTGTAGATGGCCATCGCCCCCTAGAGACTCCTTATGACAGGGTTTGCATCACTCCTAAAAGACTGCCTCCAATAATGCCACTATCCCTTGCTGCCCATATACACCCTGCATGAACTGGAAAATGATGTGCTCGAGAAGGAGTTCTACGCCAAGGTTTTTGTGCCTGCCAAGACCTCACCCCAGGGGTGGTTCTTCATTGGACCACCCATGCCAACAAAAGACCTGGCCATTCAGCAAGTGGCATATGAAGCGCTCCTCCGTCTTCGAGGCCTCCTTCCAGAAATGAAAGAAGAACACGCCACCCGCTACCTACCTGGAAAGAACGGATTTGGAGCCCCAGCTCAAGTGATGATTTCCCCAGAAGATGAGGATCCAACCCTCAAGTACCAGATCCGCTTCATCAATGCCGGAGACTACCTTCTACGTCACCTTACCGAAGCATTCCTTAAGGCTCTCCAAGACCTCCCTTCACTTCTGCACCTCCACTGCCTCGAGAAGAAGAAGGTGGTCGAGCAAGAACAACAAATCACTGCCCTAGAAGCCCACATTTTTAATCAGGAGCAGCAAATCAAGGGACTTGAGGGAGTCCTGGATTAGGGGGTGTCTGGATGGCCGGACTATACCTTCAGCCGGACTCCTGGACTATGAAGATACAAGATTGAAGACTCCGTCCCGTGTCCGGAAGGGACTTTCCTTGGTGTGGAAGGCAAGCTTGGCGATGCGGATATTTAGATATCCTACCATTGTAACCGACTTTGTGTAACCCTAACCCTCTCTGGTGTCTATATAAACCGGAGGGTTTTAGTCCGTAGAACAACACGCAATATACAACTATCATACCATAGGCTAGCTTCTAGGGTTTAGCCTCCTTGATCTCGTGGTAGATCTACTCTTGTACTACCCATATCATCAATATTAATCAAGCAGGACGTAGGGTTTTACCTCCATCAAGAGGGCCCGAACCTGGGTAAAACTTCGTGTCCCTTGTCTCCTGTTACCATCCGCCTAGACGCACAGTTCAGGACCCCCTACCCGAGATCCGCCGGTTTTGACACCGACATTGGTGCTTTCATTGAGAGTTCCTCTGTGCCGTCGCAATCAGGAAGGATGCCTCCTCCCGTCTTTAAAGACAGCGCCGTTGCTAAGGGAGCTTTGGCTGTCGGCCAAACTCTCCGGCTAGGTGGTTTTCTTATGACCGCCTGTTCGGCTGTTGCACCGATGGTGACCTGTCGGGTCATCAAAAGCAATCTTCATGTCAGCTCGGAACTCGTCGAGCAGCTAGATCCAATGGAGCTCTCTCCCGTAAACGAGCTCTTGGATCGCATCGCTGCCCTAGGGGTCGCTATGGATTACGACCAGGTTGGGCTTAAACCCGATCTAAGAGAAATTAACTCTCCCCAAGTCACCCATCACGTTGCCGTGGTAGAGGCGCAGTGCGGCGACCCTTCATCTATCTTAAGGACTAGCTACATCCGGATTCCCAATCCCTCCAAGCCGGATACCCGTGGAGGGGAGGATGTAACTCAAGACCTGAGCTTAGAATCAGGCAACGGGCTAGATTCATTGGACAACATCCAAGAATCCGAACTTCAGAGTTCGGAAACTCTTTGGCCTCTGAGTCTTAGATTGGGTGAGGTTTCAGATTTAACACCACCCGCCCACCCGAACATAAGCGATCTATCCCAAATCAGGCAAAAGCCCGAAGAAACAGTACATCATTACTGGGCCAGATTCCTGCTGGTTATGAACAGGATAAAGGACTGCCGTGAGGAAGACGCAATCTCAACCTTCTGCAATAATTGCACGGACAAGGGAATCCTCAACGCCATAAGTCGTCGTGATATTACACGCTTCGCTGACTTGGCGTCCATAGTACAAAAGTACTGTGCGATGGAAAGCGCCTGGAAAACCGAAATAAAATTTTGGGACAATCCGGCCCTGAATAGCAACCTCGTCCGAAATAAAAGGGCACATCATCGTCAGACACCCGGGTTAAATACCAAAAAACCAAAACCCACTACAGGGCATGGAACCGTACTGGAAAGATGGCTTAATGGACCCTATAAAATTTATAGTACAGAGGATGCCATACCAACTCACAGCCTTAGAGCATGTGGGATACTCCAGCAGGTGGCCAAAATTGGCGAAGACCTCTTAATTTCGGAGGCCGCAGAAAGCCACCCTAGGGATACCAGTACAATTCTCACAGTCTTCGAGACTTTCGCATCAAATAATATGCGAAAAAGAACACTCCGCAGCCTCGCCGAATTCTATCAAGTAGCAACGATAAACCCATGGAGCGACACGGCTATTACTTTCAATTCCAGTGATGAACCTAAATTCCGAACAGCCCAAGCACTAGCCGCATTGGTCCTCAGTCCAATAGTGGACGGCTTTCGCCTCACCAAGGTACTCATGGATGGAGTCAGTGGATTGAACCTCATTTATGAGGAAACCCCTTCAAAAAATGGAAATAGACTGGAACCGCATCGAGCGAAGCAGCACAACCTTTAGAGGAATAATCCCCAGTCGGGAAGCGCGCTGTACAGGAAAAATCACACTAGATGTGGTGTTAGGCACGCTGGATAATTACAGGTCCGAAGAGGTCACGTTCTAGGTGGCCCCATTCAAAACCGGATACCACGCTCTACTAGGGTGGGAAGCGTTTACAATCTTCCAAGCAATACCCCATTATGGGTACATGAAGCTCAAGATGCCCGGGCCGAACGGAATCATCACTCTCGCTAGTGATCCGGACATAGCGCTCCGCGCTGAAAACAAGACAGCCGCATTGGCCCTTGAGGCACTATCCAAAGCCCTAGCGGCTGAGGAACTGACTGCGCTGCGCTCCACGGTTAACAGGGACGATGTGATACTCGACAAAAGATCCAAGTCCACATCCTTTAAACCAGCGGACGAAATAGTCAAATTCTAGGTCCATCCAACGGACCCTAATAAAACAGCTTCCATCGGGGCACAATTAAACCCTGATGTAGACGCCGCACTACGAGAATTTCTACGTGAAAATTGGGACATCTTCGCCTGGCACCCTTCAGACATGCCAGGAATCCCACGCAGGCTGGCCGAACACAGCTTAAATATCCTAAAAGGATTCAAACCTGTCAAACAAGCCCTTCGGCGTTTTTCCGAACCCAAGAGACAGGCCATGGGAGAGGAGCTAGCCAAGCTATTGGAGGCCCGATTCATCAGAGATATAAAACATCTGGACTGGCTAGCAAACCTGGTGATGGTACCAAAGAACGTCAAATCCTGGCGCCTGTGCGTTGATTTTTAAGACCTTAACAAGGCTTGCCCAAAGGATCCCTTCCCCCTCCCCCGCATCGATCAAATTATCGATGCCACCGCAGGACACGATTCATTGTGTTTCCTCGACGCATACTCCGGCTACCATCAAATCAAGATGGCAGAGTCAGACCAAGCCGCAACGGCATTCATCACACCATACGGCCCATTCTGCTTCAACACAATGCCCTTCGGGCCCAAAAACGCCGGCGCAACGTATCAGCGCATGATTCAGACATGTCTGGCAAACCAGATTGGCAAAACAGTGGAGGCATACGTGGATGATGTGGTCGTCAAAACAAGACATGTCGAATCTCTAGTAGACGACTTGAGGCTTACATTTGATAACCTCCGAACATATGACATCAAGCTCAACCCAGAAAAATGCGTTTTCGGTGTTCCAACCAGAAAGCTCTTGAGCTTCATTGTATCCGGTAGAGGAATCGAAGCAAATCCAGCCAAGATCCGAGATTTGTCACAATTGGATATCCCAAAGGACCTTAAACAAATACAAAAATTAACCGGATGCGTGGCGGCTCTAAGCCGCTTTATCTCCCGTTTGGGAGAAAAGGCACTACCCCTATATTGCCTCCATCGGCGCACCGAACACTTCGAGTGGACGGATGCCGCCACGGCCGGACTCGAGGAAATAAAAGCCATATTGGCAACAAACCTAGTCCTGGCTGCGCCAAACATCGGCGAACCAACGCTATTGTACATTGCAGCAACCCATCAGGTTGTCAGCACAGTGCTCGTCGTCGAGCGGGAAACGGACGGACACAAATTCCCCCTTCAAAAGCCAGTCTACTACGTGTCCACTGTCCTCACTCCATGCAAATCACGGTACCCGCATTATCAAAAGATTGCATACGCGGTATTCATGGCATCCCAAAAGCTACGACACTACTTTCAAGAGTGTTCGATAACAGTAGCCTCGGAAGTACCACTCAACGATATTATCAACAACCACGACGCAACGGGCCGGATTGCAAAATGGGCCATCGAGCTCCTCCCGTTCGACATAACTTACAAGCCACGGCGAGCTATTAAGTCGCAAGTTTTGGCCGACTTCGTCGCAGAATGGATGGAGGCCGAGCTCCCTAAAGAGTACGGCACATATTCAAACTGGATCATGCATTTCGACGGCTCCAAAATGTTGGCCGGACTGGGGGCTGGCGTCGTCTTGACGTCCCCCACAGGAGACACAGTTCAATACGCAATCCAGATTATGTACACAGACTCCAACAATGCAGCCGAATACGAGGCCCTTTTACATGGTCTCCGGATGGCAGTATCCATGGGCATTCAACGCCTAGAGGTGCGCGGGGATTCAAACCTCGCGATATCCCAAATAAATGGAGACTTCGATGCCAAGGATCCAAAAATGGCAGCTTACCGAAATGCCGTATTAAAAATGTCAGCTCGGTTTGAGGGACTCGAATTTCACAATATAGCCGGGAAAACAATCAGGCGGCAGACGTCTTGGCACGCATCGGCGCAAAACGCAACGCAGTCCCCCCCCCCCCAACATCTTCTTGGAAAGGTTGTTCAAGCCATCCGTAGTATGGGAAGGGGAACCTGGTAATACTAGCCCGGACCCAACCGCACTGTCCGACGCCGAAAAATCTGACACAATCGGAGGCTCTGCCAATGAAATTACAACTTCAGCCCACGTAATAATGGCCGTCATCGCCCCGTGGACAGAACCATTCCTAGCCTACCTTACTAGGCAGGAGCTCCCAGAGGACCAAAATGAGGCACACTGCATAGTGAGGCGATCTAAGTCCTATAAAGTCCATGAGGGAGAACTTTATAAGAAAAGCACTACCGGAGTCCTTCAAAGATGCATCTTCGAAGAGGAAGAGCGGAACTTGCTGGCTAAAATTCATGCCGGACTCGGTGGTCATCACGCTGCCGCTCGGTCCCTTGTTAGCAAAGCTTTCCGCACAGGCTTCTATTGGCCGACGGCTTGGGCAGACGCTCAGGACTTGGTCCAACGATGCGTCGGTTGCCAGCTTTTTGCAAACCAAAGCCATATGCCACCCACCGCCCTCCAAACTATCCCCATCACCTGGCCCTTCGTGGTCTGGGGGCTTGACATGGTTGGACCCCTTAAAGGCGGAACCCACAAGAAAAAATACTTACTGGTCATGGTGGACAAGTTCACCAAATGGATAGAGGCCAAGCCTGTTAAAACGGCCGAATCCGGACCGGTGATAGACTTTATATCCGGGGTCGTACACCGTTATGGCGTCCCCCACAGCATCATCACTGATAACGGCACGAACTTTACGGCCGATGAGGTAAAACTCTGGAGCAAAAACATGGGCATCAAGCTCGATTATGCTTCCGTTTATCACCCACAAACTAACGGTCAGGTCGAACATGCCAATGGTCTTATCATGAGCGGCATCAAACCCAGATTAGTGCGGTCCCTTAAGGAATCTAACACGCACTGGGTAGAGGAGCTAGACTCCGTACTTTGGGGGCTGCGGACCACGCCGAATTGCACCACCAGATACACACCATTTTTTATGGTGTACGACGCAGAGGCAGTCTTGCCCTGCGACATAATTCATGACTCACCTCGAGTGCGCATGTACGAAGAAAGAGAAGCCGAGCTCGATCGGCAGGACAGTTTGGACGCCTTGGAGGAGGAGCGTGACGTGGCAAAAGCCCGTTCCGCATTTTATCAATAGCAGGCTCGAAGATATCAAAGCAGAGAAGTGCGGGCCAAAAACTACAACGTTGGCGAATTAGTTCTACGCCTGCCGGACAAGAAAAAGGACAAACTCAAGCCCAAGTGGGAAGGTCCCTTCATAATTGACCAAGTCCTGACTGGTGGAGCGTACCGCCTGCGTGATGCCTCGGATAACCGACTCGACCCGAACCCATGGAACGCAGCCCGTCTCCAAAGATTCTACGCCTAGCGCCGGACCCTGTGTTCGTCTCCTTCCTCTGTCCATTTTTACATTTTCTGTCTTACATTTTTCTCCTTCCCCCTTTTTTTCTCTCTTATAGCCCTTAAAAGCTCATCAAGTGACGCGCTACCCGCGCTCACTAAACCTGGGGGCTTCTTTAAACAGAAGCTTATTTATATGGGCTTCATGTCCAACACATGTGTCAAACTTCCGCATGTACCTTTTATTCACCATTATATGCATCGATATGACTTAAGTTTTGGCCAAGCTGGGTTGCCTGGCTCCTGTGCTTACCCCTACGTTCCCGATTGTTCGGCTAGGTGGTAAAGGGAGCACCTCTGTGATTGTTACTGTCGGGTCAGCCGGATGTGTACCTCAGACTGGGTGAAGCCGAAAGCTAGCATTCTTAAGGGAATATTCGGTCGGTGAACTAAAGATGACCTTTTTACTTATTTATTTATGTGCCCCTAGATGCTTTTTCTGTGTCTCTTTTTCTTTGCAGTCTGGACATGCACTTTAGGGCATGCCTCCCAGGGAAAGGAACCCCTAATGGAACTATTCTCCCTGGAAGATGTTTCTTACTAACCATGTAATATAACATAACTAGTTGGGCACTTGTCTGATAAAGCACTAATGACCCCTATGCCTGGTCTCCATGCATACCCCGGTTCTTATATAACCACGAGGGTATTCGGACACACTCCGGACCGTCAGGTCCCGAGGTCGAAGCGAAAAGGTCGGCAACGACAAACGGTCTACAATCCGGCTAGAAGGCATTACATATGTCAATTAAAATTACATAGTCATTATGACTGATCGTATTCCTCTTCAATACCATCCAACAGGCTGTCTAGCTTACAGTCCTGCTGGGAATACTTTGCAGCCAATTCTACTTGGCCGTACACTAAGCTTACAGGGATCTCCTTCCCATCAGGCCCCATAGGTCCGACCTCGGCCATGTGGTTTGGGTCAGACTTTGTGTACCGCGTCTTCACCATGGCCTAGGCCTCCCTAGCGCCTTGACGGCAGGCCGATATCTTCCACAACCGGAAGCGCCGCCGAGCTCCCTTCAGCTTATCTGCAAGCACTCCAAGACCCTCGGGCATGGAGTGGGAAGGCCATAAGGCTTGGGCAACGCCTCGCATCGCCTGCCGAACTCGCTCGTGCAGTTGCGAAAGCTCGAGAAGAAGGTCACCCATAGAACCGGGCATCTCCTCTGCAGGACGACCTGTTAGCATACCTATAGACATAACTCTGTTAGTCGACTTCCTCGCTGAACTCCTTTTTCAGAGTTTGTTTAAGCACTTACTAAATATGCCGCGTCGAAGCCATTGATTCTCCTTAGTGGAGTCCGATAGCTGGGCACGAACATCTTTTAGTTCGACGTCCAGCTTGGTGTTGGCATCCTGAAGATCATTCTTCTCCTGCCTCACCTTTGTCAGCACGCTCTCACCAGCCTCTAACTGGCGCAGAAGTTGTTGCTTTTCCGGATCCAGTCCGGCGCCATCTGCAATATCATTTCTCAGATTACCACATACGCCGCATTTCGCATAATACTTATCTTTTTGAAAGCATATATTACCAGAGGGGGTCCTCTTGGGCTCCCCTGTCGCGGCTAGTGCGGCCTCAAGTTGGGCTTTGCACTCTTTTAGCTCCTGGGACAGTTGGGTATTCTTCTCTGAAAGAGCCTGCATGTTATATGATCCTTAAATCAGTTATTTTAACTATTTCAAGTCTCAGGGGCTACTGATCCATATAACTATCAAATTTTCTCACCCGTATGTCTTTTACATATTGCTCCGTGGCTCTGGCTAGACCATTTTGAGCGGCACGGAGATATGCATCTCCTGAATTGAAGGCATCCAACGCCTCTTGGGAGAAACAAGCGTCGCGGAGAACTATCCGGCGGCGCCGGTGATTCATGGCACTCTCCACCTCGGAATGGGTGGCAGACAGCCTGTCCGCATCCTCTGTCGGAGGAGCGTCCGGTGCGTGCTTCATGTTTGCCTCCGCCTCCGGACCGGGATGTGGAGCCTGGCTGGTGGAGGCACGATTGGCAGCCTCTCCGGATATAGTCCGGCGAGGCCTCTTTGTCCTGCACCAAGCACGAGTGTTAATATGCCTTAAAGGAATAACACCTGGGAATAACAGGCACGCTATACCTTTGCGCCAGCGCCTCAGTCCGGACTACATTCCTTTTTACCCCACGGGGCCCGGCAGCCCCTCGTTGGCTAGCCGCCTCAGGCTCGGCCTCCCGCCTTAGGAACCTCCCCTGCAAAACACAATTGTTGTCAGGAAAACTGAAAACACATGAGGATGGATCCCTTTCCAAGGTGATGGGACTTCGGTCTCAGTTACCTGGGAGGCCGGGATTAAGCCTGGGTAATCGGCCGTAATGGCCTCGAAGGTATCGTCCTTGTTCAACTGATAAAACACCCCGTCAATCAGCTCCACCGATATGTCCGCGTCCTCTTCGAAGGCCGGATCGAGGGACCGTTCTAGATCCTCGGGCTGTGGAGGACGGTTGTTTATGTCCTTTACTTCCTGACGCATTTCCTGCGTTGAAGTCGTTAGACTATATATTTAATCATGGGAATATAAAACGGATGGGCAAGTGAAATTGTCCGCTTACCCAACATGGAGGATTGTACATAGTAAATCCACCCTGTGGGTTGACGCGGAGGAATTCCTCCTCTTCTCCCTTGTACAAAGAGGACAAGATCTTTAATAGAGCGGCAGCTGAGTCCGGCCCCTTACGACCGTAACGGGTGGCGTCATTTTCCCCGTTAAAATCCCACATGGGGTGGCTTCTATACTGAAGCGGCTGCACCCCCCGCATGATGCATACGGCCATGACTCCAATCATGATTAGTCCGGAATGAGCCAATAGTCTTATCCGGCCCATCAGGTACGGGACGTCCCTGTCACTTTCTCTCTGAGAGCTCCGTGGACGCCAGCTTAGGCGCTTCTTCAGGGGAGCGCTGTTGAATTCAGGGAGGCCGATCCGAATAGGATCCGGCAGCGGGACATCCTCCATATAAAACCATTATTAAGGCCAGCCCGCTGATGCCTTCTTTGGGGTTCCGGATAGATATCCGGTCCCGGCGATGCGCCACACTTTGGCTCCGCCCACTTGATATATTGACCCCTCCTGAGAACGGGGCACCAGGCAGAATAGCCTCTTCCACAACGCGAAATGAGCCTCAACACCCAAGAACAGCTCGCAAAGGGCAACGAAGCCCGCGATATGCAATATAGAGGCGAGCGTGAGGTTGTGCAGCTGGAGGCCATAGAACTCCAGAAGCCCCTGGAGAAACGGATGAATTGGAAATCCAAGTCCTCTTATTAGATAAGGGACGAGGCATACCCGCTCACCTTTGGAGGGATTGGGAGCGCTCTCCGCTTGCTCTCCGCCATTATAGGTGGCGAGTCCGGCTCGGACCAGGACCATATAGGCCGGAGGGAGGAATCCCTTGGTCTGAAGCGATACTAGCTCGCTATGCGGGATGGAACACCTCTCCCAGTCTCCAGGCTTAGGACTGGAGGGGCGAGAGGAGGAGCAGCGACGGCCGGCCATGGTGGAATGGACCTTTGCTGGATGCGCTCTGATGACTACTCGCGGAGGGGAGAAGGTGTGGTTTGGATCTAAATCCCCATCTCCTTAAATGGGCGGCTCATTTACGCGGCTAGGGGTGTGAATATAAAAACACCCAGACTTTTCGTATTCATTTGACACGTGGAAGGCGGCCATTATTGGGCGTAGAAGCCAAGGAGCGCAGCATTTATAAAGAACGGGACATTATTCAATAGGTACATGAAATCTGGAAGGAGAACCCGCCTTGCAATGCCGAAGACAATCTGCGCGCCGGACTCGTCGTCATTGAAGCCTGGTTCGGGGGCTACTGAGGGAGTCCTAGATTCGGGGGTGTCCGGATGGCCGGACTATACCTTCAGTCGGACTCCTGGACTATGAAGATACAAGATTGAAGACTCCGCCCCGTGTCCGGAAGGGACTTTCCTTGGCGTGGAAGGCAAGCTTGGCGATGCGGATATTTAGATCTCCTACCATTGTAACCAACTTTGTGTAACCCTAACCCTCTCCGGTGTCTATATAAACCGGAGGGTTTTAGTCCGTAGAACAACACGCAATATACAACAATCATACCATAGGCTAGCTTCTAGGGTTTAGCCTCCTTGATCTCGTGGTAGATCTACTCTTTTACTACCCATATCATCAATATTAATCAAGCAGGACGTAGGGTTTTACCTCCATCAAGAGGGCCCGAACCTGGGTAAAACTTCGTGTCCCTTGTCTCCTGTTACCATCCGCCTAGACGCACAGTTCGGGACCCCCTACCCGAGATCCGCCGGTTTTGCCACCGTCAGGACTTCAGAAAGCTCGCAACCAAACCCCACGCAAAAGGCATAGGAATGGATTTCCATATCCACCTCATAGAGGATCATCGTCAGGCCCCCGACGACAATACCCAAGACTGAATAGAAACCCTTTTGCTTCCGTCACATGTCACGGGTGTGGTGAACTTGGGCACATTAAAAGGATGTGTCCCAACAAGCAGCCGACTGTCGCATACCCTTTGGCACCCCAAGGGGAACCCAGAAACTGAAGACTGAGCGCCCTTCTCTCCGAGCAAGCGCGACTACCGAGTCCGAGGACCCCTAGGGTAGGATGAGTCGTGTACCCCCATATGCGTAGTTGAGTCCGTGAGATGGTTCCAATGGAACCACGTTTTGTGTTGCTTGTTTTTACTTGTTTGTGTTTTGATATAAGTCGCACGTTTGCCCTAGGCAGCTTGTACGCAACTATATCACCTATCTTATCTTAATGAATGTGCGTGGCCTTAACGGCACTTGTTTGCTTGAACTTGCACTATAGAACCCCCTTTAGGTATTCCCCTCCTCTATGCTACTTTTCTCTATCATCTCTCTCCTCAACTGAAGGCCAGCAAGACAAGATACACCAAGGATTCTACCTCGGCGACCAACTAGCACTGAAGACTTTTGCTACGGCCCCCTAGACCAAGTGCAGCCCCTTAGAGTTATGGTTGCCCCTCAAGATTAGAGACCCATTCCTAGACCCTTCGAGGCTTCATAAGATACCCTAGCTCGAATCCTTAAACCATGTGCTTAACCCACAGAATTGCAAGAGAACCTGTTAAGCCTCCGTAACCTTGCTTATCACTGGGTTCATTATGGAACTAGTGAACATAGTGAACGAGCACATTATCATCCTAAGATAGCACCAAAACTGACGATGCCATAGGGAAGACCAATTTGAGGATATAGGAACAGAGGACAAATGACTTGATGAGTTTATATCAGTGACCTTCAGGAATTATTCAGAGGATTATAAGGCTTTCATGTTGGTAGATGAACGTGGCTGGATCATGATTATAGAGTAGCATAGCTTTCTTTACCCCTGGATAAATTGGATTTAGTGGGACAATTAAGACCGCAAGCTGAATTCTTGGAAGTATAAGGATTTGACTTAGCCAGGGGATATTGATAGAAGATAGTTGGCATTACGATAATGACTTGGGGAGACATATAGAAATCCTCGTTGGACATGAGATTTGGATTTAAGTAGGTAATTCTAGTTGAGTATAGATGATGAGTGAGTCTACATGGTTCGAAGTAAATTGGATTTAGACCGATGATCTCGATCATGATACCATGTTTCTTGGAGGACAATAAACTAGGAGATTGGGTTAATTGTTGGAGTTGATTTAGGGATCTATATAAGCTTGACCATGGAGTTACTTGACCCCGATAATGGGAAATTGGTGGACTGACTATAGTAAAGATAACCCTTTTCAAGTATATGAGGATTATAGGACATTAGAAGATCATGTGGAACACCATAAACATTGGATTTGTAGAATTAATGGATTGTGTAGTGGTTGATGGAAGTTAATGGGCTGTTGGAGTTGATTCATAGGAAGGAAACAAGATCTTGGAGTGGCTTACGACGTGTTTCCTTAGGATAGAGGTGCTTTATCTTAGACCTTGGAAGAATAGGCTGAGCACTTGGATTTTCATCTTTAACTCCATCTTGGAAGCTTGTATACCCATGGATTTTTTAGGGGTAGCCATACATATGAGTTTGGGGATCGTAGACATATATGATTTTGTTAGACCACCTCTCGGGAGCCATGATGATATGAATCACATGAGTGATGATTGGAGTTGTCCTATATGTAATGATGCTATCAGTGATATGATGTGATTTGTTTAAAGGACTAGATAGAACAATTGGCATCTCAGAAACTGTGCCCAGGGATAAGATGATAAACGTTCACTCTCACACTAGATCCTTGAAACCCTTAAGCCCTACCAAGCTACAACATGGTCGGATCGTAACTTTGGGTCTTGACTCTAGATCAAAAACACCTTGGCCCACACTCAACCGTTACCACCACCAATACCCCAGCCTACCTTATGTACCCCATGAACAGAGACTTCATGGAGTACTTGGTCACGTTGGTTGTCACTTTTACTTGGTGACCTACTCGTCTAACTGAAGATGGAAGAAGAATCGTTCAGCTGGTTAAGGAACATCTGAAGATCGCCATGTCAAGGAGGAAGAACTATGCCAACCACTACCGTCAAGAAGTGAACTTCCTCGTCGAAGACCGTGCGTATCTGCAAACCACTCCTCTCAAGGGAACCAAGCATTTTCATGACAAGGAAACCCACACAAAGATTCATCGGCCCTCTTCGAGATCACTCCAAGGTTCAACAACCCCCTTTGAGATCACTTCGAGACAAAGAGTAGACGACTACCAGCTAGAGTTACCACCTGAGTTACCCACTATGCACAGCGTTTTCCACGCGACACACCCCCGAAAGTGTTTCCAACTTCCTAACTAGCCCGGTCTCTACAAGGACATCGACCACGAGCCATCGACCTCCAGCCCAATATGACCAATGCGAGAGACCCCAATTGCAACCTGGATCAAGCAGGATGTCGTACATGAAGCCACACCATCAAGTACTTCAAGGTTCATTGGGGCACCACTCGGAAGCAGAAGCAGTATGAGGACGTGAAGACTACCCCAGATCCAAGTTTCCGTATTCCTTTCTGCGCCTAGTCTGGGAATCTCGGGGACGAGATTCTTGTAAGGGGGGTAGGTCTGTCACACCCTGATTTTCATGCCACAACACTTAAGCTAATAAATCATGATAAAGTGTGGTTTGACAAAAACTTTTGCATTATTTGGCTTTTATTTGGAGTTGGTTTTCTCTCTGTGTTTTTCTAGTGCTCTTTAAAGTCAACACAACTCCACCTTCTATACTTCATCTCCTTGCCCCAAACTTCTGCCCAATGATCATGCCATGTGTATAGAGCAATATAGTATTTTCTTACAAAAATAATTTGGCCAAAAAGTATTTTCAAAAATTAGTTTTCCAAAAACCCCTGAATTGAGGATTGCACTGCAAGTACTTGATTTAGGGTATGAAAAATATTTCAAAGAGTATATTTGAAACCTATTGGATATAGGACTCCCATAACCCACAAAAATATAATTTTAAAAGTTATTTTCCTATTTTATTTAAAGGCTTTTTCTTTAGGCCAGAAATGGTCTTTAATAGGTTAAAATCATTTTAATGCTTTAAAAATATTTTGGAAAAATTAGGGAGACTCAATGGACATATATTTTCCATATATATGAGTTTCAACATATGGTCATGATCAAAATATTGGACAAAACCCTCGAGAACCATTTCAGCTCATTTCAAATATTGGAAATATTTATATAAGAAATATTCTCAAATAAATCCAAGAAAATTCTATCATGTCACATATGACAGTTTTGATGATCTTGCCAAGTACCATGTCATGGAGAATAGTATAACCCCATGAAACCCTCTCAAAACCACTTCTGTCCTTTTTCAAGTTTGAACATTTTTGCACTGTCAAACATGTCCAAATGATCTCAAACTTGGTGCACATTCTCAAATGGTGTAATAATGCATCTATACCAAATAGCACAAGTTGGAGAGAACGTTATCTTGATCAAAGTACCCAGAACCCTTTCTGTCCAGAACCAAATTTGAACAACTCTACATTGCCAAGTGTGTCCTTTTGATCTGAATTTTTGTGGACATGTTCAAATACTCAAATGATGACACTACACCAAGTGGTGCATCAAGGAGAAGTGATTTTCTCAACTAGATCTACATAAGTTCATTTCTGCTAATTTCTAGGGTTTACAAAAGTTACATTGTGAACTTTGCCAAAATAAGCTCAAAATGGGTGTAAGGCCCTAATTATATGTGCAATTTCACCCTGTGGAGTCTCCTGCTAAATGGAGTTCATTTTCTTAACCAAACAAGCATCAAACACCTTCTACCATTTTACTAAAACCCCTGTTTTGACCTCTTCCACTCTTCTCCATAGCCTCCACTTTTTACCACAGCCCCTCCTAGACCTCTTCTACCTCCAGTAGCAATGGCTGCATCTCAGATCAATAATTGAGGGGTGAAACCACCTCTTTTACCTCTCTGGACAGCCCTTGCACCCCTCTTCCTCACCTCCCTCCTCACTCCAGTGGCCACCCAAGGCATCCAAGGATTTCCCCACATTCTTTACTCCTCAATAGAGCTACCAGACATGCTTGGCCGTGCCCACTTTACTCCTCCCGCACTGTAGCCGCCCCCTGCCAACCACCTCCGGCCACCTCGGCTCTCCCCCTCACGCCAGCCGATGCTCCTCGACGTCCGCAGCACGCTACGCCTCTGTCCCCCTCCTCCCTCTCTCTCTCCTGCCCCTGCTCGCACGCGCACCGGCCGGCCGAGAGCTCCAGTGAGCGAGCTCACACGCGCGGTGTCTCTGACCCTTCCCTGCTCCCTCTCTTCTCCCCCCTGGGCGTAGTCGACCCCCACGAACACCCTAGACTCGGCGCAGCACCCTCCCAAGGCCCGTAGCGACGAGCATGAGCTCGCCGGCGCACGAGCCCACGGTGGACCGCCGCTCGCCTATATAAGGCATCCCCGAGCCCTCCTCTCGCCACCACTCGTCCCCTCCCACTCCAAATAGCCCCACTGGGCCTCCCGTTCATCCCCAGATCCGCCCAAGCTCGAGATCAAGCTCGAGCCCCGCCGCTTCGGGTCGTCGTCGATCTCGTGGTACAGGCCTCCTTTGCCCCCTCTCTCTCTCTTGATCTGGAACCGCCTCACCTCACTGATCCATTCCCCTCTTTCTCCCGCTCCTATTGCAGCTCGGAACAAGCTAACCAGGCTCCTCCCGAGGCCCTTCCACCGGCTTCCTCGTCGCCGGCAAACCCCTGCACTCCGGCGATCGCCTCCACCTCCACCCGAACGGCTACTACGCCCTGACCAAGCCGGTGCCCTCGGATCGCCTCGCCGTCGACCACAGCGACGCCGGTGAGCTCGCCCCCCTCTCTGGCCCGAGGTTGAAGACGACGGCCGTGGGGCCCGTCAGTCAGCCTCACATACTGACGGGTGGGCCCCACCCGTCAGGTTTAAAACGCACGCACGCACGAACCGTTTCGCTGCGACAGCTGAAGGCGTATTTTGCCTTTACGCCTTCGACGTGGCAGCCTCGCGCGGGCTGAATCCCCTCTGGGCCTGCTGCACTGTGGCCTTTCTGGCCCAGTGGCACAGTGCCACTTTTCTTTTCCTTTCTCTGTCTGTTTTATAAAAATTCCACAGGATAAAATATTTATCCAAATGGAATAATTCCAACTACTAAAATCTTAGAATAATTCCACCTATTTATTGATGTAATATTCATGCACATCCATCACACTGTAATGTACTATTCAAATTTAAATTCAAATTTGAGCATTTATGTTCCCCTCTGAAAATCCATTTCTCCTATTCTGCTACTGCAAATCCAAAACTAGGAATTTTCCACTTCTTAGTTTTCACCCTAGTATTTAGCAAAAATGAGTTGACATTTTTCTAAGCACTTTGGTTTTTCTGTTTTATTATTGCCTTATTTTTCTCGTTATTAATTTGCGATGATAGATTGTGTTACTGACGAAGGAGTTGGACCAGAAGACTTTGAAGACACAAAAGACTTTGTTGAGCCAGGCAAGCAGCCCTTTGACCATGTCTAAGAAACCCCTTTTATGCATGTCATATGGCACTTTTATTGCTTGCATCGAAGTCATGATAAAATGGTGACCACTTGGGGTGGTTTGCCTCCGTTGCTTTTCTCGTTGGCACTTGCATGATGCATGACCCTACCTTTCTATGAGGGTTATGCCGGTGGGTGCAGATAGGATGCTAAAGTAGTGCTACACAAAAAGGGACAGGAATATGCATGGATATGGAGACAAAGTATTTTCAAAAGATTTTTCAAAAACACCATCGGGTGCCACTTATGCCCGGGGGAGATGATGAGTTGGGTAACCACTTGATGACGAAGTGGTGTACCGAGGCAAGTGTGTGTGTTGTTTCCAAAACGGATTGGTTTAACTTGCGACCGCTATTCCAACCTTACATGCGCAACCACTCTACCCTTATATCGGAGAGGGCATTATTGATTACCTAGGCCGATACTAGCTTGGAGCCCGCATTACTAGTGACAGGGGAGAGTTGGTGCTCTCTCTCGGGACGGGGTCGTGCCAGGTAGGGCGGCCATGACTGTTTTTACAGGGCACCAGATACACCGTTGCGTCCCCTCTCGGATGTTACGATCTCGAGTGAGTCTCGTACGATGTACATCGTGAGGATACGGAACAACGAGTGGAATCCTTGTTAGTGTCGTCTAGGGAAAGATAGTGATCGAGTGCTTACCCCGCGTACTTGAGGTATCGTGGGTCGTGGATGACACGGAAGTTCCCCGGATCTTGTGGGTAAAGTGTGCAACCTCTGCAGATTGTAAAACTATTGGAATAGCCGTGTCCACGGTCAAGGATAGTTGGGTAACCGCTCTTGGGCTACGTCCACATGTTTACAAACCAGTGTGTGTGTTTGGATAAGTAGGAAGATCTACTTGGGTCAAGTCAAAGGACTTGACATGATTGAGTTGGGTTGATGCCCACTCTATTTATGTTGATATCTGTAACCTGTCCTCATGGTTACTTGAATTCTCCTGATGCATGTCTTACAAGTTGTTGAACATGTCATTGCACTCAAAACTAGCTTTCTGCAAAAATTTACCTATATCATGCATTGTTGTATCTTGAACCAAAACATGGGTTGCTTGCGAGTACATTCAAAGTACTCATTGGCTTGCCACTGGTTATCTTATTGGCCAGGCATGAAAGAACATGATATGATGTAGAATACTTCAGTGACGAACATGCGAGCTAGGACGCTTCCCAGTCAGAATGCATGTAGGGTTAAGGCAGATGGCATGGGTCCAAGTTATCGACGAAGATTTCCGCTGCGATGTTATACTCAAGACTCGACCATAATGGTCCTACTTGTGTAATACGGTATGTATGGATGTAAGACTCTTGTTATTCAGCTTCTGTGTCACTACACCACGCACCAGAATTCCCTACCGATGTCTGTTGGAAAAAAATCACTATTGCCGACCCACAGTCTGGCAGGAAAATTTCTAACGGACCATGGGTCGGGAAACCTGCATACACCGACCTGTAGTCGGTCGGGAATACTGTAGCATATACCATCTAACGATCGGTCGGGGATTCTGTTATGGCCTATGGAATGTCGGTCGGTAAATCACCCCCACCAACTTTCGGACGCTAAATGGGCATCGCCCGTGAATAGCTAAAAAAGTAGCGCCAAACCGGCCCAACCCGCGAATTTTCCACCCTCAGAATCACAAGGATGCTGCCGCCCTTTGTTCCCCACCCACAAAATCCCTAGCTTTCCTGTTGTTCCCCACGCACGCCGCCGCCCCACGCCGGCCAATCCCCATGCCTCCCACCGCCGCCCCATGTCGTCGGGGGCTACCGCCGGTCTATCCCACTATCGCCCCATGCCGCCCTGCCTCTGCATCACCATCCCACGCCGCCCTTCCTCTGTAGCACCGCCCCACACGATGCCCCGTCCCCACAGCCCCGCCCAATTCCGACATGCCTCTCCACCGTCGGCTCCACACCTCGGGCTCTCTCTCCGGTTGGCCGCCTCTCTCCAACCTCCCTGGCCCAACCCCCCATCTCCATCGTCCAGCTCATGAAGACACACGCAGTGGCGGTGGCGGCGAAGATTTGGATCTGGGCCGCGTGTGGCTGGGTAAGGACATCCCTCTCTGTCTTTGGCTGGGCAAGGGCATCGATGCGGCTGAGGTACAACTCCTTCCTTGCCGCATCAATTTTTTTGTACAAAGTTTGTTAAGAGATGAACTTGGAGTGAAGGAGTTCACCGTGGTTTTTGGGTGGAAGACTCTGTTATTTGCCCCGTCAGTACTCTGTTGGTAGACACTGTTTATGTAGATTCAATTTTTATTACAATACCGAGTTATGTTAGATGGAAATAGATTTATGTTAGATTTATTTTTTATTACAATACTGAGTTATGTTGGCATCCTACAGCTTCTTTGTCAAAAATTGTGAAAATAACTAGGTTCTCTTGAAAACGAAGCTTCTTTGCAGCACCAATGGATGTGTTTCTAGTGTCTGTGTTGCTCCAGCTGATCACATTTATTGGTTGAGTTCATGAGAATGGCGCGTAAGCATACTGCCATCCAACTACCCAAATACTTGCTTAACTTTTTCTTACTGAAATCTTCACCATGTCAAATTTCCTTCAATGCCAAGTTCAAATATTGTGAGGAAACATTTATGGTATAATAATCACTGCTGCTATTGAAACGATGCATTTGACCTGACTAAACAGCGGCAAGATGTCATCCATGAGGTGGGGTAATATAACTGGTGGCTCAAACTTACTTTTATAAATATGGGCCAAACAATGGATTGAAATAGAATGTAGCACAAGACTCGCTGTTCTCTTTGTACATGTGACCTGACTTTTATCTCTCATTTTTTCTACAGGTAGAACAGAGGACAGATGCTGGTAACGTTGAGCTGACAAAGAGAAGTAGCAGAATATTTGCTATGCCACTGTAGTGCATAAGGTGTGTGGAGTGTCCAGTGTTTATTTTTCTTTTAGTATATTGTTTCTTGATGTAGTACCTCATAAGTCTTGTGTACCATCCTCTAATGTTTTGTACAGCAGTAGATGATTGAGTACCTCATTAGTCAGTAGATGGTCTATGGTCATGGTTGATTGCTTGCTTCATTGATTGAAGATTCATATTTTGATCCATGCTGCCCCTAATGTGTTTGAGGACTAAGATTCACATTAAGTGTCATTTTATAATGCTATGACTAATGGTAACTAAAGGTGATTGCTCATCATCTCTGCTAATTTTCCCTAAGTTTTCAATTTTCTAGTTTATATGGGCTATAATTTTACTTTATCGGTATTCAGTTTTATTAAGTCTTTTAATTTGTCTAACACTTCGGTTTATTTTTCTTAAATTTTTTAGTTTCTTTGATCTAGCTATTCTCTTTCATTTTCTCTTTGCCGAGTTTCTCCTTTTGAGTTTCTTAGTCATATATCTCACTCCCATTCATAGCTACAGTGAGTTGTTCTTTTTCCCATAGGCAGCGTGCTGATGTTGCTTCATTACTTCTCCATAGAGCATGGGGAGCTTTTATCGTTCTTGGATTTCATAAAATAGAAGAGATGACAGAAATGGGGTGGGAGGTATGTGGAAACAGAGCTTCTTACTTGTGGTAGTAGACGACTAGGCAGTTCATGCAGGTCAGCCCTCAACACCTGACTCCCTTGATCGGTGTCTTCCTCTTCTCCACTCATCTATAGAAGTGAGCCCAACAAATACTATTTTTGGCTGAGGCTAGAATCTTGCACCGGAGCATAAAACGTTTAGTTGTTAAACATGTTTCTGTAACAAGTGAGCTATCCATCCTGACCATGTAGGAGTAACACATTAACTGATGGGTGGTGCTTTCAGGCTCTGGAAACATTACTTGATGTCTCTGTACTCTGGTATGGGATGGTGCACTTTTAATGACGAAAAGAATGGCACGCACTCCAAATATCTTCCTAGAAAGTGGATTAACTGAAGAAGAATCTACTACAGGTATTAAACAGAGTCCACACCGGGTGTTAGCTTTGCACAGTTACAATTTGTGCTCGTGTTTTTCAGTGTGAATCACCTGTATTGATATTCTTGCTGAAATTTCAGTTAATCTTAATTGACTCCTGCATACATTAACAGCTACCAAGTTCATTAATAAATATGTAGTTCTACAAACAGCCTGGGATTAATAAATATGTTGACCTGATTTTTTAGCTGCAGAAGTTGTTGCCAAAAAGTCTAATGGCAAAGTAAAATGGAACCTATTTAGCTTTGTTCTTCATTTTTATGTCCTAGTGCAACTTGAGAGAACAAGCAATATTAAGTGACCTTGCTATTTACTTCTGACTGGCATACATGACTACATGTAGTTCACCAAAACAATCTTCAGTTTTCCTATTATTTTTGTGATACAAAAGGAATACATGTATACTTCATAATGTTCCCTTGTTAAATCATATCGTAACATCATGTTCTATTATTTCCCAGAAGTAAGATCTGGTTACAATCAATCTGAAAGGCAA
>NC_053028.1:43208067-43287500 GCF_003073215.2 Triticum urartu | reverse complement strand
TAGAATCATTACTGTGTAATCTAGATTATTGACTCTAGTGCAAGTGGGAGACTGAAGGAAATATGCCCTAGAGGCAATAATAAAGTTATTATTTATTTCCTTATATCATGATAAATGTTTATTATTCATGCTAGAATTGTATTAACCGGAAACATAATACATGTGTGAATACATAGACAAACAGAGTGTCACTAGTATGGCTCTACTAGACTAGCTCGTTAATCAAAGATGGTTAAGTTTCCTAATCATGAACAAGGAGTTGTTATTTGATTAACGAGGTCACATCATTAGTTGAATGATCTGATTGACATGACCCATTCCATTAGCTTAGCACCCGATTGTTTAGTATGTTGCTATTGCTTTCTTCATGACTTATACATGTTCCTATGACTATGAGATTATGCAACTCCCGTTTGCCGGAGGAACACTTTGTGTGCTACCAAACGTCACAACGTAACTGGGTGATTATAAAGGAGCTCTACAGGTGTCTCCAATGGTAGATGTTGGGTTGGCGTATTTCGAGAATAGGATTTGTCACTCCGATTGTCGGAGAGGTATCTCTGGGCCCTCTCGGTAATGCACATCACTTAAGCCTTGCAAGCATTGCAACTAATAAGTTAGTTGCGGGATGATGTATTACGGAACGAGTAAAGAGACTTGCCGGCAACGAGATTGAACTAGGTATTGGATACCGACGATCGAATCTCGGGCAAGTAACATACCGATGACAAAGGGAACAACGTATGTTGTTATGCGGTCTGACCGATAAAGATCTTCGTAGAATATGTATTAGCCAATATGGGCATCCAGGTCCCGCTATTGGTTATTGACCGGAGACGTGTCTCGGTCATGTCTACATTGTTCTCGAACCGTAGGGTCCGCACGCTTAACGTTACGATGACAGTTATTATGAGTTTATGCATTTTGATGTACCGAAGGTTGTTCGGAGTCCCGGATGTGATCACGGACATGACGAGGAGTCTCGAAATGGTCGAGACGTAAAGATTGATATATTGGAAGCCTATGTTTGGACATCGGAAGTGTTCCGGGTGAAATCGGGATTTTACCGGATTACCGGGAGGGTTACCAGAACCCCCCGGGAGCCAAATGGGCCAACATGGGCCTTAGTGGAAAGGTGAAAGGGCTGCCCACATAGGGCTGCACGCCTTCCCCCTCTCTCTAGTCCTATTAGGACTAGGAGAAGGTGGCTGGCCCCCCTCTCTCCCTTTCCCACTTGGGAATCCTAGTTGGACTAGGATTGGGGGGGAGTCCTACTCCCGGTAGGAGTAGGACTCCTCCTGCGCCTCCCTCCTTTGGCCGGCCAGCCTCCCCCCCCCTTTCATCCTTTATATACGGGGGTAGGGGACACCCCAAGACACACAAGTTGATCCTTGAGATCGTTCCTTAGCCGTGTGCGGTGCCCCCTGCCACCAAATTCCACCTCGATCATACCGTTGTAGTGCTTAGGCGAAGCCCTGCATCGGTAGTACATCAAGATCGTCACCATGCCATCGTGCTGACGGAACTCCTCCCCGAAGCTTTGCTGGATCGGAGCCCGGGGATCGTCATCGAGCTGTACGTGTGCTAAGAACTCGGAGGTGCCGGAGTAACGGTGCTTGGATCGGTCGGATCGGGAAGAAGACGTACGACTACTTCCTCTACGTTGTGTGATCGCTTCCGCAGTCGGTCTGCGTTGGTACGTAGACAACACTCTCCCCTCTCGTTGCTATGCATCACCATGATCTTGCGTGTGCGTAGGAAAATTTTGAAATTACTACGTTCCCCAACACGTGCTTGGTATGACACACTCAAAGACTTCCTGAAGAGCAAAGGCTTCAAACCTAGTTCCCTGGATCCCACTCTCTTCACGAAGACATATGATGGTGAACTTTTTGTGTGCCAAATATATGTGGATGACATTATCTTCGGCTGCACTAATCAGAAATACAGTGATGAGTTTGGATGCATGATACAAGAGCAATATCAGATGTCCATGATGGGTGAGCTGAAGTTCTTCCTTGGTCTTCAAATACGGCAACAACGCAACGGCATCTTCATATCGCAAGAGAAATACCTCAAAGATTGCCTGAAGAAGTTTGGAATGCAAGACTGCAAGGGTTATACGACGCCAATGCCTACCAAGAGTCATCTGGATTTTGATGCCAATGATAAAGAGTTCGATCAAAAGGTATACCGCTCCATGATTGGCTCTTTGCTTTATTTATGTGCATCTAGGCCAGATATCATGCTTAGTGTTTGCATGTGTGCCCGGTTCCAAGCAGCACCAAAGTAATCGCATCACTTAGCTGTGAAGTGAATTCTTTGATATTTGGCTTACACCCCAACACTAGGATTATGGTTTCCAAAAGGCTCAGAGTTTGATCTAGTTGGATTCTAGGACGCTAATTATGCTGGTGACAAGGTGGATCGCAAGTCTACATCAGGCACATGTCACTTTCTGGGACGATCACTTGTGTGTTGGACTTCAAAGAACCAGAACTGTGTATCTCTCTCCACTGCTGAATCTGAATACATTGCTGCTGGATCTTGCCGCGCTCAGCTTCTATGGATGAAGCAAACACTCATAGACTATGGTATTCATTTGAAGCAAGTGCCACTCTACTGCGACAATGAAAGCACCATCAAGATCGCTAACAACCCAGTTCAACACTCGAAGACAAAGCACATTCAGATCCGTCATCACTTTCTCAGAGATCATGTCACACTAGTGCAGAACCAGGCAATAGCACCAGTTCGTAAGGGCCTTTAGTGCCGGTTCGATAACCGGCACTAAAGTGTGGGCACTAAAGGTCCCCCCCTTTAGTACAGGGTTCAGCATGAACCGGTGCTAAAGGGCAACCACGTGGCACGAGCCAGCTCCAGGGTCAGGGAGCCCTTTAGTACCGGTTGGTGACACCAACTGGTATTAAAAGGTTGGGGGGTTTTGGATTTATGATTTCTTTTTCATTTAATTTTGTGTTTTCCATTTAATTCTTTTTCGTTTGCTGGTATTTTACGATACTACATATTGTACACGTTATGCATATATATAAATAGAATTTCTAGTAGAACCGATCATATATATGGACTGTCATATTTGGCACACGTGTGGTGGATAGCAAAACTACCACACCACCAATCCTTGTAGATAAATGACTCATATAGAAGGGCTCGTTCCGCTCGATCGAACGAGCATTTGAACTCGGCTCGATCGTAGGAGGCTTCCACCGAATTTTTTCCTCCCGATTTTTATTTTCAAAACGTTTTTTCTCTCTCCCGGTTTTATGCTAGTTAATTTAGGTGGGAAGAAAAAGAAATAATAAAGTGCTTAAAAGAGGACTTGAACTCAGGTCTAATGCGTGCCCACTATGACTAATAACCAACTCACCCATCTTAAGTTGTTGTCCATAGTATGCAAACGACGGAATTTGAACCCTTCTTCTTTCTACCATGTCAACGAAAAGCTTAATTTTAGGCTTGATAACTTTGGCCGAGCAGCATGATAACTATGACATGTGCATGCTGATAACTTCATACATTAACACCCCTGGTTATAAAAATGACATGATAAAGCAGGTAACTATTTCATGAGAAGGTCGGTAACTACAGTGTGAAAATTCACAGTAACTTTAAACATGTGCAACATCGTAATTTTGCACAAAATTTAAAGTGCGCACCGCCGGGGGGGAGGGGGGGGGTATGTTTGAACAACCCCCTTCCTTCGTGAAAAGTTACCCCATGGCGTTTTGAGTGTACGTTATTTTTTCAGAAGAAGCCCTGAATAGCATACAAAAGAGGACAAAAAACATGAAGTTTTTGACATACTACATCCATGTTTCAATTACCGCGATGTTTATAAATAGTAATCAAGTTTCACTTCGTTCTATTATCATGCAATTTTCACATAGTTTACTAGGGTAAATTTTCCAATAATTTTTTCTCATAGGTTAAAAATTACGCGGTGTTTCCTGAAAAAATTACCATGGTGTTTGTACATAAGTTATCAGTTCTTCGGTTTGTGTATTAACATGTTATTTGCACACAATTTACCAAGGGTATGTTTTTCAACCACCTTTCCCCCTTTTGGTCAATGTTACCGTGGTGTTTATACCCAAGTTATCAAATCTGCAGTTCGTATATTATCATGGCACTTACACACAAGTTATCGATTGTATGTTTTTCAACAACTTTTGCCCTTCGCAAAAAATGTTACGCGGTGCTTATTCGTATATTACCATGCTATTTTCACATAAGTTACCAAGGATGTGTTCTTAAACAACTTTTTCCTGTTTGGTCAATGGAACCGCGGTGTTTTGTACATAAATTATCGGGTATGTGACACATATATTACCGTACTATTTACACATAAATTAGCGAGCATATGTTTTCAATAAAAAGTTTCTCCGAGTCAGAAAGTTATCATCATGTTTTTGTATGTAAGGTATCAGTTAACTGGTGCTTTTAATTACCAAGTTATTACATAGAGATTACCGGTGGCACATTTGTAATACACCCCTTGGGGTCAAGTTATTGTGGTGTTTGTATGTATGCTATCAAGTCCGGCGGGAGTGTAAATTATCAATCTATTTACACATAAGTTACGTGGTTATGTTTTTTCACCTACTTTTCTTGGGTCAAAATTACACTGATGTTTTGCGGTTAAAATATCAGTCTGCGGGTATGTTTCCTAATAACTTTTTCCCTGGTTCAAAATTACCACGGTGTTTTTTGCGCAAGTTATCATGTCTAACAGTTGTGTAATTATTACCAGTGCTATTTGCATAGAGTTACAGGGTTTGTTTTCAATAATAATTTCTATGTCAAATTTATCATGGTGTTTGTAACGTAAAATTATTCAGATCAATTGTATATAAATTATCATGATATTTAACATAGAAGTTACTGAGAGTATATTTCCTACATCAATCTTTTTTTTCGGTCAAATGAGCATGATATTTATACGTAAGTTGGTAAGGTCTTAAAATGTAGTACAAATGATGCACCAATTGAAGCTAAAAACCCCACAGAACATGTTTTCTTTAGTCAACATTAAGTTTTTCCTGACTGGGCCTCTACCCAGCATGGGCCCAGCCCAACTCTTTTTCTCTCTCTGAAGCACCAGAAAATGTTGTCTTCAACCTCCAACCAACGAAACCTGTATCTGAAAACTGAAAAACTGAAAACTGAAACAAGAACTCCCAATTAATCCATCATACTTGTTGATTAGGCTAACGAATCGCGTGGACTTCAACATGAAATTCGTAGATCTCTTCATTGCGAAATCCATTTTAGTTGAGCAACGCATTATTGTTTCAAGATGAAGGAGAGTCGATGCAAAGTGTCCAATCTTGAAGTCGGCGCTCGCCGGAGCCTATGGCGAGTGTTGGCCGTGGAAGGAGCTGCTCGCCGGAGTAGCAGGCTATGGCGGTGACTTGAGGAGGCGCTGGTGCTCGAGGGGTGCGTGCTCGCGGCGCCATGCCTGGGCGCTCAGGCGAAGGAGTCGTGAACGGAGATGCAGATCGAGCGGCTGCCAGATCTGACGGCGCTGGATGCGGTTTGGCTTGCCGTCGGCGGCTCGCCGGAGGAGGATGCGGCGAGGCGGGCTCGGACTTGGCGGCAGGGAGGAGGAATCATAGGAAGACACCGTTGGCTGGGGACTTGGTGCGGGGGAGGAATACGGGATGAAGACTTATGCATGCGATGCCGATCGAAGGGACACCGAGTGGTGTGGCAGTTTTGCAATCGGGCACAGGGTTGCCAAATACATATTTCGATATATATATATATATATATATGACAATACTATTTACTCCCATTTGGATCACAACGCCCTATACAGGAGCCGCGGTGGTGTTCCCGAACTCCACCGAAAAAAATGATCCTGTGTCCGACACCTCCCACGCCTCGATCCCCACCTCCCTCGCCTCGATCCCCCAACCCCCCCCCCCCCCCCGCGGCCCCCCCCCCCCCCCCCGCCAGTGCTCCTCTCCGCCCGGCCGCGGTGGTGTTTCTCGTTTATGGAGGTGACAAAGAGCTCATCGTAAATGGTTACGTTGACGCAAGCTTTGACACTGATGCGGACGATTCTAAATCGCAAACTGGATACATGTTTATATTAAACGGTGGAGCTGTTAGTTGGTGCAGTTCTAAACAAAGCGTCGTGGCGGGATCTACGTGTGAAGCGGAGTACATAGCTGCTTCGGAAGCAGCAAATGAAGGAACTCATATCCGATCTAGGTGTCATACCTAGTGCATCGGGTCCAACGAAAATCTTGAAGGAAATATGCCCTAGAGGCAATAATAAAGTTATTATTTATTTCCTTATATCATGATAAATGTTTAATATTCTGCTAGAATTGTATTAACCGGAAACATAATACATGTGTGAATACATAGACAAACTTAGTGTCACTAGTATGCCTCTACTTGACTAGCTCGTTAATCAAAGATGGTTATGTTTCCTAACCATGAACAATGTGTTGTTATTTGATTAATGAGGTCACATCATTAGTTGAATGATCTGATTGACATGACCCATTTCATTAGCTTAGCACCCGATCGTTTAGTATGTTGCTATTGCTATTCTTCATGACTTATACATGTTCCTATGACTATGAGATTATGCAACTCCCGTTTACCGGAGGAACACTTTGGGTACTACCAAACATCACAACGTAACTGGGTGATTATATAGGAGTACTCCAGGTGTCTCCAAAGGTAGATGTTGGGTTGGCGTATTTCGAGATTAGGATTTGTCACTCCGATTGTCGGAGAGGTATCTCTGGGCCCTCTCGGTAATACACATCACATAAGCCTTGCAAGCATTTTGACTAATAAGTTAGTTGCGAGATGATGTATTACGGAACGAGTAAAGAGACTTGCCGGTAACAAGATTGAACTAGGTATTGGATACCGACGATCGAATCTCGGGCAAGTAACATACCGATGACAAAGGGAACAACGTATGTTGTTATGCGGTCTGACCGATAAAGATCTTCGTAGAATATGTAGGAGCCAATATGGGCATCCAGGTCCCGCTATTGGTTATTGACCGGAGATCTGTCTCAGTCATGTCTACATTGTTCTCGAACCGTAGGGTCTGCATGCTTAACGTTACGATGACAGTTATTATGAGTTTATGCATTTTGATGTACCGAAGTTAGTTTGGAGTTCCGGATGTGATCACGGACATGACGAGGAGTCTGGAAATGGTCGATACATAAATATTGATATATTGGACGGCTATATTCGGACACCGGAAGTGTTCCGGGTGATTTCGGAGAAAACCGGAGAGCCGGAGAGTTACCGGAACCCTACCGGGAGAAGTAATGGGCCATATGGGCCTTAGTGGAGAGAGAGAGGGGCTGCCAGAGGTGGGCCGCGCGCCACCTCTTCCCTGGTCCAAATTGGATTAGGGGAGTGGGGCGGCGCCCCCCCTTTCCTTCTCCCACTCCACCTCCTACTAGGAGGAGGACTCCTCCTTGGCGCGCCACAACCTGGCCGGCCGGCCTCTTCCCCTTGCTCCTTTATATACGGGGGCAGGGGGCACCCCAAGACACACAAGTTGATCCACGTGATCGTTCCTTAGCCATGTGCGGTGCCCCCTGCCACCATATTCCACCTCGATCATATCGTTGTAGTGCTTAGGCGAAGCCCTGCGTCGGTAGAACATCAGATCGTCATCACGCCATCGTGCTGATGGAACTCCTCCCTGAAGCTTTGCTGGATCGGAGCCCGGGGATCGTCATCGAGCTGTCGTGTGCTATGAACTCGGAGGTGCCGGAGTAACGGTGCTTGGATCGGTCGGATCGGGAAGAAGACGTACGACTACTTCCTCTACGTTGTGTCAACGCTTCCGTTGCGATCTACAAGGGTACGTAGATCAGACTCTCCCCCTCTCGTTGCTATGCATCACAATGATCTTGCGTGTGCGTAGGAATATTTTGAAATTACTACGTTCCCCAACATTTGAAATTACTACGTTCCCCAACAAATCTTTTGTGACAATACTGGTGCAATTGCTTTGGCAAAGGAATCCAGATTTCACAAGAGAACCAAGCACATTAAGAAACGCTTCAATTCCATCCGGGGTTTATTCCAGTTGGGAGACATAGAAATTTGCAAGATACATACGGATCTGAATGTTGCAGACCCGTTGACTAAGCCTCTTCCACGAGCAAAACATGGTCAGCACCAAGGCTCCATGGGTGTTAGAATCATTACTGTGTAATCTAGATTATTGACTCTAGTGCAAGTGGGAGACTGAAGGAAATATGCCCTAGAGGCAATAATAAAGTTATTATTTATTTCCTTATTTCATGATAAATGTTTATTATTCATGCTAGAATTGTATTAACCGGAAACATAATACATGTGTGAATACATAGACAAACAGAGTGTCACTAGTATGCCTCTACTTGACTAGCTCGTTGATCAAAGATGGTTAAGTTTCCTAACCATATACATGAGTTGTCATTTGATTAACGGGATCACATCATTAGGAGAATGATGTGATTGACTTGACCCATTCCGTTAGCTTAGCACTTGATCGTTTAGTTTGTTGCTATTGCTTTCTTCATGACTTATACATGTTCCTATGACTATGAGATTATGCAACTCCCGTTTACCGGAGGAACACTTTGTGTGCCACCAAACGTCACAACGTAACTGGGTGATTATAAAGGTGCTCTACAGGTGTCTCCAATGGTGGATGTTGGGTTGGCGTATTTCGAGATTAGGGTTTGTCACTCCGATTGTCGGAGAGGTATCTCTGGGCCCACTCGGTAATGCACATCACTATAAGCCTTGCAAGCATTGCAACTAATGAGTTAGTTGTAGGATGATGTATTACAGTACGAGTAAAGAGACTTGCCGATAACGAGATTGAACTAGGTATTGAGATACCGACGATCGAATCTCGGGCAAGTAACATACCGATGACAAAGGGAACAACATATGTTGTTATGCGGTCTGACCGATAAAGATCTTCGTAGAATATGTAGGAGCCAATATGGGCATCCAGGTCCCACTATTGGTTATTGATCAGAGAGGTGTCTCGGTCATGTCTACATAGTTCTCGAACCCGTAGGGTCCGCACGCTTAACGTTCGTTGACGATATAGTACTATATGAGTTATGTATGTTGATGACCGAATGTTGTTCGGAGTCCGGGATGAGATCACGGACATGACGAGGAACTCCGGAATGGTCCGGAGATAACGTTTGATATATGGGATAGTAGTGTTTGATCTCTGGAAGGGTTCCGGAATTCACCGGAAGGGGTTCGGATGTTTCCCGAAATGTTTGGGCACGAGAACACTTTATCTGGGCCAAAGGGGAAAGCCCACGAGGTTTTTGGAAAGTGCAAAAGGAAGTTTTGCGGAGACCAGAGGCTAGACGCCAGGAACCCTGGCGTCTAGGGGGTAGACGCCGGGAACCCTGGCGTCTAGCCCTGGAGTCCGAGAAGGACTCTTGCCTTTCGGGTGAAACCGACTTTGAGGAGGCTTTTACTCCAAGTTTCGACCCTAGGGCTCAACATATAAATAGAGGGTAGGGCTAGCACCAAAGACACATCAAGAAACACCAAGCCGTGTGCCGGCAACCCCGTCCCCTCTAGTTTATCCTCCATCATAGTTTTCGTAGTGCTTAGGCGAAGCCCTGCGGAGATTGTTCTTCACCAACACCGTCACCACGCCGTCGTGCTGCCGGAACTCATCTACTACTTCGCCCCTCTTGCTGGACTGAGAAGGCGAAGACGTCACCGAGTCGAACGTGTGCAGAACTCGGAGGTGCCGTGCTTTCGGTACTTGGATCGGTCGGACGTGAAGACGTATGACTACATCAACCGCGTTGATATAACGCTTCCGCGAACGGTCTACGAGGGTACGTAGACAACACTCACCCCTCTCGTTGCTATGCATCACTATGATCTTGCGTGTGGGTAGGAATTTTTTTGAAATTACTACGTTCCCCAAAAATAACTTATACATGTTCCTATGACTATGAGATTATGCAACTCCCGAATACCGGAGGAACACTTAGTGTGCTATCAAACGTCACAATGTAACTGGGTGACTATAAAGATGCTCTACAGGTGTCTCCGATGGTGTTTGTTGAGTTGGCATAGATCAAGATTACGATTTGTCACTCCGTGTATCAGAGAGGTATCTCTGGGCCCTCTCGGTAATGCATATCACAATTAGCCTTGCAAGCAATGTGACTAATGATATAGTTGCGGGATGTTGCATTATGGAACGAGTAAAGAGACTCGACGGTAACGAGATTGAACTAGGTATTGAGATACCGATGATCGAATCTCAGGCAAGTAACATACAGATGACAAAGGGAACAACATATGTTGTTATGCGGTTTGACCGATAAAGATCTTCGTGGAATATGTAGGAACCGATATGAGCATCCAGGTTCCACTATTGGTTATTGAATGGAAGAGAGTCTCGGTCATGTCTACATAGTTCTCGAACCCGTAGGGTCCGCACGCTTAACGTTTGATGACGATCGGTATTATGTGTTTTGATGTACCGAAGGTAGTTTGTAGTTCCAGATGTGGTCACGGACATGACGAGGAGTCTCGAAATGGTAGAGACATAAAGGTCGATATATTGGAAGGCTATGTTTGAACACCAGAATGGTTCCGTATGAGTTCAGGCATTTTCTGAAGTACCGGGAGGTTACCGGAACCCCCTGGGGAGTCAATGGGTCTTAATGGGCCCTAGTGGACAAAGAGGGCAGTAGGCAAGTGGTGGGGCGCACCCCCTAGGCCCAAACCGAATTGGTTTAGAGTTTGGGGGGCCGGCTCCCCCTTTCCTTCTCCTCTCCTCCTCCTTCCTCCTTCTCCTAGTAGAAATAGGAAAGTGGGGGGGGGGCGAACCTACTTGGAGTAGGATTGCCCCCCTTGGGCGCGCCTCCTCCTAGGCGGCCTTCTCCTCCTCGTCCCCTTATATACGGGGGAGGGGGGCACCCAATAGACACACAAGTTGATTGTTTAGCCGTGTGCAGTGCCTCCCTTCACAGAATTCCACCTCGGTCATATCGTTGTAGTGCTTAGGCGAAGCCCTGCGTCGGTAACTTCATCATCACCGTCATCACGCCGTCATGCTGACGAAAATCTCCCTCGGCCTCAATCGGATCAAGAGTACGAGGGACGTCACCGAGCTGAATGTGTGCAGATTGTGGAGGTGCCGTGCGTTCGGTACTTGATCGGTTGGATCGCGAAGACGTTCGACTACATCAACCGTGTTTCATAACGCTTCCACTTTCGGTCTACGAGGGTACGTAGACATACTCTTCCCCTCTCGTTGCTATGCATCACCTAGATGGATCTTGAGTATGCGTAGGAATTTTTTTGAAATTACTGCGTTCCCCAACACTAAGTTCAAGGATCAATACCGTGAACTTCAAAGGAAGAGAGGCAAGAAGACGGCCAAGTTTGTCGAAGGTGGAGATGGCGAGGCGTTGAAGAGGCCAAGGGGCAAGACCAACTCCAAGGTGGACGACATACGTAATGCCTCATCCATGGCCTTGCATGAGACTTTGCATGGCATGATGTCTCAAAAGAATATGAGGGACGAGAAGAAGCGGCAAAGCAAGGACGAGCAAAATGAAGCAATACCTAGAGCTTCAAAGGAAGAAGCTTGGGATGGAGGAGGCGGCCAAGAAGAGGAAGATCGACTTGGAGGAGGCGTCCCGGCAAAGGCAGCTCGACATCGAGGCCGCCAATGTCACGGCCAGACAGAGGCAGCTCGACATTGAGGCCACCAATGCCGCGACCAAAGCAAAGGAGGTGGCCCTTGCGATCATGAGCGTGGACTTGACCAAGATGAGCGAGAAGACGAGGAGCTGGTTCGAGGCCAGGCAGAAGGAGATGTTCGACGCCGACGGCCTGAACTAGGTCGTCCGATCGGCCGTGGCTGTTCTTTTTTGAGGCTGGCATGGATGCCGCCCGCTGGGACGCTAGCTATGTGACGGCGAGAAACACATTCGTTTTTTGCAGGCTGGCTGTGTTGCCGGCCGCTGGCTATGTTGCCGGCGTGAACTATGGCTGCTGGCCTGAACTAGGGCTTGGCATTTCGAACGTTGTTGTTTTTAAAATGAAGGCGGGCAAGATGGGGCCAAAGGATGCGGCCGCGTGTTGTGCGCATGACCACCGCATCCCAGGACAGACCCGCATGCGACCCCGTTGATCTACTCAAACGGACAGAATTCAGGCAAAGCGGACGTCCGTTGGGTCGCACGGTGGAGTTGGCCTTAGATGTGATGTCAATTTCTACCTCCACCCCACTTCTTTTTTTTCCTGGCCCAGCCCCAGTCCCAAAGGGCTGCTATTTAGGACTGCCACTCCAGTCTACAGAAAAAACCGTGAAGCCAGTTTTGATAAAAAAAAAACACGTACTACTTATTTTGGATTTGTGGTCCGGGTCGGTTTGGAATCCAAACCATACTCAAGTTTGGGTTCGTTGGGCCGGTTGCTTTTAATCGGCTTTGGTTTTGGTCTCCAAACAGAGTAGTCGTCACCCCCCACGCGCTAATATAACCACCGCGGCGCCCCAATCTCCCATCCGCCCCGTCTCAACTCAGCGCCATGGATCGCGACCGCCACCGACGCCGCCGCCACGACACCGACGGACATCACCACCACCACAAGGCTCGGGATTCCGTGGGACGCCGCGATTCGGCCGACCGCGAGCCGCCGTCACGGAAACGAAAGGACCACGACAGCGGCCGGGAAGGGGGGAAGCGGCCTAGGGCCTCAGCGGATCCGCCTCCGAGGAAGGAGGAAAGGCCACGGCGAGAGCGCAAGAAGCTTGAGTCAGGTGCTGCTAATGGAGATCCACAGCGCGCCACAGCGCCTAATGTAAGTATCCTCTACTGTTTTCTTATCCTGTTCATACTTATGTGATTTATGTTTCTGAAATTTGCGCAAGTGATTCATAATTATGCATGTAGTGATATACCTCTCCTACTACTTTCTGGTTATAAAACCTGTAAGAAAGGGTTGCTATTGCATTTGTATAATGAAGATGATATTTACAATTCATAGCGCGCATTGCTGCTGAAGATGATATTTACATTGCTGCTGCCTGCTGACTGTGATACTTATTTAGTGAATGTATGAGGGCAAGCCGGACAAGTACTTACCGTTTTATGTAGAATAAATTTGGTCTACAGTTTGTTTTCTCTTTAATTAAAACGTTCATGTCAGGTTCATCATTGGATCCATTCATATGCTGACTTTGCATCTTAATTATATTTTGCAGCGCGGTGCTCTCAATTCTGCACCTGCTGTTGCGGTGCCATCTGCTGACCCTGTTCCTTCAAAGGTATATTCGATTACTACCACCAATGAAAATGGAGGAGTTAGTTTTAGATCTGATGAAGTTACTGGAAAATCTAGTGCAGATGGAACTGCAAATTCATCCGCTGGCAGAAGTGGCAACTTAAGTCTTGATGCTTTAGCGAAAGCTAAAAAGGCTTTGCAGCTGAAGAAGGAATTATCAGAAAAACTCAAGAGATTACCTGCGGTAAGACATTACACCTACTATTACTAGTCCTTTGCTTCATTGTTCTTTTTATACTTTTGTAACCATTCTAAGCTCATGTTTCCCCACACAGCTTAATTAACTTGGTACTGCTATTCCTGATACACAGATTCCTTCACAAGAGATTGCTACTAAGATGGGATTTCGCCAAGATCCACAGTATGCACCTTGTATCAGCATGCTCCCTGGTACATCCAGTGGACTGAATGTTCCTCAAAGACCTGCCAAGGCCCCTGTTCTCCGTCTTGATGCTCAAGGTAGGGAAATCGATGAGCATGGAAATGTTATCAGCATGACCAAGCCAAGCAACCTGAGTACTCTGAAGGTAAACTTCTGTGACTTAACATATATTTCAGGATGATATATAGTTCTGTACATTGACTCACTACTTTTGGTTCATCCTTTGCTAGGTCAACATTAACAGCAGAAGAAGGATGCATTCCAGATTATCAAACCAGGCTTGGAGTCACTTGCAAAATCTACCGTTCATTTTGATGAAAGGATGGGCATCAACCCAACCAAGCTTCTTCGTCCTAAAAGGCCAGGATTCCTGTTTATTGAGGGAGGCAATCTTTCGAGGCAGGCTGAATTGCAGAGGATTAAGGTCTGTAAGGTTTAACCATTTTTTTTGAATATATTAATTGCAGTCATGTTTTAGTTTATTGTACCGTTGGTGCCTAAACTTAATAGTTTGATTTGATTGTGCAGAATCAATTTGGTGAAGCACAAGCCAAAGAACATAAAGTAAAGCAAGCTCAACTCGCCAAGGCAAAGGTCGAAGTTGACATGAATCCAAACCTAATTGAAATTGCCCCTGGTGGAAGGCCTCCGAAGCAGAAGCAGAAGGAAGAGATTCCTGACATTGAGCCATGGTTTGCTGCTACCTCACTCTGTTGATTGTTTGTAGCTCTCCTTTATCAGTATACAGCTACTTACTATGCCTATTTTATTTCCTTTCAGGGACTCAAAAATCCTGATATCTGCCACGTATGAGGACATCTCCTTGGAAAAGCTTAATATGGATAAGATCACCATCTACATGCAACATCCAGAGCCATTGGAACCACCGGCTGAGCCCGCACCACCACCGCCTCAGCCTCTTAAGCTTACTAACAATGAGCAGAAGAAGTTTAGAACACAGAGGCGCCTCGCTATGGAAAAAGATAGGCAAGAAATGATTAGGCAAGGCCTCTTGGAGCCACCAAAGCCCAAGGTCAAGATGAGTAACCTTATGAAAGTACTTGGTGCACAAGCTACACAGGACCCGACACGCATGGAGATGGAAATACGAGCAGCTGCTGCAGAGCGCGAGCAGGCTCATGTCGACCGCAACATTGCCCGCAAACTCACGCCATCTGAGCGCCGTGAGAAGAAGGAGAGGAAGCTTCTTGATGATCCTGACACATTAGACTATTTCACTGTTTGTGTGTACAGAATCAGAGACCTGTCGCACAGTCAGACACGCTTTAAAGTGGACATGAACGCCCGAGACAACCGGTTGACTGGAGCTGCAGTTACCACGGATGGCATAAGTGTTGTGGTTGTGGAAGGAGGGGTGAAGTCGATCAAGAGGTACAATAACCTGATGCTGAACAGGATTGACTGGGCTGCTGCAGTTGGTGGCGAGGATGCCGCTGACGAGGAGCCGGTGAATAGCTGTGCATTAGTATGGCGAGGTAGTGTGGTGAAGCCCGCCTTTCCCAGGTGGTTCGGTGTGCGTAAGTGCCTGAGTGAGGCTTCTGCCAAGAAGGTGTTTGTAGATGCTGAAGTTCCACACTACTGGAACCTGGCTGTTAACTTCCTCGAGGATTCGTCTTGAGCTCAAACTTCTGTTCAAGACAATGAGAGCGATTGCTGTGGATCACTCTATACTTTGTATTGTCATGAACATGTCATTTTCAGACTGTAGATGAACCGAGCGCGTGAAAGAGCTGTAGGGTTTTTGCAATATGCTTTCAAATAAGATTGTGCAGGCCTTGAATATTTTGTATGTTGCGAATTATAATTTATGGACGTTACGTAAGATGCCAGCTCGATAAAGTTTGCTATACTATTTTTGATGGACGTCTTACGATCTAAACTTTTACGTCACTGAATTATATTATAGATTAAACAAGAGTTAGTAGCGAAACCCCAAGGTTTTGCAGCTTGGGTTCCACAAAATACAGTAACATGTTTGAATTTACTTTTTACAAGACCATATGTTGTCTAATCTAAGTGGCTTTGGCAGCAGGTGGTTTTGTGCTAATTTTGCCAAGCTTATTTCCCCTTCTGCCCTTGTTCGTGCTGGTGATCTCATTGACGAACACTGGCTGATGACGTGGCTTCTGTCCTCCAGCTCGCCGCCCACAATGCCCATAGCCTCTCCCTCTCCCTCCTTGCCTCTCCTGAAAGCACATGCCTCCACAATGGAGTTATACTTGTGTGGGGGTATGATTGCGGCCGCCTACCATGGAAGCCCACAACATGATTGTTTCTCAGGGAGAGAAGAGCAAGGATGTGCGATGACAGTGTCAATTACTATTTCATAGCAGTTCATTGTTGGTGACGAAAGAAGGCGGCAGAATCTCATCAGACTTGGAAAAGCCGGCTCAAAATCCAGCATTTGGGGTGGTTAAAACTTAAAGATCCACTATATAATGTACCACCGCCATATAGTCTTCATCTCATAGCCCGACAAGTCATTGCCGCAACACTATCTCCTTTGGCAATACTACATCTCATGTTCGGCTTTATGAGCTCTACAACGACGGTGGGTCCACACCGTCTATTTCGTCGTTTTGCCCTTGTGCAACAACAGCGGGATATCCTCTCGTGCGGTCATGTATTTTGTTGCTCTTTCCACACATTGCCTCCGTGATTCGCTAGGTTGGCTCCCTCCAGTAGTAAGAAACCACTGCCTCATTGAAACCACTACAGAGAATGAAACCCAGCTGAAATATGTTAAGGAGGTATGAGATGATCAAGCCCCAGACAAAATTTAACCAGATGGCTAAATTGCCGCAGTGAACATGAGAAAAATGCCTAATTTTTATTTCTGGACCGCGTCTGAAAATCAATTATTATTGGTTTACCAAAAAATCCTTTATGCATGTGTCATTTTCGTTAATGCCATATATGGTGCTATTAACTAGTTTCTCGCGCCATGTATTTTCTGACCGAAAGAAAAAACTTTCCCGTTAGTTATCTGTAAAGTTTACGCCCAATTTCTTGCACCATGTTTTTTCCACCGCGAAATTTCCTCCTAATTTCGTGTGCCTTGTGATTCATGTGTGATATCCTCAAAATGCAAGTTTATCACCTAATTTCTCGCACCATGTGTTTCGAGCTCAATTTCTGACAGTGTGTTTTACTTGCCCAATTTCTCGTTCCATACGATGTGTTTCCCACACAATTTTTTTTGCATCGGGTGTCTCTCGCCTAATTGCCAATTTTTTTGAGTGATCAAGCAAGACCTAGCTACTTGTATTCTATAATCAAAACGAAACCAACCCGGAAACAAAATGACTAAGGTACGGACGCTTACACAACAAGTTCAGCACGCAAACCGTCCCATAGAAAAAAAACTGGTGTTGGGCTAAGAAACATCTACAGCAAACCGACACAGGAAGAGATAAGACGTTTTTCGATCATGGCTGGTCTCGGATGCTACTTCCCCTTTCCCTTTACAAATCTGGTCGATCTCTTCTAGGATACGACCCGAGCTGCGCCCGCCGTTGAGCTCGACTACCCCGTACCGGACTCGGCCATCCGTCGCCGTTCACCGCGCCACCACCGCCCCTTTTCCGAGCTGGAGACCCCCCAAGCAGCAGCATCGATGAACATGAATGGAGGTGTCAAGAAACAGTCAAGCAGCAGCGCAGTATTCAGCCCAAGGAAGCTGCTTTAGGCAGACGCAGATCGTCGTACAGGGAGATGCTGGCGGACGAGGAAAGTGACATGGTTACGTACCGTACAAACTGGGAACACGTTTGGGCCCCCACCTGTGGTTCCTTCCATGGCCACAGTCAGTAATAGTCTACTTATATGATTCATGCTCTTCTTTTCTTCTTACTCTCTATGATGTCTTAAACAGATTGCGTTGTTCCTTACCTGTAGGCTGTAGCTGCTTGTGCCTAAATTGATTTTTCTTCTTCTACTTAGTAATTAACTAGTTTTCTGGACTGAATTAAGAGATATGACAAGATCTAATCAGCTGTATTAATTGTATCTTTCACTTTGTTTGGCTGCAGCGTTTGTGACTCCCACACTATATACACTAGTAGAATGCCCGTGCGTTGCTACGGGCTATAATGTGTATGTTTGAGATTCCCTCTTCAGACATCAAACGGAGGCCCAATTGGCTCCCCGAAATCCAACCGTTTGGACAGCTTGGGCTCCCCCAAATCCAGCCAATATGTGGGGGAGAAAAGTGAGTGTCCAGACTATCCGTCATGTTATCTCCAACACAAAAACCCCACCCCATGATGCATACTCCTTTTTTCCATATCAGACCCTCCCCTTCCCATTGGTTTACCCGCCCTAGTGGAACATTTGTTTCTAGAGCCCTCTCCTTTTTCTCACGTTCGTCGTGGCACCATCTATCCTTTACACCGTACTTCCACTGGAGCCACATTGCTCTCCGTCCTGATCCCCTCTCCCCGTATTCGTGTTGATGCTTTGCCCCGCAGTTTCCTGCAGATCTTCTCCATCCAAGTCATGGAGAACGAAGAGTGGAGAATCAGGTGGCCACTGGAGGTATACGGCTTCATTGCCGCTCGAGACTATGTGGATCACAACCGCAACATTCTCTTCAGCCGTACCAGGGATGATCCCCAAATCCTCACCCACCAGGTATTTTCTTCTTCTTAATTCTCGTGATGCTGTTACTTAGATGACCTAATCTAGCTAGTATTGCCCTCTGCACCTGCGTATCTTTTCCATGATAAGGGCAACTTCCTCATCCAGACTTGACGTATCTGTAGCAAAGTTTTAAATAGCGCGCTAAGCCTCTTAGTGGCGGACCTCTTCTAAATGCTATAGCGGTGCTATAGCGAGCTATTTAAAATGTTTGCTCATGTGTTTGAGCAAAGTTAAATAGCGCGCTAAGCCTCTTAGCGGCGGACCTCTTCTAAATGCTATAGCGGTGCTATAGCGGGCTATTTAAAACCATGATCTGTAGACACAGCGCCAAGCTGAGAAGCTTTTCTGCTGCCTGCATATGTGGTGCCACTACTAGGAAAAGGCCTACTAATGGCGCATCACTGGTGCGCCATTACTAGCACGCCATTAGTAATTTTTATTAATGGCGCTAATGGCGCACCACTGGTGCGCCATTAGTATAGGCCACGGTGCGCCATTAGTATTTTTGAATTTTGAAGGCGGGAAAATAGTAGTGGCGCACCGTCTAACCCCCACCGTGCGCCATTACTATTTTTGAATTTTGAATTTGGATCTGGATCATGATTTTTTTGCCCATTTTTTGCTAGTTTTTTTGCTCGTTTTTTGGCACGATATTATTTCAAATTTTGTTCCTGTTTTTGGATCTTGTACGTTCTTTTGCCGTGTTCTTTTGCCGGAGAGGAGTTCGCCGGAGAGGAGGAGGAGGAGGTCACCGGAGAGGCGCTCGCCTACATCGCCGGAGAGGAGGAGGAGGTCGCCGGAGAGGAGTTCACCGAAGCATCGGAGAGGAGGAAGGAGAAACCATGAGGGAATGGGAGGAGAGGAGGGAGGAGGAGCTCACCGGAGAGGAGGGAGGAGAAACCGTGAGGGGAGGGGAGGAGAGGAGGGAGGAGGAGGTTCCCGGAGAGGAGGAGGTCGCCGGAGAGGAGGAGGAGGAGGAGGTCGCCGGAGAGGAGAAGGAGGTCGCCGGAGAGGAGGAGGAGGAGGTCGCCGGAGAGGAGGAGGAGGTCGCCGGAGAGGAGGAGGAGGAGGTCGCCGGAGAGGAGGAGATGGAGTGGAGGAGAGGAGGAGATGGAGTGGAGGAGAGGAGAGGAGGAGATGGAATGGAGGAGAGGTGGAGTGGAGGAGGTGCGCCCAGCCATGTATACGACATAGTAATGGCACACCGTGGGCAGGTGCGCCATTACCAACTTTTTTTTTATTTTTTTATTTATTTTGAATTTTGAAGGCGGGAAGATACTAATGGCGCATCATGGGCAGGTGCGCCATTAGTATTTTTTTTATTTTTTTGACTAATTTTGAATTTTGAAGGCGGGAAGATACTAATGGCGCACCACGGGCAGGTGCGCCATTAGTAACTTTTTTTTTATTTTGTTGACTTATTTTGAATTTTGAAGGCGGGAAGATACTAATGGCGCATCATGGGCAGGTGCGCCATTAGTAAGTTTGAATTATTTTGAATTTTTTTGCCTCTCCAGATCTTAAAAGCCCCGTATCTTTTTTCTGTTAGGTTTTTGAGGATTTTAAAAATGTTTAACAAAGTTCCCCGTGTTAAATTTGGATGTAACTTTTTGAGTAGATGATTTTTCATATAAAAAACTTTTTCATTCGAGTTAGTATGCAAAAGTTATGCCCATTTTTACAAATTCTCGAGAGATTTTGCAAATGAAGTCGAAATTCATATTTGCAAATTTTCTCAACAACTAGACCACATATCACATGGGAAACTTATTTTCTTTTATTTTTTGACATTTTCATCATTTTCTTTTATTTTTTAAAAAACTGAAAAGGCGATCCGAGGGAGGGGGTGCATTCGGTGGAAGTGGTGGCCAAGTTACTAATGGCGCACCGTGGCATGGTGCGCCATTACTAGTTCAACTAGTAATGGCGCACCACTCCCACGGTGCGCCATTAGTAGTTTTGAAAAAAAATTACAAAATTTCAAAAAAAAAATTACTAATGGCGCACCGTGGATGTGGTGCGTCATTACTAGTTGAACTAGTAATGGCGCACCACATCCACGGTGCGCCATTAGTAGTTTTGAAAAAAATTTAAAATTTTTTTTTACTAATGGCGCATCGTGGATGTGGTGCGCCATTAGTATTTGGACACTAATGGCGTACCAACACATGGTGCGCCATTAGTATATAGTAATGGCGCACTACATGTCTGGTGCGCCATTAGTGTCAATTTCATCTATAGCCCTTTTCCTAGTAGTGTGCTTGTGTTGCTCAGACATGGACACATGCATCTAGTTAGTGTTAAGCCGTTTTAGGTGGCCCATTTGGCAGCGTCTGGAGACGCCAAATGTCAATCAGACATGGACTTATAACAAATGATGCTTGCAGGATCGATTTTTGCAGTTGACTGACCCTTGTCGACCAATTGTGTTGTCGGACCCTATTGACTTTGAAATTCAACTAAAAGTGAAGGGCACAACAGATTCTGAAGATGAAACACTGATGGATCGATGGTTTTAAAATAGACATTGTGAGGGACCCTATGATGAACTTGCCTGTCGTCGCTGGAGGGGTAATTTTTGCACATTAGATGTCACCTCCGCGCTGATTGGTAGCACGGTTGCAGCAACCATCATATGTGCTGATATTATAGAAGGGTCATGGCCTGATGATTTCAGAGGTCACGTGGTTTGCCGCATTGCTCCCTTGGATAAGGACCTTGTGCTGCTAGACTCTGGAGAAGGCCCATTGCAGGTGGATTCAGATGGCCGTATCAACCTTCAAAGGGGTGTTGTAGGTGTGCAATGCGAGGGAATGCTCACGGTTTCGGTGGAAGCCTACTCAAAGGCAGGTGTTCGTCACGCAGACTGCGTTGAATTCAGGCCCAGAGACTCTCTCACAAGTAAAGGTACTTGCAACCTTGGATTCTGCAGGGTGAAGTTTATTGTTGGTTGGTCCTATATCTGCAACAAGGATGATCTGTTGTACAGTGGCAACTAAGCTAAACTGCATCTATATCTAGTGTTCCCATCCCAGTGGCAACATGTTAAGGATGTCGCGAGGAGCTAATTATGTGGTGGTGTAACAAGTGTGCAAACTTTTTCAGAGGTCATGTTATGTCAAGTGTCCAAACTATTTATATCCAATGTTTTTTATTGATCTAATATAAATTAGATATGTTTCAAAAATAAAGATGCATATCTTAGAATAAAAAAGCAAAATACAGATATGATTCGGAAACTTGTACCAACATTTGAATTTCGTTGCGAGTACACAACTGAGAGTAATGATCCGTGTCGTGTTCACGTTGTATTTATTTCAGAAAGATCCCATGCATGGCGATCGTATCATGAGTTTGTACGCACCTTTGTTGAATCAAAATAATTAAAGACGGGTTTCCATGAGCACGAGGCAGTAATCCTTCCTCATGTCTTTGGGAAGTGCCAAAAGTAACCTGAACTTGAGCTGGCTCCCATCACACGAAAGAATGCTATACGTTCTCATCATGTCATCAGGCGTCAGGTCATCTATCTCCCGAAGGGTCGCCAACATCTCCCCCGGAGAAGCCATGGCCGATAAGTTGAGTTTAACTGTTAAAGCTGCAGCCGTCGGTGCTTGTTCACGGCGCTTCGCCGGAGGACGGCTGCGAGCGAAGTACTGGGAGATGTCGCAGGGGATCAAGTCGGGGGAAGAGCAGAAGTCGCCGTAACAGAAGACGGACCGCAGCTCCATGCGCTTCGTGTCCACCTGGATCAGCCGTATCGTATGGTCGCCGTCAACGTCCTTCATATGGTATGGGACCTTGTGCACCATGAAGCAGAGGACATCGGGGTCGTCCAGGCTGACGATGGGGTACAGCGGCCTGATGCGCGGCACGACGCCGCCGTAGCCGGGGAGCAACCAGAGCTCGTCGGAGTCGACCACTCCGACCTTGTCCCACGTCGTCATGTCGTCCATCCTCAGCGTCCATGTGGTTATGTTGAAGGCGTAGCGGGAGCGCGAGCAGAAGGTGGCGCCCGGGCAGCCGCAGCAGCAGCGGGGAAAGACCTGCACGAATCTCACCGCTCCCCCGCCGTCCGTGGTGCACACGCGGCGGTTGCTCCAGCCGCCGCTGTGTTGCGACCGGCGTTCCAGCTGCGGCTCCACGGGGAGAGACACGTATCGCAGCTGGGGCGTCTCCTCCCACGCGTCCGAGAGGATGACGCCGCGGCAGTAGTCCACCCAGTACAGGAACCGGTCGCCGACGGGGATGACCGCGTCCGTCTGCCAGAAGGACAGCTCCTCCCGCTTGCCGTCGCCGTGGAGGATCGGAAGACGCTTGAGCGCACAGTCCCACCGACCGGATCTGAGCAGGCAGAGCTCGGCCTCGAGCGGCGCCTCTCCTTTCCAACCCAAGCGAGTCAGCTGCGCCACAAGCAGGTCCTCGTCGCCGCGGCGCAGGAGGGCAGTGGATTCGGCAGACATACATAGCTTCCGCTCGGGTGGCCCCTCGCACCAAGGGGGTAGCAGCGACAGCGACGGAGGGCGGGGTGGGTCGGCGGCGGCGTCGCCGGCATTATAGACGAAGTAATCTGACGAGTCGCGCTCGTCAATACTCCACGACAGGCCAGGTCTGCTGGTCTTGATCTCCATAAGGACCGAGTCCCCGTGGGCCGCGATGATCTGCGCGTGGATCTGGTTGCCGTCCGGCAGGCCGGGGCTGTCGACGCGCAGGCGTGACACTGCCGGTGGCGCCGCGAAGCGGAAGGAGACGCGGACAAGACGCCCTCCGGAGGCCAGAGCTTCCGCCACGGTCTCGGCGTCGGGATGATCCTCGCTCGGTGTTGCTATGGCGTCGGGATCCTCGCAGAGCATGTCGTCGGCATCATCGAGGAGGTCGCCGCGGCGCTCGAGCAACACCCAGAGAGGTCGCCCCGGCGAAGGATCGCCGGATGGTTGTTGGTGATCCGTTCGGGCTTCCATGTCGATCGCGCGGATTCGCTGGAGATCGATCAATCGGCTGCGAGAGAAGCGCAGGAGGATGTTTTTATCTACAAAGAGTTTTTTTTTCTTTTAGCAAAATCTGCAAAGAATTGAGCAAACCGCAGGCGTCGTATCTTGTGAATCCAGCATCCCTCGTGCATCCCTGTATCCTGACATCATCGGCCGTTTGATCAAAATCCTGTGCCTGTTGTGCGTCCAGCGTCCTTTTGCAGAAAAGCGCCCGCGGTAGCCCAAGTCAGCCGTGTAAATTTTCCATGTACACCGCTCCTCCACCCAGCAGCTCCCCCAATTCGAGATCTCTCTCAAATCTCTTCGTTCCTCCAATCCTCGATCCCTGCTGCAGCCACGACGGAGTGCCACGACCTGGATGACAGCCGGCGACGAGCCACGACGTGGATGACAGCCGGCGAACAATACCAGTGATGGGTAATGTTGGTTTCCATCACGGCGGCAACCTGCGACGGCAAACTCGGAAGGAGATTCATGTCAGTGGTCGCCGCATCAATGGCCTGCAACGGACCATGCGGGAAGGAGCGTGCGACGGAGCACAGGATGAGGAGCCTGCAACGGAGACCCGCGTAGGCGGCGGCCACATCCCGGCGACGGAGACCCGCGAAGGAGCGTGAGACGAGGCGACCAATGCACTCGCCTGTCACTGCCACTGCAGTAGATGGCCACAACTGTGATCACTAGGTAGTACTACTAGTACTTTTTAGACGAACTCCTGTTGCGAAATCGCAATAGCAATTGATCTTGTATGGATGTGCCAAGAGCAAGCATGTATTGCTGAATGCAAAATTCAGAAAACTGAATTTCGGCTCTGTGAATTAGTTATCCAGAAAGTTGGGAGAGAGAGAGAGAGAAACAGGACAACATTTGTTGGCTGCCTGAGCTTGAACTCACATGAGAAATGAATCTTCGCTGGACCTACACTGAAAGTTCATTTATCATATGACTGATGACTGAAAATGACAATGTAAACTCCTCTGAAAGCTCTCAGTTTTCTCTGAAGAAAAGAGCTGTTTACATTCTATTTTTGAATGCCACCGTTGAGGTTGATGTGGAGTTGTAAGCTGAGTTGTTCCTTGTGTGATTCGTACTGAGCACTGCTTATACAACAGAATCAACATGTGAGCTCACAGTCTAAGTAACCTTGGGTATTGTAACCACTCCGAATTTATAAAACATGCTGCATGCATCCAATGTGATAGAAATAAGTGAAAAGTTGGAGAATAAACACAACTTATCATCTACTCCCTCCGTCCGGAAATACTTGTCATCAAAATGAATAAAAGGAGATGTATCTAGATGTATTTTAGTTCTAGCTACATCCTCTTTTATCCATTTTGATGACAAGCTTTTTCGAATGAAGGGAGTATTACATAGATTGAAATTTTCAGTAAAACTAACAAAATGGCATTAATAAGCCCTGTGTCTTTTACGGAGTTGCAGTTATCATGATTGACCATTTGGAAGCATGTGCTGCACATTCATGGTTTCTTTTCCTTGACCTTTTTTGCTAGGACAATTGCAACTGTCATGAAACCCTATTTGGTAGCATGTCTTACAAAAGCATGCAACCTTGACCTTGGCTTCTTTGTTCTTCTCCAAAACCAGAGTGACGTGCATAAGACTTGTAGAACTCCTCCACAGCCTTAAGTCCTTGAAATTTCATCCCCACATTAGGCTTCAAATTATCTTCACAATTAGGTATAAAAGATGAGCACTGCAATATAAATAATTAATCAGTAAGAACCTTCATGTACAAATAACTGAACAGAATACGACAATGGTCGGCGAAAACAATTGACTTACAATGACAACAACACTTGCTTTCTTTATGGGTTTACTAAATCCTTCCTTGTTCATCTGCATCTACCAACTATTTGCAGATCCCATTGCTGCAGCAATAAGTACATGATAAGCCTCTGAAAGTAACCAGAAAAAGCACACAATATTTGTCATGAGAAGTACATCCCAATTTTGATTTGCCCAACAGTGCCAATGGAAAGACCCGGTGACATCTTAAATGACACTTGGCGTACATAATTACAGTCTACCAACAAATATATGTATGTGGAGGTAAAAGCAGGCACAACAATCCCTGCTTTACAACAAAACTTGCAGCACCCACAGAGATGGCAGCATAAAGAGGTGCATTCCGAATAAAGTTTTACAAACTAGCAAAATTTGGAATAGTGAATATGAGCCAGATCTCATCGTAGTGCCACAGAAATCCCAGTTCACCTCAAGTTAAGAAGAATACATGTATACATACAAATAAGATCATTGTTGTACACATTAATTCTCCTGGGCTGAAGAAAAACGATCTGCTTTCATACACCTATCATTTGAGTTTCCTTTTGGGCACTTACAAAGTGCCCTATAAATCCAAAGCAGATTGGATGGCGGTGGGCTGAAGCCATGGGAAGTCGTCGTACAGCCCATGTAAAAGTCGGTAGCCCTCAAAAAGAAAAGGAGCTCTAAGGGGACAATAGTGTGGCCGCCCCAAGCCCCCAAAAATCCAGGTGGGCCTCCCAAGGTGTGCAGGTAGGCTATGTCCCAACATACATTCAGTGATAAAAAACATGCATGGGTTGGACAGCTATGCCTCACGCAGCATGCTGGAAAACCATCCTACACGCACTCAGCGAATGTGGGACGCCAGCGACCGATTTGTTCCTACGTTAGTACGTTCACGTCAAAAAAGGAACCGAGTGATACCTTTCTATTCCATCATGCACACATTTAGCGCAGTGTTTCCCAATTTCCCAGCTGCCGCCGACACTTCATCTCTTCTCTACTGCGTGCTTAGCCTCGGCCCTCGGCGCTCCTTTCCCCTTTTTCTTGCTAATTTAGAACTTCCACCAATTTCAATTCCCCATAGGCCCATTGCAACCTCGCTTTGCTTTCCGTCCATCAGCGATTCAACCATCCGACTATCCAGGTATATCTTCTATTCATATTGTGGTGCCTAGATGAATAGCCGGCACAGAGGGACTGTTCAACAGTTGATGAATTCTTTTTGTTTATCTTTAGCATTGTTTCTTATCATGTCGTCGAAGAAACTATCTATCTAGTAGCGATGAAAGGAAAAGTAAGAAAGTTGTTGATGACTTCAACAATCATAGCGCGTAGATATTCATAAACTTTTCAAGATTAATACTGGTGCTTCTAGTACTTCGATAGACCCAGATGATGAGTTAGCGATAGTTGCCATAGAGAAAGAGCAACCAAGTAATGGGAATTCAGAATGTGATCAACAAGAAGAAAATGTTGACCCCAACATCGCCGATAACATTGTAAGTGGCTCTGAGAACGTAGGTAATTCATCGAATGCACATGCACCATCCACTGGTCTTTGATGAACTACCACTCTATATGGTTGATATTTATGATCCAAGAAATTGGGGTAATCTTGATAATAAAGCAAGAGACATCTTAGTTGAGAAAGGTCATATGAGAGAGGACAATTTGTTTTCAATGCCATATAGACATGTAGGAAGGCATTGTTCATATGCTCATTATCATAGGAAATTAAGCAATGTAGAGGAACATGATAGAAAAATGGCTAATTTATTAAAGAAATGATAACAAATTTTTTTTTGCTTCTGCTTTAAGATCTTCAAGTCTAGCATTAGCCTAAACCAAAGTTCCTTAGCATATGAAGGATTAGGACATTGGAGGCATATTAGTGAGAAGCTTAAAGAACAAGAAAATAGCGGCGACCATATTAATAACATACTGATTTTTGATGCATTTTATTGTTATTGGTAATCCTTCATATCTACGTATATTTATTTTACGATATCTATACTAAAGGCCCTGAGTTTTAGTCTCGCCCCGGGCCTCCAGAATCTCAGGACCGCCCCTGGGTGTGGACAAAAAATTAGGCTTTCATGAGAAACAAATATTTTCTTTCACGATAAGCACAATTTTGTGCTTGTCAGGGAAAAATTGTGCCTCCAGGAGAAGCACATATTTGCTCCGTGCTTCTTGGGGAAAAAAATTATGGTTTCATGTGAAGCAGAGATTTGCTTCTCGTGGAAAAACAGATTTGCTTCTACGAGAATCATAGAATCTGTGCTTCCACGAGAAATACGAATTTTCTTCTCATGGAAGCAGGCTTGTGCTTCGGCGAGAAGCACATGTTGCTTCTCCCTAAAAAAAGAAAAAGCACAACATGAGCGTAAAAAAGGCTGAAAAACCACAACTATGCTTCCGGGCTACGGTTTTTCTCTTCCTTTTTTTGGTATTCATTTTTTGTGTAAACCGGGCTTTTGGTTTTCTCTTTTGCTGGTTTTTTTGCGGTATTCTTTTTTTTCATTTTTAAAATTTTGGTTTTTTCTTGAAAAATAATTTCATCGAAACCTTATTAACATGTGATCTAATTTCAAAGATCTTGGCATGAGAAATCTAAAGGTGAAGACAGTTCGGGATTTGGATTCATGGTTCAAGAGAAAAAAAGATTTGTACACATGGTTCAAAAGATAATAAATGACTATAAGAAGAAAAAAACAAACATTTAGGTTGTGACAAGTGGCCTACATGCAGTGCGCCACTTGTCCATGTCTGATAAGGTGAGGGTAACATTTGCAAGGGTTACCCGTTAAGTAATGATATTTAAATGTATCTTACATATTATTTTAGGCAAGCCAAATCACAGATAGATCACGGAGCGAGCAACCGAACGGGGCGGCCCAAGTAAATAGACGGGTGACCCTAAAAAAAGTAAATAGACGGGTTGACATCAACGGGAAGCTCTGGGAAGCTTCCAGGGCCAGTTTTGGGAAACTTTTGGAAGCTTCCAGTCAGTGTTTTTTTTATTCGGGTTTTCGCTTTTATGGACCTGTTTTTTGATGGAATTTTTTTGGTTTTTCCTTTTTAAAAATCTGTGGAAAATTTTGAACTCGCAAAAATTTTCAAATTCACGAACATTTTCTAATCATGTGAACTTTTTTCCTTAAATTCATGAACTTTTTTCCAAACTCATGAATTGTTTTCCATTTTTCATGAACTTTTCCCTTAAATTCATGAAACCTTCCCTCAAATATGCGGACCTCGCACCTCTTGTCCTCCAGAAAGTGAATCCATGACGGCTTGCTTCCCAGTCAGGAAGCTTTGATGGACAACCGATGGGTGACTGACATTGCTGGCGGCCTGTCCACCTTAGGTCTGGTCCAATATGTTCATCTTTGGGACGCCGTCATGGCCAAGCAACTCATTCCCGGTGATCCTGATCATAGCTTTCTCCACATATCACATGTTGTGGGACGGCGTCGCCCGCTCGCCCTGTGCTAAGCATCTCTGGAACAGTTGGGCTGCTCTGAATTGCAAAATTTTCATGAAGAGAGAGGAACTTTTGGAACAGTTGGGCTGCCCTCAGTCAAAATCTCCTTAGACTAGCCACAATGGATAGTAACATACACTAGTAATATACACATATTTCTAGACTATATTACTACCTTCATAGTTTCATAGTGGGTAGTAACTTAAGTGTGATAACATGCAAAGATTCATTTATTAGGTTATAGATTCATGTTGCATTGGAATATGTGATGTTACAGTAACTAGCTAAGTTATTACAACTACCTCTCTCTTCATTAACTCATTGCCATATAAGCAAATTTACTGAGTTGGACTCGATGTTACTGCTGAAGTTACTCCCACTGTGGCTAGTCTTAGAGGGTGTTTGGATCACTAGTGACTAGAGACTAGAGATTAGTAGTAGTCACTTTTAGTCAGTAAACCTCCAAACACCCCTGACTAATGGGTGACTGCTACTTCCTCCGTTTTTATTTAGTCTGCATATTAGGTTTGACCGAAGTCAAACTTTGCAAAGTTTGACCAAGTTTATAGAAAAATATATAAACATTTACCATAACAAACCTATATGATGTGAAAGTACATTCAATAATGAATCTAGTGGTATTGATTTTTTATTGTATATGTTAATATTTTTGTTTATAAACTTAGTCAAAGTTTACAAAGCTTGACTTTGACCAAAGCTAATATGCGGACTAAATAAAAACAGAGGGAGTACTAGTTTAGTCCCTAGTCACCCCACCCCCAACTAAAAGTGACTAAAGTCTCTCCTCTAATTAATTGGCGGGCCCATCCTGTTGCGGGCCCACACGGTAGTTGCTGTTGCACAAGGGAGAGAAGAGAGATAAATGAAAGGGAGAGAGAAGAATTTAATACTGAGATATTTAATGTTGACTAGTACTCCTTCCAAACAGGGCCTGACTAAAAACTTTTAGTCTGACTACTACTAGTCACATCACTAAAGAGTATCCAAACACCTTCTTAAACTTTTCTCTTCTTTCAATTCCGCCAGAGTACTTTTGTTCCTGGGTCCCCACGCCAAATCAATTCTCTGTGCATGAGCTTCCCATGCAATCTCATACTTATTTAAAACTCTTTGGACCCTTACTACATGCATGCACGTCCGCTAGTTTCACAAATAGTGCTGCATGGTCGCTGGTAGCTGTATCCTTATGTTCGAGCTGTGCACTAGGATAAGCCAGTAACCAAGCTGCCGTTTGCCACTTCACGGTCCAGGCGAACTCTGGTGAACGAGCCCTCTGAGACCTTTTTCTCAAACGTCCACGGATTTCCTCTGTAGCCTATGTCCGACAGGCCAGATGTGTCCATGGTGTCCCTGAATCCATCCATTTGGGCCTGGCTCCTGTTCCCAATTCCATCATGTTCATGAGCGCGTAGTACCTCGTTGAAATCCCCCACTGCCAATCATGGAAGGTTACTCACACTAGCAATTCCCCTAAGAGTATCCGATGTTTTATACCGCTCTTGCACATGGGCTTCTCCATACACAAATGTTACTCTTGAAAATGAGCTGTGATATCCACTTCCACATCTATCTGATATCGAGAGTAACCAAGAATCTTGACTTCTGTTGAGTCATTATACCAAGACCACCGCTTCTACCTAAGCAACTAACTGCAAAGCTCTTATTAAAGAAATTGAAATTTTTTCGACTCTAGCACCCTCAATTTGGGTTTCAAAGATACAGAGAATGGTAGGGGCAAAACGCATCATCAGCTCGCGAAGCTTTCGAATTGTCGCAGGGTTGCCCGCTCCACCACAATTCCAACATAAAAGTCTCATTTGGCTAGGCGGTCCTCCTCCTGGGAGCCCGCCTCTTCAGTTGTTGTGTTGCTCTCCACTGCCATGCCATCGCTGCCCTTTAACTTCTTTCTGCTTGCACTTTTCTGCGGTGTCCCTCCTCCATCCGTGGGGCCTCCATCTGCTACTTCAAATTGGTTAGCAATCACAGAAGTAATTCCCACCGAAACCAAAGCAGTGTTAGGTTGGTCATAGTAAGGAGTAACTTATACTAGTGTCATGCATATGACACTAGTCTAAGTTACTATCTTCATAGTGTAAAGTAACATACTAGTAGTGTCATATGTGGCTTCATTTAATGGCTTGTAGACTCATCTTGTCTTGGGAAGCGTTATGTTACAATAACATATTATGTTACTACTTCTCATTAACTACATGCCACATAAGCAAAAATTTCTCGAAGTGCGTTATGTTACTACCTAAGTTACTCCCACTATGAGGCTGGTTGTAATGGGGAGTATCATATACTAGTATCATGCATATGATACTAGTGTGTGATACTATCTCCATAATGCAGAGTATCATAAGTTAGTATCTTAGATTGCCTTATTAATTGTCATGCATGACACAAACTAGCGGAGCATTTAATATAATACGGTATCATGATATGATACTACATCCTCTCTTTCCTCATTTAATTATGTGCCACATCATTCAAAATGTATAGTTGGCATGCATGATACTACTTATGATACTCCCAGTACAACCAGCCTGACTAGCCTTAGGGTCAAGCGGTTCATTGGCCGCCACCAGGCTTATGTTTGAAACTGAACCATCAGCTGCCCTTTTCCCTAATATGAGGGGGCCTTCCTTCTGTATCTCGCTTTTCTGTTCAGTTAGAAATTCTTTCTCTTTTGAGGCTGCTAAACCATTCTAACGCCAACTTATGTTTCTATCATATTCTGTAATCACTCCCTCTCCAAGAATATGTGCTTGAGTCTCTCAGAAAAAAAAGAATATGGGTTTGAGCGCCCATCACATTCTTCTCTTTTGTGCCATTTTCTGTGTCCTCACTTCCCATATTCTCTGCATTTGCATGTCCTCGTCCACTAAAAAGGTTGCCTCTCCTTCCCCTTTCGCTGCCGCGTATTCCAGTACCATCGATCAGCTCATCAGCCCCATCCCCTCGACCAGCTCCTCCCATTCTATTGCCCTCCAGTTTTTTTTAAGAAACTTCTATTGCCCTCCAGTTAGTTACTCCCCTTCGTTAGATGCCCCCCTTTCGCACAAAGCGATGGATATGAATCTTTCCCTAATAATAAAGTACGGATTGTCTTTGCCGGGTTCACCGTCACAATGCGCTTCTTCACATAATTTTACGCTTTCAATTTAAATTTAAAACATAATCAAGGTGGTACTAAATTTTGAGCTTCGTGCGTCGCTTAATTGTAGAGGTATGCCATTTTCTCTATTTTCTCGTCGCTTGTTCAAAATTCCATCCATAGAAGAGTTTCTCATGAGATGATTCTTTTATGAATTATCCGTAAATTGCAAATAATATGGTAATGCTCTATGTTCGTGCATACAGGCCCACAGAAAGTAAGGTCGGTCTGTGTTTATTTGATGGTACTCACGCTGTCAGGTTAGTTACTTATGATGGGATGTGATATACATGAATTTAACTACCCTTTCAGTGCTGCAATTAAACTCATTTTCATGATGGAATAAATTTCTGCATCAACAGGATTGAATCCGTTGTCGGTAAAGAAAATGTTGGGTCGGATGTTATGGGAACAACCGGTGAGATGGTTGTTGTGTGGATAGAGAATCAGCCCCATGAAAACAAAACAAATGAGCTAATATTGCAATAGGTTAACCAGGTTACTTTGTGATTTGCCTTGCCCTATACCATTCTATGATGCAATGTAATTCGTGAAAGAAAGGTAACAAATGACAATACTTTTGCCTTTTATTCCAGCTGCATGAGCGTCTACGGAGCCCGAACAGGGAGTCAACAGTCAGCTGCTGTCAGATCTCGAAAATGCGGGTTCGTTTACGACCACCATGGATCCCTCACCTCAAGTCAAGATCCAGTTGCTGAATGTCCACAAGAAAATTTATGTGCAAGCAATGTTGCAGCCCCATCTCTCTCTCATACAGCATTCTATGTTTTGGAAGTTTGTGTTGGCCACCTATTTGTTAATATGCTTCTCAAGGTCCTTCATAAAACGCTCCATGAGATCCACACGAAAAAACTTGACGGAGTTATTTTCAAGGTGGATTTCGAGAAGGCGTATGATAAAGTCAAATGGCCGTTCCTTCAATAGGCCTTACGCATGAAGAGCTTTGATGAAGCTTGGCGACGCCAGGTGGAATCATTCACGCAAAAAGGGAGTGTTGGAATTAAAGTGAATGACGATATAGGTCATTATTTCCAAACGCACAAGGGCCTGAGACAAGGTGATCCTATGTCTCCAATATTGTTCAATATTGTGGTTGATATGTTGGCAATCCTGATAGGGAGGGCGAAGGAGGCCGGTCAGGTGAGTGGCTTGGTGCCTCATCTAGTTGATGGTGGTGTGTCCATCCTGCAATACGCTGATGATCCAATCATCTTTATGGAGCACGATTTGGCAAAAGTGAGAAATATGAAGTTGGTGTTATGCTTATTTGAACAATTGACTGGATTAAAGATTAATTTTCATAAAAGCGAGCTGTTCTGCTTTGGTAGCGCCAAAGACGATCAAAAGGCTTATAGCCAATTGTTTGGATGTGAATTGGGGGCTTTGCCTTTTACGTATCTAGGTATTCTCTTTCACCATCGTAAGCTAACAAACAGAGAATGGAAGTGTATCAAGGATCGGTTTGAGAAGAAACTGAGTTGCTGGAAAGGAAAACTCATGTCTTATGGAGGCCGATTGATTCTGATTAATTCGGTGCTCACGAGTATGCCTATGTTTCTCCTATCCTTCTTTGAGGTCCCAGTTGGGGTTAGGAAAAGGCTGGACTTCTATCGATCCTGATTCTTCTGACAGAGTGATGAACTTAAGAGAAAATACCGACTTGCCAAATGGGATATTATTTGTCGACCAAAGGACCAGGGGGACCTTGGTATTGAGAATCTTGAAGTCAAGAACATATGTCTTCTCAGTAAGTGGTTGTATAAGTTGTCAGTTGAAACGAAGGCTACGTGGGCGCAGATTTTACGTAGTAAATATTTGCAGTCCAAGACCCTGTCCCAGGTCACACTGAGACTAACTGATTCGCCGTTCTGGAAGGGGCTTATGAGAATAAAAGCTACCTTCTTTAACAGAACTAAGTTTATTGTCAGTAATGGCAACAACACTTGCTTCTGGGAGGATACGTGGCTTGGTGATGCGCCTTTGGCGACCCAGTATCCGTCCCTATATTGTATTGTTCAGCGTCGTGAGGCTCTTGTTGCCACGGTTATGCAGTCCGTTCCACTCAATATTCAGTTTAGGAGGGTGCTTGTAGGCGATCGATGGGAAGCATGGCTTCACTTGGTGCGTAGACTGATGGAGGTTTAGTTAGCTCCTCGGCCCGATCAGTTGTGTTCGAAGCTTACTAGATCAGAGTTCACAGTTAAATCGATGTATATCGATATCATTAACTCTAGTGTTATTCCTAGTTCCAAACATGTTTGGAAAGTCAAAGTTCCTTTGAAGATTAAAGTGTTTATGTGGTTTGTCCATAAACAAGTAATTTTAACAAAGGATAATTTGGTTAAGCGGAACTGGATAGGTTCTACTAGGTGTAGTTTCTGTGATCGGGATGAGACTATCAAGCACCTCTTTTTTGACTGCCCGTTGGCAAGAGTTTTGTGGCGCTCTGTACAAATTGCCTTTAACATTACTCCTCCCACTTCGGTCAATACGTTATTCGGGACATGGCTTGCTGGGATAGAGTCCGAAACAGCTAGACACATTCGTGTAGAAGTATGTGCGTTATTATGGGCAATTTGGAACTGCAGAAATGATTTGGCTTTTAACAAAACAACAACTATTCATTTTTTGTAGGTTTTATTCCAGGCTACTGCGCTGATCCGTATGTGGTCCTTACTCACTCCGACGAAGGCCAGGGAGCGTTTGGTTACTGGATCTGTCCGGTGGGAGATGGTAGCGCGGGATATCTTCAACCGGTTTGGATGGCGGTCATGTAATAGGATAGACGATTAGTTTACCTATCTTCTCTATTGCCAGCCGGTTGTGACGTGTTGGGCATTTTGTTTTGGCATTGAGGCTCTGTGTGAGCTAGCCGTTCTATTTGTTTCCAGACTTTTAGACCTTGCTGAACCTCATTTACTTTTTAATAAATGTGGCCGGTTGCATCGTTCTGATGCAGAGGCCGGGGAGTCCCCCCCTTTTCGAAAAAAATACTCTCTCTATCTGTCTCTCTTTCTCTGTCATCATCATGCTTTGTTTTGCCAATTGTGCTAGCTACCTATTTGTTAATATGCTTCTCAAGGTCTAAACATATTTTATCAGATTTGTCACACATTGTACAAGGATTATACTGAATAAATTTTAAAAGAGTGGAATCACATATCCAAAAGGCCAATTCATATAGAGGCAATGACCTACTGAACGTTGCTAATAATGATGCTACTATATTTCAGAATAAACCCGAACCTACAGGAACCATGTAGTAGTGGTGAAAAAATGGATAGTGATAAACAACTTTTGTATTTTTCTTATTCAGATTAAAGGGACCTCATTCCCCAAGCTACTCGACGAAAAATAAAATGTATGCATGCACCAATGAAGTCCAAAAATTAATCCTCATGTGTGTCCAAATATTTTGTGTGATAAGTCCGAATGTTCAGTGTTGGAAAAGTATACCTCCCGCTGATAGAACAGGGGAAAGATCGTTTCGTTGATGGCGAGTTCATACTGATGCTGATCACCGGCGCGCGCTGGCAGTGTCATGCTGCTTGGTCGGCACTGCAACTACACAACTAAGCAGGAGGTAGGTGAGGTGGGCCTGAGATCTGGAGCATCCAGCTAAGAGTGTTGATTTTTGTGTGTGTTGGATTCAGTACTTATCAGTGATATTGGTAGTTCTCTGTAGTACTCTGTTTGTATTAGTTTTACCTTCTCTCCATCATGACTGCTTAGTTGCATTTTGCTTCTAACTATACTGCCCTGATGTTACTATACTTCCCTGCTGCAGATGATAGGGTCTCAAACTGGACTTTTTGATCATTTGATAAACGTTTGGAAATTCAAGCGTGGTCCTCTTCTGCAACCTGTGACCTATTACTTCTTAATTTATGGACTTTAAGTTTCAGTTATCCCTATATCATCAGGTAATATAACAAGGCTGTTGTTTAGATCATACTAGCGAATCCTGTGCGGCGGCACGCCGCACCCGTTGAAACAGACGTATTGTATGCATAGAAATATTTTGCATGCGTACCATTTATATTAGTAGGCAAATGAAGGGGAAAATTTTCATTCATAAGTATCTTACATATGACGTACTGCTAAGATGGAAAAGAGAAAGTACTATATTCCGGAGAGGATTCCCTTATTCTCACTAAACATGGTTTACTGAAAAGAAACTATTACAACGGAAATCCGTACAGTGCGAAGACACACAAGATACCACAACCGATGACATGAAGTAGCTCTACTGTAGAAACATATGGCGTAAGGAGCATTGGAGCTTGAAATCATATCATCCTGGTGTAACCCCCCGTGGGGCTAGGACCAATAATGAACTGATAAAGCGCTTTTGCAAAATGCTCCAGTCATCCCATAGGTGGGCAACTACTTGCGTAACTGATGATACGATCTTCAGTAAATGGGCACTGTGGATGCATACGGAGGGGCACTACATCAGAAAAGTCATCGCATATGCGCACTAATTCTCTTCGATCAGAATAGGAAGTTCCTTCCCATAGAACCGTACTTGAGAGTTTCCTACCTCATACGGCTCAGAAATTGCTATCTGAATTTCCCTTATCTTAACTGAATTCGATTTATCAAAAAATCGATCCAATTTGTTCTTGGGTTAAGCAGAAGAAATTAATTACCTAAGTTTCGAACCGTAATTTTTGTCAATAATCAATTTGATCTTTTTTCCCATCTTGAGAAGAATGAAGCATAGATAGTCGAGCGGAGCCGCATGATGGTGGAATGAACCCTCACGGAAACAATATAATGCACCACACCACTGACACGTAAGGTCCGGACCGCCGTAGTATGAACGGCACCTCTGAACAGCTGCAACACCAACACTGAAAGTTAAACAAAAACATGGAGGACGTCTAAAACAAACAAAGAAATAAACACATATGGCCGTACTGAGTAGAATATAACAAGATCCTTCGTAAGAGGGAGGTCCACCCCACACACTACATCAAGTAAAATAGATCAATCCATAAGAACGAATTGTTCGGCATAACGAAAATAAAATAGACTGCTCAACGGACCCAAAAGAAGAACAAACCTCTCTTTTCTTCTGGACCTATACGACCGTATCAACCTTCTCGTACATCGAGCAGAACTGCTATTTTTAGATTCGACAATCGGCGTTGGCAACAGTTAGAACCAGAAGCAGAAAAACAAATAGGTAAACTAATAACTAATTTCCAAAAAGCTTAAAGCACTTTCAAACAAAAGAAAGAAGGGCTGACCTAATGGAATTGGCCGGTAAGGAGACCCCACAGTTTGGAGTGGAACAACCGGCGGGCGCGAAACCACTGATCGAACATGAAGACACTCAGCAGAAGGTGTATTGGACGAAGGGAAAATATCGGCCACACCAACGGTCTCCTCAGCAGGCACATCAAAATTCCCTGCAAATATTGCATCAAATTTTAAAAATAGTAATCAGCAACAAATGCACACAACTCAAACAATAGGGCCTATCATCTCCAAACATGAAACACACACGATCAACAACAGCACATCCACGTGCATGGCTCATGCTGCCAGCCACGCGTGTACAACAAGGGGTGTCCCTAACAATTACATGGCCATACGCATGGGCCATGCAAGCAACCCTAACAACAAAACAACCACACGTGCATGGCCCATGCAACCAACCACGTCCATGCAGCAGTCTTTGACCAAACCATACCTCGCACGAACATAATTTAACTTGTATATAACTTAATTTGTGCGCGGCCGACCAACCTACTGATTACCTACTTAAACCTACGCACACACCATACACACACAGGGGCGGAGCTCTGTTGGGGCTAAACAGGGCCATGGCCCCCCTAGAAATTTCACCAAATTCTTTTACCTATGTTTGTGTTCCTAGTTCCTAGCCCAGCCCACGCAACACACATCAGGCCCATCCCCTCTCGTCTCATGCTCGCACCGTACACAGAGGCACAACGTCTCCAATTCCCCATCCTCTCAGATCTCTGTATGTGGTTATGATTCAAAATCTGTTGACTCCATCTTGTAAGATTCAGAATTAGAAAAAAAAACACTTTGGCCCGCCCAAAAGTTTCTTTCAAGCTCCGCCACTGCACACACACATGCAAAGAACAGACAAAAAGCAAGCAAATACCAGAATCCAAGACATGCAAGCAGTCGGTAGTAAGAACAGCATGCTCGGCTTGTCGGCAGTTGGCACACACCTTGGATATCTTATGGAATTCATGGTCTAGCTGCAAAGAATGAAAGAACCAAGGTTGCTACGAGCGGAACCTGATCTGCTCCTTGAGCGTGGAAACGCGGTCGGGTCTCCAGGTCTTCCGTTTTTCCATCTTCCTTTCGGCCTTCACGCCGTATATGTACAAGGCAAAGCCCATTGGGAGAGGCCAAGCAGGTGGCCGATCTCGTACACTGCCACCGACTGCAGGTCGACGGCCGCGTCCAAGGACGCGCACGACACGTTACCGCTGAGAACCGCGAGAAGGGCTACCGGAGGTTCGCGTCCCCATGCGGCAGCACACCCTTGCCCTCGCTGTCCGCGTCGCCGTCGCTGTCTCCGTCCTGGCCGACGCGGGAGCTCCCCGCACGCTTCCTCTTGGCGCCGGGCACGGGAGCGACGGAGTAGCTGCCCTAGTCCACGTAATGCGCGCACCAGGGGGCACAACAGCACCGTCCACGTCCATGGCCACATCGAGCTGGAGCACCTTCAAGAAGATGTCCAGGTCGGCACTCGGGCTGGCGAGGCAATCGAGAGTGCGTTGACGGCGTTCGTGAGGTGGTCGACTTCCCCGCTGCAGACGATCAAGGCTTTGACGCCTGCGTGAAATTTCTTGGCCAATCCGACGACGTCGGAGTTGCTCGTGCGTCGAGCACCTCCTTCGGTCCTTCCCTCGCAGCGCCTCCTTTCGCAGCAGCTACATCCACGTGGAACCGCCAGTCGATAGGCGAGAAGGCCCGCGCAAGCGTGCCAAGGGCCCGTCGAATGGCCCGCTATCATGTGGACACCGGCATGGAACCCGGTCGTGATATCGGCTTCGTACGCGTACGCCGTCTCGATGAAGCTTAGGGTTGTCGTTGCCAACATGGTCGCGAACGCCTTCATCGGTGTCGCCTGATCGATGGTCTCATCTCCTTTTGCTTGTTTGCCAACACCATATGAAAATGAAGATAATCCTCGCCGTCGTTCTCGACGCGATGGCAGATGCCCCTTGCTTGCCCTACCGCACCGCGACGGTCTTTGTAACCTGTCGATATAACACGCCGTCCTCGCGGCATGGGACGGTGGGCGACCAGAGTTTGTAACGTCGCTCCTTGCCATCGAGGACAACGACGCAGGAGATATCACCGACGACTGGCGGGAGCCAACAGCGACGACTTGCGGGAGGTGCATGCAGAGGCCTGATATGGTGGGGTTCGGTGCAGCAATCTGGCCGAGGCTGCTATACTCGGCCGCCGGTCGCCGACTCTGCCGCGCGGAGGGGAGATTGTACTGGCGCTGGGAGATGAAATGCATGCCGTCAGTTGGGACTCCTCCGGCCAGGAATGGCCGGCCCCGGCGGCGGGCACCACTTCGGCAAGAATCACCACCACCACGACCTATCCACCAAGAAAGAAGAACACCGCTCCGTGAGGCAAACCGAATCAGAGATGGCAATGTATAAGACGAGGCCTGCTCCGGTGCTCCCCCCTAGCCTAATTTCGGAGGGGTATTTTTGTTCCCGCGAGTTTGTTTTTTCCTGGCCCGCCATAGCCCAGATTCAAGCCATATCTAGCCCTATATAACCCAGACCGTATACGTATAGTATCCTGGTACGAAAAATAAACATCACACGACCCCACGTCCACGTAAGACCTGTCGAATCCAATCATTCACGCAGCTCCATCAATCTCGCGAGCTCCATAAGTCATATAGGGCTAGACGCAGCTCCATAAGTCATGTAGTAGATCTCCAACGGCGGCTATCTCGTTGCCGGCAATCTCGTCGGACAGCGGGCGCGGCAACGTCGTGAATCCCAACGAGCGCGCACAGGTACCGCATCCCGCGTCCCCCCACTAGTCTCGCTCGCGGAAACATCGAACGAACTGCCGCCGCCAGTGGTAGTGGTTAACCTAGCGGGGCGGGTAACCTAGCTACCCGGCGGCGCATGCGATCGTGGATCTTGTTCCGGTAGTGGTGCTCCTCGTGATCTGGGTTCACGTAGCGTCGGTTGCCGTCGGCATTGCGCACCACCGGTATCATTATTTGATGTGGCGGCTAACCTAGGTATCCAGTGGCAGAGGTAATCATAGATCTAGCTAGATTTTGAGATCGTGCAGTTCCTCGCGATTGAAAGTGATCACGACGGGTGTCGTGGCCATCTTCCTTACTAAGTTTGGCAGATCTGAATGGCCTCGGTTGGGGTTGTTTACATAACATCCGTGATAGTGTGCTATGTGCTGTATATTTCATCATTGATAATGTTTGCACATGTGATGATACATATTATTGGTTGTAGGAAATGGCGGACGAGGAGTTAACTGATATCATGGTAGACATGGAGTTTGGAGAACTGATGAAAGACGGGATAGAAGATTGGTCAGATGATGAAAATTCAGATCGTGAAGATCGGTCAGAGAATGGGAACGAATGGGACGATCTTAATGTGAGTGGCATTGTCATGTTGTAATTTATTGTTGGCATCCAACAACATTAAATCTTTGTGTTGAAAATTTATAGGTTGATGAGCTCGATGATGATCAGGAAAACAACTCGGAGCTCTCGAATGAAGATTACATTAGTCAGGTACGGAAGTGAAATTTTTTTTGGCATGCAAATTGAATTTATTTTGGAATATTATATGATAAGTAATTATGTATTTGTGTTGTATTTTTCAGTTCATTTCCGAATGTCATAATGCGTACGACTATTACGGTGAATCCGACGTGGAGACATGCCTTAACGACGAATCATTAGATGTACCTGATTCTGGGGACTCCCAGTCGTCAGTCATCATGAGTGAGGTATGTGTGTAATCAATGTTCTATGAAAGTAATGTTAAACCATAGAAAACTGTTTTCATGGCTGTGGTTTGATTGTGTAGGTGACACAAGATGATGGGGCAAAGAATGTACAAGATACTGCCAGTGCAGATGATAAGAGGGATATGTTCATGCAGATAATGGAAATGACCTTTACGTCTCACGATGCTGCGTATGATTTCTAAAACAACTATGCTAGAGATAATGGTTTCAACATTAGAAAGAATAGGGTCAGGTATAGCAAAACCGAGTCACATCATATGCGCTATAGGAGGTTTATTTGTTCCAGACAAGGGAAACGTGACAGCAAGTTGCTAACCGAGGAAGGTGTAAAACTAGATGAAGCGTCTCAACCCTCCGAGAAGAGCCCGCGTGCTGTATATATTGATCGTACGAGAGAATCCCTCTCGTGGGTTTACAGAGTCGGTTTAGGAGAAGACAGAAGAAGAGATACATAATTAAACCTAACCAAACTCTGTCTAAACTAGGAATAATACTTGGACTACAAGAGAGAGAGAGAGAGAGAGAGAGAGATGTGTGTGACATACTATGCCACGTTTACATGTTTAATACCCTCCCTTAATCACAACTGCGCAAGTTGAGATTATGCTTGAACTCTTCGAAGCTTCTAGTTGGCAATGCTTTTGTAAATCCATCTGCAAGCTGGTCCTTGGAGGGAATGAATCTGATCACTAACTGTTTATTTGCAACATGTTCTCTAACAAAGTGAAAGTCTATTTCAATGTGTTTAGTCCTGGCATGAAACACTGGATTAGCAGACAAGTATGTCGCACCGAGATTATCACACCAGAGACATGGATGCTGATCTTGTGCAACTCCGAGTTCTTTCAACATAGACTGTACCCAAATAACTTCAGACATTGCATTTGCTAACGCTTTATATTCTGCTTCAGTACTCGACCTGGAAACAGTTGCTTGTTTCTTTGCACACCATGAAACTAAGTTCGGTCCATAGAACATAGGAAACCCACCGGTTGATCTTCTATCATCAAAACAACCAGCCCAATCCGAATCGGAGAAGGCACTAATACGAGTAGACAAAGATTTTCTGAAAGTCAAACCAAGACTTATTGTATTCTTCACATACCTTAGAATACGCTTTGCGGCTGTCCAATGTACAGTGTTGGGTGCATGAAAGAACTGACAGACTTTGTTTACTGCAAAGGATATGTCTGGTCGGGTAAGCGTCAAATACTGAAGAGCGCCAACAATGCTTCTGTAACTGGTACTATCTTCTTGATTCAGGAGTTCTCCTTGAGTCAGAGTTAATGATTCTGAGCTAGACAAAGGTGTTGGTGAAGGCTTGCAATCTTTCATACCAACTCTGCTCAACAGATCATTTGCATATTTTTCCTGTGAGAGCTGAATGCCATCCATAGTTTCTTAACTTCAATTCCTAAAAAGAAATGCAAATCTCCCAGATCTTTTAGAGCAAACTCTGAACTCAAATCTCTTAGTAATCCAGGTATCTCCTCATTAGAGGAACTAGTAACAATAATATCATCAACATATATGAGAACAAAGATAGATGTATCGGGAGTTCCACGTCCCGCGCCAGAGGACGCACGCGTGGACAGGCTTCCGCCGATAGCCGGGTCGCACCTGACCGAGCTGTCGGGTCGGGCATGTGGCGCGGGCGATGCCACTTGGCTCATGGGCCCGCCTGTCTGGTGCGGGGATGGGGCGATCGCCCTGTCATGTTGCGGCGTGGAGATCGGGGAAAATATCCCTGGCGTAGCTGGTCCGCCTGGCCCGTCTGCCACCGTGGATCCCACGGCAGATCCGCCTGACCCTGCTGACATCACGGATCCCGAGACGGGTTCATCCAGGTGTGGTTCGGGTGGATGTGGACGCATAAAATAATGATCTTTTGGCACCAATTTAACACTGTTTTCAGCATTGTTTTCTCCCCTATTTTCTGCAACATCACACTCAGCCATTGGGTTAGAAGAATTAAACAAAATTGAATCATTGCAGCTATTATCACCCTCACAAGAAATACCGGAAAGATGTGAAGGAAGCAAAATAATTTCTTTGCGAAGTAGGTTGCCAGCATTAGGATGAAGTTTTGCGAAGGGAAATTGGGTTTCATCGAAAACAACATCACGAGAGATGTAAACCCGACCACTTGAGACATCAAGAAATTTAACTCCTTTATGTTTTGCACTGTAGCCAAAAAACACACACTGCGTAGAACGGAACATAAGTTTGCGTGGGTTCTAGGGACGAAGATTAGGCCAACAAGCACAACCAAAGACACGAAGTGATGTGTAGACAGGTTTGACATGCAAAAGGCGTTCAGTAGGAGTTTCATTGTTAATGACACGACTAGGCAAGATGTTGATAAGATGAACGGTAGTAAGAAAGGCTTCATCCCAAAATTTGAGTGGCATAGATGCGGCTGCAAGCAAAGCTAGTCCTACTTCGACAATGTGTCTATGTTTTCGTTCCGCAGAACCATTCTGTTGATGAGCATGTGGATAAGAGACATCATGTGAAATTCCTATTTGTTGGAAAAACGAATTGAGTTTTTCATATTCACCACCCTAATCAGATTGGACAGTAAGAATTTTGCTATCAAACTGACGTTCAACAAGTGCTTGAAAATTGTGAAAGACTTGAAACACATCGGACCGTTTCTTAAGAAGATAAATCCAAGTATATTTGCTATAGTCATCGACAAAACTAACATAATAGGTGTGCCTCCCAACAGAGGAGGGAGCTGGTGTTGGAAATATGCCCTAGAGGCAATAATAAATTGGTTATTATTATATTTCCTTGTTCATGATAATCGTTTATTATCCATGCTAGAATTGCATCGATAGGAAACTCAGATACATGTGTGGATACATAGACAACACCATGTCCCTAGTAAGCCTCTAGTTGACTAGCTCGTTGATCAATAGATGGTTACGGTTTCCTGACCATGGACATTGGATGTCGTTGATAACGGGATCACATCATTAGGAGAATGATGTGATGGACAAGACCCAATCCTAAGCCTAGCACAAGATCGTGTAGTTCATATGCTAAAGCTTTTCTAATGTCAAGTATCATTTCCTTAGACCATGAGATTGTCCAACTCCCGGATACCGTAGGAGTGCTTTGGATGTGCCAAACGTCACAGCGTAACTGGGTGGCTACAAAGGTGCACTACGGGTATCTCCGAAAGTGTCTATTGGGTTGGCACGAATCGAGACTGGGATTTGTCACTCCGTGTAACGGAGAGGTATCTCTGGGCCCACTCGGTAGGACATCATCATAATGTGCACAATGTGACCAAGGAGTTGATCACGGGATGATGTGTTACGGAACGAGTAAAGAGACTTGCCGGTAACGAGATTGAACAAGGTATCGGGATACCGACGATCGAATCTCGGGCAAGTATCGTACCGATAGACAAAGGGAATTGTATAAGGGATTGATTGAATCCTTGACATCGTGGTTCATCCGATGAGATCATCGTGAAGCATGTGGGAGCCAACATGTGTATCCAGATCCCGCTGTTGGTTATTGACCGGAGAGTTGTCTCGGCCATGTCTGCATGACTACCGAGCCCGTAGGGTCTACACACTTAAGGTTCAATGACGCTAGGGTTATAGGGAAAGTATGTACGCGGTTACCGAATGTTTTTCGGAGTCCCGGATGAGATCCCGGCCGTCACGAGGAGTTCCGGAATGGTGCTTGGCGAAGCCCTGCTGGAGTCCCGCGCTCCTCCACCACCACCACCACGCCGTTGTGCTGCTACTGGACGGAATCTTCCCCAACCTCTCCCTCTCTCCTTGCTGGATCAAGGCGTGGGAGACGTCACCAGGCTGCACGTGTGTTGAACACGGAGGCGCCGTGGTTCAGCGCTTAGATCGGAATCAACCGCGATCTGAATCGCTACGAGTACGACTCCTTCATCCGCGTTCTTGCAACGCTTCCGCTTAGCGATCTACAAGGGTATGTAGATGCACTCTCTTTCCCCTCGTAGCTAGATTACTCCATAGATTGATCTTGGTGATGCGTAGAAAATTTTAAATTTTTGCTACGATCCCCAACAGTGGCATCATGAGCTAGGTCTATGCGTAGTTTCTATGCACGAGTAGAACACAAGTTGTTGTGGGCGTTGATTTTGTCAATTTACTTGCCGTTACTAGTCTTATCTTGATTCGGCGGCACCGTGGGATGAAGCGGCCCGGACCGACCTTACCCGTACTCTTACGTGAGACAGGTTCCACCGACTGACATGCACTAGATGCATAAGGTGGCTAGCGGGTGTCTGTCTCTCCCACTTTAGTCGGATCGGATTCGATGAAAAGGGTCCTTATGAAGGGTAAATAGAAATTGGCATATCACGTTGTGGTTTTGGCGTAGGTAAGAAACGTTCTTGCTAGAAACCTATAACAGCCACGTAAAAATTTCCAACAACAATTAGAGGACGTCTAACTTGTTCTTGCAGCATATGCCTTGTGATGTGATATGGCCAAAAGGATGTGATGTATGAGATTGATCATGTTCTTGTAATAGGAATCACGACTTGCATGTCGATGAGTATGACAATCGGCAGGAGCAATAGGAGTTGTCTTAATTTATTTATGACCTGCGTTTCAACTTAAACGTCATGTAATTACTTTACTTTATTGCTAAACCGTTAGCCATAGTAGTAGAAGTAATAGTTGACGAGACGACTTCATGAAGACACGATGATGGAGATCATGATGATGGAGATCATGGTGTCATGCCGGTGACGATGATGATCATGGCGCCCCGAAGATGGAGATCAAAAGGAGCAAAATGATATTGGCCATATCATGTCACTATTTGATTGCATGTGATGTTTATAATGTTTTACATCTTATTTGCTTAGAACGACGGTAGACTAAATAAGATGATCCCTCGCAATAATTTCAAGAAAGTGTTCCCCCTAACTGTGCACCGTTGCGAAGGTTCGTTGTTTTGATGCACCACGTGATGATCGGGTGTGATAGATTCTAACGTTTGAATACAATGGGTGTAAGCCAGATTTACACACGCAATACACTTAGGTTGACTTGACGAGCCTAGCATGTACAGACATGGCCTCGGAACACGGAAGACCGAAAGGTCAAACATGAGTCGTATAGAAGATACGATCAACATGAAGATGTTCACCGATGATGACTAGTCCGTCTCACGTGATGATCGGACACGGCCTAGTTGACTCGGATCATGTATCACTTAGATGACTAGAGGGATGTCTATCTGAGTGGGAGTTCATTAAATAATTTTATTAGATGAACTTAATTATCATGAACATAGTCTAAATTGTCTTTGCAAATATGTTGTAGATAAATAGCTCATGTTGTAGCTCCCTGTTTCAATATGTTCCTAGAGAAAGACTAAGTTGAAAGATATTGTAAGCAATGATGCGGACCGGGTCCGTAGTCCGAGGAGTGTCCTCACTGCTACACAGAAGGCTTACGTCTTTGATGCACTGCTCGATATGCAAACCCCTACAACGTCGTCTGTGGATGTTGTGAACACCTGACAGACACATCCTGATGACTACTTGATAGTTTAGTGCACCATACTTTACGGCTTAGAATCGGGATTCCAATGACATTTTGAACGCCATAGGACATATGAGATGTTCCAAGAGCTAAAATTGGGATTTCAGGCTCATGCCCGTGTTGAGAGGTATGAGATCTCTGACAAGTTCTTTTGCCAACAAGATGGAGGAGAATAGCTCAGCTAGTGAGCATGTGCTCAGAATGTCTGGGGTGCTACAATCACTTAAATCAAGTGGGAGTTAAACTTCCAAATAAGATAGTGATTGATACAGTTCTCTAGCCACTATCACTAAGCTACTAGATCTTCATGATGAACTATGACATGCAAGGGATGGAGTTGATCCTGGAGCTGTTCGCGGTGCTTAAGACCGCAAAAGGTAGAAATCAAGAAGGAGCATCAAGTGTTGATGGTTTAACAAGACCACTGGTTTCAAGAAGGGCAAGGGCTAGAAGGGAAACTTCATGGATGGAAAACTAGTTGCCGCTCCAGTGAAGGAACCCAAGGTTGAACCCAAACCCGAGACTAAGTGCTTCTATTGTAAGGGGAACGGTCACTGGTAGAGGAACTACCCCAAATACATGGTAGATAAGAAGGCTGGCAACTTCAGCAAAGTATATACGTGTTATTAATGTGTACCTCACTAGTACTCCTGGTAGCACCTTGGTATTGGATACCGGTTTAGTTACTATTATTGGTGACTTGAAGCAAAAGCTACGGACTAAACGGAGACTGGCTAAGGGCGAGGTGACGATGTGTGTTGGAAGTGTTTCCAAAGTTGATGAGATCACCATCGCACGCTCCATCTGCCTTCGGGATTAGTATTGAACCTAGGTAAATGTTATCAGGTGTCTACGTTGAGCATGAATATGATTAGATCATGTTCATTGCAATACGGTTATTCATTTAAGTTAGAGAATAATGGTTATTCTGTTTACATGAATAATACCTTTCATGGTCATGCACCCTATGTGAATGGTTCATTGAATCTCAGTCGTGGTAATACACATGTTCACGCCAAAAGATGTAGAGTTAATAATGATAGTACCACTTTCTTGTGGCACTGCCGCTTAGGTCATATTGGCGTAAGATGCATGAAGAAACTCCATGTCGATGGATGTTTGGAGTCACTTGATTTTGACACATGCGAGCCATGCCTCATGAGAAGGATGACTAAGACCCCGTTTTCAGGTAAAATAAAACGGGCAAGTGACTTGTTGGAAATCATACATGCTGATGCATGTGATCTAATGAGAATTGAAGCGTGCAGTGGATATCGCTATTTTCTCATCTTCACTGACGATTTGAGTAGATATAGGTATATTTACTTAATGAAGCACACGCCTGAAACGTTTGAAAAGTTCAAGCGATTTCAGAGTGAAGTTAAGAACCATCATAACAAGAAGATCAAATTCCTACGATCTGATCAATGAGAATTTCTGAGTTATGAGTTTGGCAATCACTTAAGACATTGTGGAATTGTTTCACAGTTGAAGCCACCTGGAACACCACTAGGTTATGGTGTGTTCGGACGTCATAATCGAACCTTATGAGATATGGTGCGATCTATGATGTCTCTTACCGATCTACCATTTTCATTTTGAGGTTATGGGTTAGAGACAACTGCATTCACTTTAGATAGGACACCATCTAAGTCCGTTGAGACGACGTCGTGTGAACATTGGTTTGGCAAGAAACCAAAGTTATCGTTTCTTAATGTTTGGGGTTGCGATGCTTAAGGCTTCAGCCGGAGAAGCTCGAACCCAAAGCGGACAACCACATCTTCATAGGATACCCAAAGGTGATAGTTGGGTACACCTTCTATGTCAGATCCAAGGGCAAATTGTTTATCGCTAAGAATGGGTCCTTTCTCGAGAAGGAGTTTCTCTCGAAAGAATTGAGTGGGAGGAAGATAGAACTTGATGAGGTTGTCGAACCTTTATTTCAACCAGAGAGTGATGCAACACAGAAAGATGTTTTCTGTGGCGCCTACGTCTGTTGAAGAGGAAGTTAATGATAGTGATCATGAAACTTCGGATCAAGTTGCTATCGAACCTCATAGGTTGACAAGGATATGTACTACTCCTGAATGGTACGGTAATCCTGTCTTAGATATCATGTTGTCAGACAACAATGAACCTACGAGCTATGGAGAAGCGATGGTGGGCCCGTATTCCGACAAATGGTTAGAAGCCATGAAATCCGAGATAGGATCCATGTATCAGAACAAAGTATGGACTTTGGTGGACTTGCCCGATGATCGGCAAGCCATTGAGATAAATGGATCTTTAATAAGAAGACGGACGTGGGCAGTAATGTTACCGTCTATGAAGCTCGACTTGTGGTTAAGAGTTTTTTCACAAGTTCAAGGAGTTGACTACGATGAGAATTTCTCACTCATAGCGATGCTTAAGTCCATCGGAATTATGTTAGCATTAGCTGTATTTTTCGATTATGAAATTTGATAGATGGATGTCAAAAACAAGTTTTCTTACCAGTTTTTCGTAAGAAAGAGTTGTATGTGATACAATCAAAGTTTTGTCGATCCTAAGGATGCTAAAAGGTATGCTGGCTCCAGCAATCCTTCTATGGACTAGAGCAAGCATCTCGGAGTCGGAATATATGCTTTGATGGAGTGATCAAAGATTTTAGGTTTATACAATGTTTGCTAGAAACTTGTATTTACAAGAAAGTGAGTGGGAGCACTACAACATTTCTGATAAGTATATGTGGATGACATATTGTTGATCCAAAATAATGTAGAATTTCTAGAAAGCACAAACGGTTGTTTGAAGAGTGTTTTTCAAAGGAAGACCTGGATAAAGTTGCTTACATATTGGGCATCAAGATCTATAGACATAGACCAAGACGCCTGATGATACTTTCAAAGAACGCACACCTTGACATGATTTTGAAGGAGTTCAAAATAGATCAGTCAAAGAAGGGGTTCTTACCTGAGTTGTAAGGTGTGAAGTTGAGTAAGACTCAAAGATTGACCACGGCAGAAGAAAGAGGAAGGGCGAAGGTCGTCCCCTATGCTTTTGTCATAGGCTCTATATGGTATGACATGCTGAGTACCGCACCAGATGTGTGCCTTGCCACATGTCAGCAAGGGGGTACAAAGGTGATCTAGGAGTGGATCACCAGATAGCAGTCAAAATTATCCTTAGAGGAATAAGGAAATGTTTCTCGGTTATGGAGGTGATAAAGAGTTCGACGTAAAGAGTTACGTCGATGCAAGCTTAGCACCTATCCAGATAGCTCTGAGTAGAGATACCGGATACGTATAATGGAGCAACAATTTGGAATAGCTCCAAGTGGAACGTGGTAGCAGCTTCTACGATATGACATAAAGTGTTGCGAAATACATAGGGATCTGAACATTGCAGACCTGTTGACTACGACCTCTCTCACAAGCATAACATGATCAAACCCAGAACTCATTGAGTTTTAATCACATAGTGATGTGAACTAGATTATTGACTCTAGGAAACACTTTGGATGTTGGTCACATGGTGATGTGACCTGTGAGTGTTAATCATATGGCGATGTGAACTAGATTATTGACTCTAGTGCAAGTGGGAGACTGTTGGAAAGATGCCCTAGAGGCAATAATAAATTGGTTATTATTATATTTCCTTGTTCATGATAATCGTTTATTATCCATGCTAAAATTGTATCGATAGGAAACTCAGATACATGTGTGGATACATAGACAACACCATGTCCCTAGTAAGCCTCTAGTTGAATAGCTCGTTGATCAATAGATGGTTACGGTTTCCTGACCATGGACATTGGATGTCGTTGATAACGGGATCACATCATTAGGAGAATGATGTGATGGACAAGACCCAATCCTAAGTCTAGCACAAGATCGTGTAGTTCGTATGCTAAAGCTTTTCTAATGTCAAGTATCATTTCCTAAGACCATGAGATTGTGCAACTCCCGGATACCGTAGGAGTGCTTTGGGTGTGCCAAACGTCACAATGTAACTGGGTGGCTATAAAGGTGCACTACGGGTATCTCCGAAAGTGTCTGTTGGGTTGGCACGAATCGAAACTGGGATTTGTCACTCCGTGTAACGGAGAGGTATCTCTGGGCCCACTCGGTAGGACATCATCATAATGTGCACAATGTGACCAAGGAGTTGATCACGGGTTGATTTGTTATGGAACGAGTAAAGTGACTTGACGGTAACGAGATTGAACAAGGTATCGGGATACCGACGATCGAATCTCGGGCAAGTATCGTACCGATAGACAAAGGGAATTGTATACGGGATTGATTGAATCCTTGACATCGTGGTTCATCTGATGAGATCATCGTGGAGCATGTGGGAGCCAACATGGGTATCCAGATCCCGCTGTTGGTTATTGACCGGAGAGTTGTCTCGGCCATGTCTGCATGACTCCCGAGCCCGTAGGGTCTACACACTTAAGGTTCGATGACGCTAGGGTTATAGGGAAAGTATGTACGCGGTTACTGAATGTTGTTCGGAGTCCCGGATGAGATCCCGGACGTCAAGAGGAGTTCCGGAATGGTCCAGAGGTAGAGATTTATATAGGGGAAGTCCCGTTTTGGTCACCGAAAAAGTTTCGGGTGCTATCGGTAACGTACCGGGACCACCGGGAGGGTGCCGGGGGTCCACCAGGTAGGGCCACCAGCCCTAGAAGGCTGCGTGGGCCAAGTGTGGGAGGGTACCAGCCCGAGGTGGGCTGGTGCGCCCCCCACCAAGGCCCAAGGTGCCTCCAAGAGGGGAGGGGGGCAAACCCTAGGGCAGGTGGGCCCTAAGGCCCACCCCAGGTGCGCCTCCCCCTCTTCCCCTTGTTGCCGCCACCCTAGATGGGATTTGGGGCTGCCGCACCCCTTGGGGTGGGAACCCTAGAGGGGGCGCAGCCCCTCCCCTCCCCCTATATATACTTGAGGTATGGGGGCTGCCCAACATACGATTTGATCTCTCTCTTGGCGCATCCCTACCTCTCTCCCTCCTTGTCTCTCGTAGTGCTTGGCGAAGCCCTGCTGGAGTCCCGCGCTCCTCCACCACCACCACGCCATTGTGCTGCTACTGGACGGAATCTTCCCCAACCTTTCCCTCTCTCCTTGCTGGATCAAGGCGTGGGAGACGTCACCAGGCTGCACGTGTGTTGAACGCGGAGGCGCCGTGGTTCGGCGCTTAGATCGGAATCAACCGCGATCTGAATCGCTACGAGTACGACTCCTTCATCCGCGTTCTTGCAACGCTTCCACTTAGCGATCTACAAGGGTATGTAGATGCACTCTCTTTCCCCTTGTTGCTAGATTACTCCATAGATTGATCTTGGTGATGCGTAGAAAATTTTAAATTTCTGCTACGATCCCCAACAGTTGGACCCCAGACATCAGAAAAGATGAGTTGCAAAGGTTTAACAGAAACACCAGTGGAAACTGGATAAGGTAATTGATGACTTTTAGCTCTCTGACAGGAATCACAAATAGTTTCTAAACTACGCTCACCGACAGCTGGGAGCTTATTTTCGCTAAGAACTTGATGAAGAATAGAAAAAGCGGGGTGGCCTAAACGATGATGCCATCTATCCAAGGAAAGTTTGATGACACCAAAGACTTGTTTATTGAGTCTCCTAAACTTGGGAATCAACGGGTAGAGTCCATCCATGCATCTACCTCGATAAATTATTCTCTTTGTGACTTGATCCTTGATCAAAAAGAAGAAGGGGAGAAATTCTAGAAACACATGATTGTCAAGAGCAATGCGATGGACAGAAACATGACTTTTGGAAGTACTAGGAACATGAAGAATATTATTGAGATGAATATCTTTGTGTGGGGTTTTAATAACTGAATGACCAACATGACTAATCTCCATACCCGCACCATCAGTGTTGTGGACTTGCTCATGGCCATGATACCTCTCATGCATGGTGATCTTCTCGAGTTCACCAGTTATGTGATCAGTAGCACCCGTGTCAGCGTACCAGTTTGTATCAACTCCATAGGAAGTGTCAACGATAGCTACTACCTTCTTCTTCCTGGAGTTATCCTCTACATAGCGCCACTTGCAATCTTTTGCAATATGGTATGTTTTTTGCAAATTTGACAAACACCATCATACCATCAGGAGCCACCACCATAGTGACCACGGTTTTGGTGGTTGTTGTTGTAGCCGCCATTGGAGTTGTTGTTGTAGCCGCCATTGGAGCCGCCACCATAGCCGGCGTTCTGGCCACTGTAGCCATTGCCTCCTTGTGAAGGATGACCACCACCGTAGCCATAGCCATTGGATTGTCCGCCACTTTGTGGCCGCCGCCATAGCCACTGTTGGGGCCGCGGAAACCATTGCTGCCTTGCCCAGGGTGGCCGCCGCTGCCCTGGCCAGGGTAGGCACTGCCGCCGCCACTGCTGTCCTTGTGTGGGCGTCCCTTGGAGAAACCGCCACCGCCACCACGGCCGCGCCCGACCATGTTTGCAGAGGACTTGAAGCCCCCTGCGCCTGAGTTGTGGAAGAACTCCACCCTTTGATCGAAGTTGCTCACCATAGAGAAGAGATCGTTGACGGTGGGTGGCTCGGCGCGGACGTCCAGCGCCAGGATGATAGGCTGATAGTCCATATCCAGGCCGGCAGTGATGAAGGAGAGTAGTTTCCCATCGGTGATGGGTTCTCCAGCCATGGCGAGTTCGTCTGCAAGAGACCTCATATGACCAAAGTAGGCGCCAATAGATTGATTACCTTTATGTGCGTTCATCAGATTGAGACAAAGGTTGTTGATGCGGGACCTTGACGTAGAAGCAAACATGCTGGTCAAGGCTGTCCAGATCGCATGTGACCTCTCATGCAAAGTAACCTGAATCAACACCTCTTTGGAGAGGTTGTTGAGCAGGTAGGCGAGCACCTGCTGGTCCTCCCTTTCCCAGACCGTGTACTCGGGGTTGACGACGATTTGATCCTTGCCTACAGAATTCTTGGTGGTGATTGTTTTAGGAGGTTCAAGAGAGGATTTGTCTAAGTAGCCATACATGCCCGCAGCTCGGATCTGCGATAGCACTTGGGCACGGCATAGGATGAAATTTGTTCTGGTAAGTTTTTCTGAGACTTGAGAATTGACGGAGAAACTTGATGCGGAGCTGGAGGACGCCATGGCAGAAGGTTGATGGAGGGTGCTAGACGTGATGGAAGGGAAGGGCTCTGTATACCATGTAAAACTAGATGAAGCGTCTCAACCATCCGAGGAGAGCCCGCGTGCTGTATATATTGATCGTACGAGAGAATCCCTCTTGTGGGTTTACAGAGTCGGTTTAGGAGAAGACAGAAGAAGAGATAGATAATTAAACCTAACCAAACTCTGTCTAAACTAGGAATAATACTTGGACTACAAGAGAGAGAGATGCGTGACATACTATGTCACGTTTACATGTTTAACAGAAGGACACAGCCGTAGGCTCAGAGCCGAGACACGCTGCTTTTGCGAAGTGCACCTGACCGTCAATCTTGACCAAAAGCGTGGGGTTTGGTATGTTGAAAGTTTTGAGGACAAGCATAGCCATATGTTGGCAGGACCAGACGAGGTACCTTTCCTTTGGTCCCACAGAAAAAATCAAAGAGTACTAGAAGCATGAGATAATGTCCATGGGAGCTACAGGGATTAGAATTCACGATATGATGGATTGCATCATCAGCAAACATGTATGGTACGGCGGTGTTGGTTTTACCAGGCGTGAAATATACAACCTTTGCGCCAGGGAGAAGAGGAAGCTGCTTTCAAAAGGAGATGCTTCCACAGCCATAGGCATCATGGCCAGTAGGAAACAGAGGGATCCTAGCTTCTTTTTCGAGTACAAGCTAGATAAGGAAGGACATTTCAATAGGATGTTCTGGTGTGACTCCCAGTCTCGTCATGACTATGAGGACTTCGGCGACGTGCTTGTATTTGACATCACGTACAAGATGAAATGCTATGGTATGCCATTCATACCCTTTGTTGCTCTTAACAATCACCGGAAGACCACTGTTTTTGGTTGTGCCATAGTTTCGGCAAGACCGAGGAGACATACGTGTGGCTTCTGCAGACGTTTTTGAGGTCCATGTGTCAAAAGATGCCTAAGAGTGTTGTCACAGACGCCGATGCTGCGATGATCAAGGCAATTCACCAAGTCTTGCCAGACGTGTGGCACCGTATATGTACGTGGCATATAGAAAAAAATATGAAGATTCACCTCAGTCACAAGTCCTTGAAGGAATTCAGAACTCTTTTGTACTACAAAACGTCCACGACCACGTTTGAGGAGAGATGGCATGCATTTTCCAAAAGATGGCAGTCCAAAAAACTGTAACATGGTTGAGACGGATGTATAAGAAGAGGAGACTGTGGGCGCTTATCTAACAGAGGGGTTTTGGTTTGGCATGAAAAGCAACTAGCGGAGTGAAAGCCAGAACTCATGCCTTCACCTCCATCTAGACGGTTAAATGACCCTGGTGGATATGATTTTTCACCATGAGAACGCTGTTGTGCGTATCCGTGAAAACGAGGCGCGAGATGACTGCACGACCTCACAGAGTTTACCGATGCCAGTTACTAGCTCAAGGGAACTTGAGATAGGTGCTTCGCATGTCTTCACTCCAGCAAACTTCTATATGTTGCAAGATGATCTTAGAAAAGTTGGCGGCATGGAGATTGTAGAAATTAAGCTGGGAGACGGATCACAGCAGTAAATCGTGGCCTAGAAGAATAATCGGAAGCATCATTTTTGGGTGGAGTATACACCAGAAAATTCTGCAGAAACTATAAGGTGCAGCTGCAGAAGAATGATTCGAAAGGGTCTACCTTGAAAGCACATATTCCATGTACTAAAGCACTTGAACATATCTGAAATACCAAAGTGTTTAGTTCTTGTTCGGTTCACGAAAGATGCAAGGTTGGGACTTCCCGCGAGGCGCACAAGCGATCTGTTGGGATTAGGTTGGACTGGGGCCATGGAAAGAATGAAATATAGCCAGGTCAGTGTGTTAGCGTCAGAAGCTATGCATGCTGCATGCAAACACCCTGCTTTGTGGGATCAGTTACAGGAGAGTTTGAAGGCTGTGATAGCTAAGAGTCATGAGTATGATCTGCTACAGGAAAATTTGATCAAGCAAACAAATGACATCAGTAAGTGTGCAGTTGAATATGTGAATGATGGTGAAGGCAACATGATTGCGGTTAAAGATCCTATGAAAGTGTCAAGCAAAGGTGCAACAAAGGTAGATGAGAGCCGCCATGTCTCAAAAAATGGTAGACCACTCTCTTTTGATGAGTTGAAAACCCGGTGCGGCGCTTGCAAATTACTAGGACACACTAGACGTAGCAAGAAATGCAAACTAAATCAGAAGTAAGTGTTTATATGCATTGTGGATTATTAAATTTTTATCATTCATTTGTTGGGGAACGTAGTAATTTCAAAAAAATTCCTACGCAAATGAAGGATCATGGTGATGCATAGCAACGAGAGGGGAGAGTGTTGTCTACGTACCCTCGTAGACCGTTCGAGGAAGCGTTATATCAACGCGGTTGATGTAGTCGTACGTCTTCACGATACGACCGATCCAAGTACCGAAAGCACGACACCTCCGAGTTCTGCACACGTTCGGCTCGGTGACGTCCTCGCCTTCTTCATCCAGCAAGAGGGGCGAAGTACTAGGCGAGCTCCGGCAACACAACGACATGGTGATGGTGTTGGTGAAGATCAATCTCCTCAGGGCTTCACCTAAGCACTACGAATACTATGACGAAGGATAAACTAGAGGAGACGGGGTAGCCGGCACACGGCTTGGTCTTTCTTGATGTGTCTTGGGTGCTAGCCCTGCCCCTCTATTTATATGTTGAGCCTTGGGGTCGAAACTTGCAGTAAAAGCCTCCACAATGTCGGTTTCACCCGAAAGGCAAGAGTCCTTCTCGGACTCCAGGGCCAGACGCCAAGGACCCTAGCGTCTAGCCCCTGGACTCTGCAAAACTTCCTTTTGTGCTTTCCAAAAACCTCATGGGCTCCCCTTTGGCCCAGATAAAGTGTTCTCGTGCCCAAACATTTCGGGAAACATCCGGAACCCCTTCCTGTGAAATCCGGAACCCTTCCGGAGATCAAACACTACTATCCACATATCAATCTTTACTTCCGGACCATTCCGGAGTATCAATCTTTACATCTCGACCATTTCGAGACTCCTCGTCATGTCCGTGATCACATCCGGGACTCCGAACAACCTTCGGTACATCAAAATGCATAAACTCATAATATAACTGTCATCGTAACCTTAAGCGTGCGGACCCTACGGGTTCGAGAACAATGTAGACATGACCGAGACACGTCTCCGGTCAATAACCAATAGCGGGACCTGGATGCCCATATTGGCTCCTACATATTCTACGAAGATCTTTATCGGTCAGACCGCATAACAACATGCGTTGTTCCCTTTGTCATCGGTATGTTACTTGCCCGAGATTCGATCGTCGGTATCCAATACCTAGTTCAATCTCGTTACCGGCAAGTCTCTTTACTCGTTCCGTAATACATCATCTCACAACTAACTCATTATGTTGCAATGCTTGCAAGGCTTATGTGATGTGCATTACCGAGAGGGCCCAGAGATACCTCTCCGACAATCGGAGTGACAAATCCTAATCTCGAAATACGCCAACCCAACATCTACCTTTGGAGACACCTGTAATGCTCCTTTATAATCACCCAGTTACGTTGTGACGTTTGGTAGCACCCAAAGTGTTCCTCCGGCAAACGGGAGTTGCATAATCTCATAGTCATAGGAACATGTATAAGTCATGAAGAAAGCAATAGCAACATACTAAACGATCGGGTGCTAAGCTAATGGAATGGGTCATGTCAATCAGATCATTCAATTAATGATGTGATCCCTTTAATCAAATAACAACTCTTTGTCCATAGTTAGGAAACATAACCATCTTTGATTAACGAGCTAGTCAAGTAGAGGCATACTAGTGACACTCTGTTTGTCTATGTATTCACACATGTATTATGTTTCCGGTTAATACAATTCTAGCATGAATAATAAACATTTATCATGATATAAGGAAATAAATAATAACTTTATTATTGCCTCTAGGGCATATTTCCTTCAATCTCCCACTTGCACTAGAGTCAATAATCTAGTTCACATTGCCATGTGATTTAACAGCAATAGTTCACATAACCATGTGATTAACACCCATAGTTCACATCGTCATGTGACCAACACAAAAAGGGTTTACTAGAGTCAGTAATCTAGTTCACATCGCTATGTGATTAACACCCAAAAAGTGATCATGTTTTTCTTGTGAGAGAATTTTTAGTCAACGGGTCTGCCACATTCAGATCCACATGTATTTTGCAAATTTCTGTGTCAACAATGCTCTGCATGGAGCTACTCTAGCTAATTGCTCCCACTTTCAATATGTATCTAGACCGAGACTTAGAGTCTGGATCAGTGTCAAAAACTTGCATCGACGTAACCCTTTACGACGAACCTTTTTGTCACGTCCATAATCGAGAAACATATCCTTATTTCACTAAGGATAATTCTGACCGCTGTCCAGTGATCTACTCCTAGATCACTATTGTACTCCCTTGCCAAATCAGTGCAGGGTATACAATAGATCTGGTACACAGCATGACATACTTTATAGAACCTATGGCCAAGGCATAGGGAATGACTTTCATTCTCTTTCTATCTTCTGCCGTGGTCGGGCTTTGAGTCTTACTCAACTTCACACCTTGTAATACAGGCAAGAACTCTTTCTTTGACTGCTCCATTTTGAACTACTTCAAAATCTTGTCAAGGTATGTACTCATTGAAAAAACTTATCAAGCGTCTTGATCTATCTCTATAGATCTTGAAGCTCAATATGTAAGCAGCTTCACCGAAGTCTTTCTTTGAAAAACTCCTTTCAAACACTCCTTTATGCTTTACAGAATAATTCTACATTATTTCCGATCAACAATATGTCATTCACATATACTTATCAGAAATGTAGTGCTCCCACTCACTTTCTTGTAAATACAGGCTTCACCGCAAGTCTGTATAAAACATATGCTTTGATCAACTCATCAAAGCGTATATTCCAACTCCGAGATGCTTGCACCAGTCCACAGATGGATCGCTGGAGTTTGCACATTTTGTTAGCACCTTTCGGATTGACAAAACCTTCTGGTTGCATCATATACAACTCTTCTTTAATAAATCCATTAAGGAATGCAGTTTGTTTATCCATTTGCCAGATTTCATAAAATGCGGCAATTACTACATGATTCGGACAGACTTAAGCATAGATACGAGTGAGAAAACTCTCATCGTAGTCAACACCTTGAACTTGTCGAAAACCTTTTGCGACAATTCTAGCTTTGTAGATAGTAACACTACTATCAGCGTCCGTCTTCCTCTTGAAGATCCATTTATTCTCAATTGCTTGCCGATCATCGGGCAAGTCAACAAAGTCCATACTTTGTTCTCATACATGGATCATATCTCAGATTTCATGGCTTCAAGCCATTTTGCGGAATCTGGGCTCACCATCGCTTCTTCATAGTTCGTAGGTTCATCATGATCTAGTAGCATGACTTCCAGAACAGGATTACCGTACCACTCTGGCGCGGATCTCTCTCTGGTTGATCTACGAGGTTTAGTAGTATCTTGTTCTGAAGTTTTCATGATCATCATCATTAGCTTCCTCACTAACTGGTGTAGGTGTCACTGAAACAGTTTTCTGTGATGCACTACTTTCCAATAAGGGAGCAGGTACAGTTACCTTGTCAAGTTCTACTTTCCTCCCACTCACTTCTTTCGAGAGAAACTCCTTCTCCAGAAAGTTTCCGAATTTAGCAACAAAAGTCTTGCCTTCGGATCTGTGATAGAAGGTGTATCCAATAGTTTCCTTTGGATATCCTATGAAGACACATTTCTCCGATTTGGATTCGAGCTTATCAGGTTGAAGCTTTTCATATAAGCATCACAATCCCAAACTTTAAGAAATGACAGCTTAGGTTTCTTGCCAAACCATAGTTCATACGGTGTCGTCTCAACGGATTTAGATGGTGCCCTATTTAACGTGAATGCATGTCTCTAATGCATAACCCAAAACGATAGTGGTAGATCGGTAAGAGACATCATAGATCGCACCATATCTAATAAAGTACGGTTATGACGTTCGGACACACCATTACATTGTGGTGTTCCAGGTGGCATGAGTAGTGAAACTATTTCACATTGTTTTTAACTGAAGCCAAACTCGTAACTCAAATACTCTTCTCTACGATCAGATCGTAGAAACTTTATTTTCTTGTTACGATGATTTTTCACTTCACTCTGAAATTCTTTGAACTTTTCAAATGTTTCAGACTTATGTTTCATCAAGTAGATATACTCATATCTGCTCAAATCATCTGTGAAGATCAGAAAATAATGATACCTGTCGCGAGCCTCAATATTCATCGGACCACATACATCAGTATGTATGATTTCCAACAAATCTGTTGCTCGCTCCATTGTTCCGAAGAACAGAGTCTTAGTCATCTTGCCCATGAGGCATGGTTCGCAAGCATCAACTGATTCATAATCAAGTGATTCCAAAAGCCCATCAGCATGGAGTTTCTTCATGCGCTTTACACCAATATGACCTAAACGGCAGTGCTACAAATAAGTTGCACTTATCATTATTAACTTTGCATCTTTTGGTTTCAATATTATGATTATGTGTATCACTACGATCGAGATCCAACGAACTATTTTCATTGGGTGTGTAACCATATAAGGTTTTATTCATGTAAACAGAACAACAATTTATTCTCTTACTTAAATGAATAACCGTATTACAATAAACATGATCAAATCATATTCATGCTCAACGCAAACACCAAATAACACTTATTTAGGTTCAACACTAATCCCGAAAAGTATAGGGAGTGTGCGATGATGATCATATCAATCTTGGAACCACTTCCAACACACATCGTCACTTCACCCTTAACTAGTCTCTGTTTATTCTGCAACTCCCGTTTCGAGTTACTAATTAGCAACTGAACTAGTATCAAATACTGAGGGGTTGCTATAAACACTAGTAAAGTACACATCAATAACATGTATATCAAATATACCTTATGTCACTTTGCCATCCTTCTTATCTGCCAAATACTTGGGGCAGTTCCGCTTCCAATGACCAATCCCTTTGCAGTAGAAGCACTTAGTCTCTGGCTTAGGACCAGACTTGGGCTTCTTCACTGAGCAGCAACTTGCTTGCTGTTCTTCTTGAAGTTCCCCTTCTTCCCTTTGCCCTTTTCTTGAAACTAGTGATCTTGTCAACCATCAACACTTGATGCTCTTTCTTGATTTCTACCTTCATCGATTTCATCATCATGAAAAGCTCGGGAGTCATTTTCGTCATCCCTTGCATAATATAGTTCATCATGAAGTTCTACTAACTTGGTGATGGTGACTAGAGAATTCTGTCAATCACTATCTTATCTGGAAGATTAACTCCCACTTGATTCAAGCGATTGTAGTACCCAGACAATCTGAGCACATGCTCACTAGTTGAGCGATTCTCCTCCATCTTTTAGCTATAGAACTTGTTGGAGACTTCATATCTCTCAACTCGGGTATTTGCTTGAAATATTAACTTCAACTCCTGGAACATCTCATATGGTCCATGACGTTCAAAACGTCTTTGAAGTCCCGATTCTAAGCCATTAAGCATGGTGCACTAAACTATCAAGTAGTCATCATATTGAGCTAGCCAAACGTTCATAACGTCTGCATCTGCTCCTGCAATAGGTCTGTCACCTAGCGGTGCATCAAGGACATAATTCTTCTGTGCAGAAATGAGGATAAACCTCAGATCACGGATCCAATCCGCATCATTGCTACTAACATCTTTCAACACAATTTTCTCTAGGAACATATCAAAATAAACACAGGGAAGCAACAACGCGAGCTATTGATCTACAACATAATTTGCAAAATACTACCAGGACTAAGTTCATGATAAATTTAAGTTCAATTAATCATATTACTTAAGAACTCCCACTTAGATAGACATCCCTCTAATCCTCTAAGTGATACGTGATCCAAATCAACTAAACCATGTCCGATCATCACGTGAGATGGAGTAGTTTCATTGGTGAACATCACTATGTTGATCATATCTACTATATGATTCACGCTCGACCTTTCGGTCTCCGTGTTCCGAGGCCATATCTGTATATGCTTGGCTCGTCAAGTATAACCTGAGTATTCCGCGTGTGCAACTGTTTTGCACCCGTTGTATTTGAACGTAGAGCCTATCACACCCGATCATCACGTGGTGTCTCATCACGAAGAACTTTCGCAACGGTGCATACTCAGGGAGAACACTTCTTGATAATTTAGTGAGAGATCATCTTATAATGCTACCGTCAATCAAAGCAAGATAAGATGCATAAAAGATAAACATCACATGCAATCAATATAAGTGATATGATATGGCCATCATCATCTTGTGCTTGTGATCTCCATCTCCGAAGCACCGTCATGATCACCATCGTCACCGGCGCGACACCTTGATCTCCATCGTAGCAACGTTGTCGTCTCGCCAACTTTATGCTTCCAACTATCGCTACCGCTTAGTGATAAAGTAAAGCATTACAGGCGATTGCATTGCATACAATAAAGCGACAACCATATGGCTCCTGCCAGTTGCCGATAACTCGGTTACAAAACATGATCATCTCATACAATAAAATTTAGCATCATGTCTTGACCATATCACATCACAACATGCCCTGCAAAAACAAGTTAGACGTCCTCTACTTTGTTGTTGCAAGTTTTACGTGGCTGCTACGGGCTTAAGCAAGAACCAATCCTCACCTACGCATCAAAACCACAACGATAGTTTGTCAATACTCCGTTTTTAACCTTCGCAAGGACCGGGCGTAGTCCATACTGGTTCAACTAAAGTTGGAGAGACAGTCGCCCGCAAGCCACCTATGTGAAAGCACGTCGGGGGAACCGGTCTCGCGTAAGCGTACGCGTAATGGTTGGTCCGGGTCGTCTCGTCCAACAATACCGCCGAACCAAAGTATGACATGCTGGTAGGCAGTATGACTTGTATCGTCCACAACTCACTTGTGTTCTACTCGTGCATATAACATCAACATAAATAACCTAGGCTCGGATGCCACTGTTGGGTTTCGTAGTAATTTCAAAATTTTCCTACGCACACGCAAGATCATGTGATGCATAGCAACGAGGGGGAGAGTGTTGTCTACGTACCCAACGCAGACCGACTGCGGAAGCTGACACGACGTAGAGGAAGTAGTCGTACGTCTTCACGATCCAACCGATCAAGCACCGAAACTACGGCACCTCCGAGTTCGAGCACACGTTCAGCTCGATGACGATCTCCGGACTCCGATCCAGCAAAGTGTCGGGGAAGAGTTCCGTCAGCACGACGGCGTGGTGACGATCTTGATGACTACAGCAGCAGGGCTTCGCCTAAACTCCGCTACAGTATTATCGAGGAATATGGTGGCAGGGGGCACCGCACACGGCTAAGGAATAGATCACGTGGATCAACTTGTGTGTCTGGTGCCCCTGCCTCCGTATATAAAGTAAGGGGGGAGGCTGGCCGGCCAAGGGGCGCCAGGAGAGTCCTACTCCCTCTGGGAGTAGGATTCCCCCCCCCCCCAATCCTAGTTGGAATAGGATTCGCGGAGGGGGAAAAGAGGAGGAGGGGGCCGGCCACCTCTCCTAGTCCTAATAGGACTAGGGGAAGGGGGAGGCGCGCAGCCCATCTAGGGCAGCCCCTTCTCTTTTCCACTAAGGCCCACTATGGCCCATATAGCTCCCGGGGGGTTCCGGTAACCCTCCCGGTACTCTCGTAAAATCCCGATTTCACCCGGAACACTTCCGATGTCCAAACATAGGCTTCCAATATATCAATCTTTACGTCTCTACCATTTCGAGACTCCTCGTCATGTCCGTGATCACATACGGTACTCCGAACAACCTTCGGTACATCAAAATGCATAAAACTCATAATAACTGTCATCGTAACGTTAAGCGTGCGGACCCTACGGGTTCGAGAACAATGTAGACATGACCGAGACACGTCTCCGGTCAATAACCAATAGCAGGACCTGGATGCCCATATTAGCTCCTACATATTCTACGAAGATCTTTATCGGTCAGACCGCATAACAACATACGTTGTTCCCTTTGTCATCGGTATGTTATTTGCCCGAGATTCGATCGTCAGTATCCAATACCTAGTTCAATCTCGTTACCGGCAAGTCTTCTTTACTTGTTCCGTAATACATCATCTCACAACTAACATCTTAGTTATAATTCTTGCAAGGCTTATGTGATGTGCATTACCGAGAGGGCCCAGAGATACCTCTCCGACAATCGGAGTGACAAAACCTAATCTCGAAATACGCCAACCCAACATCTACCTTTGGAGACACCTGTAATGCTCCTTTATAATCACCCAGTTACCGTTGTGACGTTTGGTAGCACCCAAAGTGTTCCTCCGGCAAACGGGAGTTGCATAATCTCATAGTCATAGGAACATGTATAAGTCATGAAGAAAGCAATAGCAACATACTAAACGATCGGGTGCTAAGCTAATGGAATGGTCATGTCAATCAATCATTCAACTAATGATGTGACCTCGTTAATCAAATAACAACTCTGTTGTTCAGGAAACATAACCATCTTTGATTAACGGCTAGTCAAGTAGAGGCATACTAGTGACACTTTGTTTGTCTATGTATTCACACATGTATTATGTTTCCGGTTAATACAATTCTAGCATGAATAATAAACATTTATCATGATTATAAGGAAATAAATAATAACTTTATTATTGCCTCTAGGGCATATTTCCTTCATCATCTTTGATTAACGAGCTGGTCAAGTAGAGGCATACTAGTGACACTCTGTTGGTCTATGTATTCACACATGTATTATGTTTCCGGTTAATACAATTCTAGCATGAATAATAAACATTTATCATGATATAAGGAAATAAATAATAACTTTATTATTGCCTCTAGGGCATATTTCCTTCAGGAAGGTCCATACTCTTCGCGTCATCGGAGTGGTATCGATAGCAGTGTTCTTAGGCACTTCTCGACATCATGGGATTAGTTTTGATACCGGTGTCCTTAGGTGCTACTCAACATCATGTGTTGTGTAAGCAAGATTTCAGTTGTGTGGCTAGGTCGACATCAGGCCCTTGTTGTGTTTTGTTTTGTGATGATTGCTCGACATGTGGTGGCAGATTGGCATCATCGGTGACTTCAGTTAGATGGTAGTACGACCAAACGCGATCGCCTTCTCTCCCTCATCATGAAATGACTTTAATAACATTGAAAAAATATACATAGTTAGATAATATTAAAGAGGACTGTAAATGATGGTACAACGTACAAGGGGTACCTCGCATGGTAGGAAGTCGGCCTACCAGGACGTACGTGGTGTGGACTGCCGATAGTCCTCCTTCTAGAAAATTCATCAACTTGGCGAGCAAGGTGAGATCTATCCGAGCTCTTAGGTCAGTCGTAACTGACTATAACACCTATAAATCCCAGGCCTCATCCATGTTTCTAAGGCAAGGTAAAGGCTAGTTTAGAGGCATCCAAGCTCTAGATCTTGGGTTTTCATCCTGAAGAATAATTCTGAACAAACTCCTGGCAATGCCTCTAACAAGGGTATGATGTGGAACATCACCATTGTCAGGAACAACTAGTGTAGATAAGACCTAAGGGCCAGATCATTGTCAGCAATCACTAGTGTAGATAAGACCTAGAGCTTTCACTCCGGAGCTCTAGACCATGTGCTTAAAAGCACCACCAAACTAAAGTCACCCTGTATTGACGCCCCTGTTTTTATGAAGAAGTCACTGTTCCAAGCCAAAGCATCACGCCTTGACAACCATACACGTTCATATCCCTAATGTGGATACCATCACAAACATGACATATAATACCATTAAATATATGCCACATAATATCCTTTGTTGATGCTTCGACATTTGTCGCATCCTCACCAATGTTCCAACAACATTAGCAAATTGTGTAGTTTGAGGCCCAAAAGGTTGACCAATAGTGATGCAAATGGGCAGGCTACCGGGCAAATACCATAGTATCAATGTAGTGTTAATTTTATACACAAGTGATGAGTAAATTTTAATATAATGGACGAGTTCCGCAGGATGAAGCGGCACCCTGATTTCTCTTGAACTAGACTAGAAGCATGTCTTAATGATGCACCTTCATTCTTCTCAGAAGTAGGGAGATTAGCTAGCAATATCCAAAGAACCAATGGGACGATAACTGACATGGTTGATTTCGATGTATTTGGCAGCCATCGGTACGCATCTGGAGGCGGCGTCACACACTTGTCGCCATTGAAGTACACTCTTCCTGGAAAGGCCCATCCTGCCCGCAAGGTGAATGCCGACGGGTCCTTCAGGAATAGTAGCTCAAACTGAACATATTCATCAGGTCCAGCAGTCAAGAGGTAATCATTGCAGTGCCTGATGCCCCATAGCAGAGTGGTGTCATCTGCGATAAGAGGATTTCTCAATAGCCGAAAAAAATTCACACAAGAAATATCAAGTGTCCAGGGATGAGGTGCTCACGCATAAGTCCATAAGGGTTCAGAGCAAGCTGATAATGCTAGTCAAGCTGTTGAAATTATGCTGCTGAGCTATAAGGTTCTACTGCGAGTAATTCATCCGGTAGTTGAAGTTTGTCACTGTGATCTTGGCTCTCCAGTACACACTTACACCTTGTAGTTAGCCTTCACATGCCAATGAACTCTTATTGGGCACATATGAGTAGTGCATTGGACTAGAGGTGTCAAGCCATTCTTGTCTTGACCATTCATGACAGAACTAAGATAAGGTGAGTTTCCCCGAAAGGGTGCAGCATCCACTGTCAGATTGTTAGGGATAATATTTGAGAGTTAGAGATAAATATCTATTAGAGATATTAGAGATAAAATAGGTTTAAACAACCTTGCCTTGTACTCCAAGACTATCCCTCTCTCATGTGTTGTATATACAGATCAATAAAACACACAACAACACAAATAGCCATCATATAATTTCCACATGGTATAAGAGCCATTAGACTAACGTCATCGATCCTTGGTCACAATCACACCTTCCGCGGCGCGCCGCCCTGGAGAGATTAATCTCTTCTTCCCGGGGCGCTGCAACCGATCCATAGATTAGATTAGATCAATTTCAAAATTTTCAGTTTTATAGATTAGATCCAATTTAGCCACTAATAGATCCCAGGATCAGGGCTAATTCCTGTGAAAAGTTGTGCAGAATCGGCATCAGGTTAATGTACAGGGTTGTGCGTCCCTACGGCAACGCACGGGGCACGAGGTGGACATCCGCGTTGCTAAAGGCCAGTTCGTCTGCACCGACCAGGGACGACGACGTGCGCATGAGCTCTACATCGACAATCCGTCCAGCCGTGCGCCGCACGGCGGCAGTCCATCGCCAAGAGCCCGCGGCATTATCGACTCCATAGCCCATGCATGCATCGAGCAGCAAAAACACGGTCGTGTGCACATGCATACGTGTGTGGAAGCACTCGCCACAGGACTGACTCGCCATGATGAACATGCTCTCTCTGAACCGGTCAGCTTCGCTGATCGCAATTGCGTCGCCCCCGCGGGCGACCGACCGCACTTCCCCCTTCCTTCGCGAGCGCTCCCCTCTCTCCTCCATCTCCCCGCCACTGTAGCCGGCGCCCGCCATGGGCCTGGCCCGGGCGACGCTGGCGGCGGCGGCCCCTGGCCTTTCCCCTTTCAGGATTCCTCCAGCACGGGACGGAGCGGCTCTGAGCGGCCCCTGGCCTTTCCCCTTTCAGGGTTCCTCCAGCACGGGACGGAGCGGCTCTGAGCGGTGCCTTCAGGCGGCGGCGGTCCTGCGCGGCGGCGACCCCGCTGCGGGCGGTGGTGTCATCATTGGCAGTGGGGCAGCGCGGCATCACGGGCTAGCGACGCCTGCTTGGCCCAGATCTGGCTCTTCGGGCCCCATATGGGTCTGGGCGAGCCAGCGGCTGGCGTGGCGTCGGCGTGGCTCTCGGGAGGCAGTGGCGGTGCTTCGGGCTGGTGGTGGGTGGCGGCTCGGTTGCTAGTGTGCAGCAGCGCGGTGGTCGAGGTTTGCGGTCCTGTTATGGGCCCGGCCAGGCCTAGGTGGCCTGGTTTGCCTCGGCTGCAGCGACTAGTCGTCAATCCGCGTCCGTGCTGGAGGCAGTGGCCTTCAACGCGACGGCGGTTGAGGCCGTTCCCTTCTGATCGGCTTCGGCGCTTCAGTCTGTGCCAGCTGGGCGCTTCTTGCCTCTGCTCTCTTGACCTTGTGGTGTTGTTCGCAGCGGGATAGTGTGGATGGGTCCAAGACCGTGGTGGCGCGTGCTTGCGGGTGGCAAGATGGTGGCATGGCTTTGTTCTAGTGGGTGTCGGGGCATTGAGGTGTGGGAGAAATCCCTGTCGGTTCATCCGGCTCCGACCCGGTGACGCCGGTGGGTGCCACCATTCCTTCCTGAAGGGCGCCGGTGCTACCCTTCCCCCGGTCCCCTCTACGTGCTGGGGGAAACCCTAGGACTTGTCTGGGCAACAGCGTTGTTGATGTCGCATTCGTGTTGTCTGGTATGCGGTGGTCCGGTGCCATGGCGACTGGTGGGACGTAGATGGAGGGCACAGCGGTGGCGGACCATCCGTGCTTGTCGAGCTAGCTGCCGTTGTTGGCATTTTTCTTCTTCTTCTTTCTTTTAGGCTTGATGTGTCGTTCGTCCCGGCAGCTACCTTGTGATCGATTGTTCGTGCTTTATAATATAAAGTGCGGGGAATCCTATTTCGTCATGAACATGCATACGAGCATGGCATGAGTTCTGGACTCCAGCCACGACTCTTCTGCAGGGTCGACCGGCAACGCGGACGCCGGACTGCCGTGCATACGTGCATGGCATGAGCCGTGGACTCCAGCCACGGCCCTTCTGCAGGGTCGACCGGCGTTGTGCGGACACGCGCGTCCGATCACGGGAGGGCGTCGCTCTCATGTAGAGATTTCGATCCGATCTACAGTGGTCCTCAGGCTTATGCGCCAGAGTCCGTTCCACAAGATCCGCAGCTACCCCAAACGTACATGGCGGCTACACGTCCGACTTCACCAGGCCGAGGCAGGACCAAGGCCAACAACAATTCTTCACCGAGCCGAACGACTACACCGACCGATCTGCACCACACCAAACCGATCTACACCGACCCGCGCCACAGCACCGAGCCGTATGACTACATCGCCCAAGAAAAGAAAAAACTTGGTCGAATACATCTACGAGAAGCTAGCACCACATGCACCATCCACATGCTAGGCCAGTGTGGAAAGCTATGCAATTCTTCGTCGACTTGTCCAGCGCGACACAGTATCGACACTTCATCTCCACGAGAGACGCCTTGAAGCGACACATTATCGTCGGCACGCCACTGCGACGCCATCGCTGACACTTATCGCCAAGGTCTTCATCACCATCATCGTCAACACACCGCCGTCACCCCGTACACAAGATGGACACCTAGCGTCCTCTTACAGACTTTTCTGCAAGACACGACCATGACGATGGCAATGACCGCGTCACGACGATGGCATCGACCGCGTCATCCACGACTGCATCGACACGGCGTCACTATAGTGACGTCCCCTACACGGCCACACGGCTCTGGCAAAACCAATGTGTGCTCGGTGGGTTTCCTTCGGTCTTGGCAAAACCGGTGGACTCATCGCCGATGGCACCTTCTGACATCCGCAAGGTGCATCGTCCATGACTGTAGCTCCGTCATCTATAACATAGCGCATTTTTTCCGCCTAAGGCTTTGTGCGGCTCTATCATCCATGATGACTACACCATCGACCATGATTTTCTCGACCACTACTACATCACCATGATCATCTACTTTGACATTGACATTAATGACTTGGTCTATAGCAACTCATCAACAACAACTCCAGTCAACAGCGTCTGTGACTGCGGGAGAGAATAGAGGATAGGCAAGGAAGGCACCAGAAGATGACGCGGTCACCGCCCTAGGTGCCGACGCAGTTGATGATGGCGCATCGAAGAAGAAGCAGACAGAAGCACAAGACTTCAAGTTCAGTCGCAGTCGTTCGCTTCACTCTAGATACGACTAGGGGGGATGTTAGAGATAATATTGGAGAGTAAAATATAAATATCTATTAGAGATATTAGAGATAAAATAGGTTTAAAAAAACCTTGTCTTGTACTTCAAGCCCACACCTCTCTCATGTACTCTATGTATACCCCTACGAGGGTCAGATCAATACAACACACAAGAACATAAATAGCCATCATATAATTTCCACACAGATAACTAAACAATAAGTTGGCTCTTCATTCTACTTTATTATTTGGGCTATGTCAAATGTAACTTACTCTACACAGGTTCCTGGTTTTGTACTGTTATCTTGGCAGCCACATGAGCATTTGGGGCAGGTAACAAGCGTGTCGCTGTAAAACGCTGAGCGGGATAAACAGCAAGTAGGAGACCTCAGAGTGCGGAACTTTGAGTAGGTACTGTCACAGTCCAGGACTGCAAAATAAAACAAACAGTCAGATATGCATGCTTGTTACGGGATATTCTTTCCATGCATCAAGATATTAGACAATGGTTTACTGTGGGCTTGAGTTTTTCCCCTTCCATCTGGTGTAGTGAACTTTGTAGTTCATCGAACTTGGTTGCGGGTCCAGAGGTATACCCTGGACCAGGGGCCTTCGGAGTGAAATTCGTAGGCAACTCCAGCGTCTTGGTTGTGGTCCTTGATCGACCAACTGAAACTTCAAAGGAGGCCACAACATTAGGAGGGTCCTATGCCAGTGAGTTGAGGACTCCAATATTTGCTCACACAATGGCAAAGGGATTTGTAGAATTACCAATCTCTAGTCTTACACAGTTCAAAAAAAGAAAGCTCTGGTCTTACAGAGGTAGGGAAAAGAAGAGAGGACATTTGGTTGCTAGCAGTGGCAGAGCTTCATGGGGGGCAAAGGGGGCCATTGCCCCCCACCCTCCCTACTCTAGAAAAACTATCCCTAATTATTAGGTTTGAATATCAATTATTTCTCAGAGTTCATTCATAATTTATGTTCTTCGCCCCCTCAACTCTGATAAGCCCCCTCAAGATTCGTATCAAGCTCCACCATTGGTTGCTAGGTTTATAGCAGGCCTAAAAAACAACTAGAGCGAAGAATGTTGTTGACCTGATGAAACAAGAAGACAAGCCAGGGCAAACAGGTGCAATGCAGGAGACATGGTTCTCGTGCTCAATAACGGGATTCGTGATGAAGAAGCAAGAACACGGGAGGAACTTGTTTTTTTTTTAAACAGAGGCAAAAGACTACTCTCGCAGCATGATGATGCTTAGATGCCTAGCCCCCGCGGTGAGCCACGTCTTGGCCTCCTCATAGATGAGTTTTAGAATGTAGTATGGCAGCGTCGATTTCTTCCGAAAGACTAGCGTTTCTCTCATTCTAGATGACCCAACATACAAGCATGGTAAGTGAGGCCATGGCCTTCCTATTTGCTGTATTTGGTTTTGAACTTGTGAACAGAGACATCCGGGAGGAAGAGAACGAGGAGGGGAAAGTTGTGGGCTGAGGACTTTGCCACTTTAGGCGTTGGGGATTAAATCGTTCATACTCTAGTCGGGATTAAATCGTTCATACTGCAGGGTTAAAATGCGTTGCTCCCGGTAAAAACGAGTAGGTGTTCATACTCTAGGGTTCGATACTTCGATTGCCATATTACACTAAAACAGAAGTGCTCAGTGAACATGCCGAGGAACCCGAGATATCGTCGTCCACAAGTTTAAGGCAGAGGACCATCAGGCACTTACAAAAAGACAGCCATGTAATGACAAACTGAAGAATTCTTTTCAGTCCAACAGCATGCGCATCGATTGCCAAGTTTAGTTTTGACAATAGGGTCGGACGGTCTTCTTTACTCCAGTGTTCCGACATGCATGGCGTATTCTGTAATGAATGATTGTAAGCACATTTTAAGCTGATTAATATATGAGGTTGTTTTTTTATATAAAAAACAGCATGCACATCGACGTCCTCCCTTCCCTTGTTCTTGGTCTTGCTTTATTTCCACGAGCGGCAGGGTGGACGGACGACAGCATAAGAAGCTGTGTTGTCCACCGCACAACGAAGAGGAGGAGACGAGGTGGCAGGGAGGAGAGAGAGGAAGTGTGACAAGATATTTTCTAGGCCTCACTTCATCGCCCGAACGACGCGCATCTTAGTAACCGTAACAAGTAATTGATTCACCGGATCTTAGATAATGAGGCCCATTTGGCAGCTACTCCTGAAAGAAATGTGAATTAAAAAAGAGTGAACGGTTCACCACGCGCCTGCAGCCAAAATGGAGCCACAGGAAAAGAATCGAGCGGCCGAACGAGCGTAGCGCACCAGGATGCATCCGGATGGTGGGTAGTCTAGCCAGATTTATAGGTTAGATGAGGTTTTGAGTTTTCCGGAATTCTCCCTTGGATCGACACGCACAAGCTTATACTAAACGACTAAAATCCAAGCGAACCAATCTGTAGTTGGATGATTAGAGAGACAGTGGTATCCCTAGCTGACCGGGGTTCAAGTCTTGGTACTCGCATTATTTTTAGATTTATTTTAGGATTTTCGACGATACGTTTTCAGTGGGAGGAGACGTTTATGTCGACGACGAGGCGCCTACGGTGACTTCGTAAATTTTAAGATGACATGTTGGCTCTGTATCTCGGAGGTACTCATAGAGGTAGGATATGTGTGTGCGTTCATAGAGAGAGTGTATGCGTGTATGTATGAACGCTTGTATTTGTACTTATATGCTAAAAAAATGACTAAAAATCCACGCATGGAACGACCGATATGTTGGCTAAATTCCGTATGTGGAACACGTCCAGCTTGAACCACTTTTGACTAAATAAATTCCTATGTCCATGGAACGCCTTGCTTGAACGACTTTGGACTAAATTCCGTATGTGGAACGTCTGGGTAAAGCAACAGAATTTCTATGGCCAAGATCTACTAAAATCTACTGCTAGATTTGAAAGAAAATTCAAGAGTCCGATGATTACAGCTTGACAACGGAGTCCCATGACCGAGGCAATCTGTTGGGAGTATAACCAGCTAGCATTCTCATCGGTCGATATAAACCCAGAGCGCCAGTGTACTACCAGACACCGCTAGCAAAAGCTAGCAAAGCTACTACTAGAACGAACAGTGACATGGAGCTGGTATTCTCTGATGAAGCGCTGGCCATTGTCGTCCCCATAGCTGCCTACTGGGTCTACTCCGGCATGTACATGGCGCTTGGACACTCCATGGACGAGTACAGGCTACACCCAAGGGAGGAGGAGCGCAGCAAGAACCTCGTGCCCAAGCGCGACGTCGTCAAGGGCGTCCTCCTCCAGCAGCTCCTGCAGGCCGCCGTCGCCGCCGCCATTTTCACGGTATGTGAGAACTCTGCACACATGAAAGCACCTGCAGACATTCATAACATATAGTGTACGTACGTACGCACAGCTTGGAGGCGAAAGCACCGCGACGGCCGCCGGCGAAGCACCGCAGCGGACGACCTGGGCAACGTGCCTGACGGTAGCGATGCAGATCGCGGTGGGCATGGCCGTGCTGGACGGGTGGCAGTACGCGTGGCACCGATGCATGCACCTCAACAAGTTCTTGTACCGGCACGTCCACTCGTGGCACCACCGCCTGGTCGTGCCCTACGCCTTCGGCGCGCAGTACAACCACCCCGTGGAGGGCCTCCTCCTCGACACCGTCGGCGGGGCGCTCGCCTTCCTCGCCTCCGGTATGTCGCCCCGTGTCTCCATCTTCTTCTTCACGCTCTGTACCGTCAAGGGCGTGGACGACCACTGCGGCCTGTGGCTGCCGGGGAACGTGTTCCGCCTCTGCTTCTGGAACAACACGGCGTACCACGACGTCCACCATCAGCCTCGCGCTGGCAGATACAACTTCTCGCAGCCCTTCTTTGTGACATGGGACAAGGTGTTTGGGACGCACATGCCCTATGTGGTCGAGCACAGGCCCCAAGGAGGCCTCCACGTGCGGCCCATGGAAGCCCTTAGCTAAGCATATTGTGTTTCCAGATATGACTGTATGTCAAAAAAGTATTTATCCTTCCCTCATGCAACCAGGATGCTACTATACATCAGAAATTGATATCCCAAAAAAAGTTCATATATATAGGAGCATGTGCATTTCCTGTCGGCGGTGGTTTGTAATATCTGTCATTCGAGGATCTAAGCAATTTCTTCTTGATCAAAATGGCATGCTTCAAGGCCTGGCAGTGAAAAGAATCGATACATTTCAATCGCAATAAGCTGCATCAAAACTAACACCTTGATTTTCTGTACAACATGCAGCACCACATCAGACTAGATAGTAAAGCTTCATCTTCTGCGAGCTTCTATTTGGAGATCTGTCTTTACAAAAGTTAGAAAACATCTGCTTCGTTTGTGCTAACCGGATTTTAAAAAAAAGTACTAGGCTAATATTCATAGGCAAGTTGTGTCATGTGTGAAACTCTGGCATGCAGCAGAAAGAAATCAGTGTTGCAATTCAGATTACCTTGTCGGCTTGTCGCTACATGAATGTAGAACATGTTATTTATATGTTTTTAAGAGTGTACCCCAGATCCGAGTATATAAGATCGAGAGAAAGAATGAAATCTCAGGAGCATCTATCTGAAGGAAACCATCGTTTATACGAAATTGGTGTATTCCATTAAATCGAAAGAGTTCTTTTCTTTTTTTGAAAAACGAAAGATCACAGTAAGAAAGCAGAGAAGTAAATAAGAGAAGATGCAGACCAAGAAACATAAATATGTGATCAGACAGTATCAAAACATGTTCCAGGTTGGAAGGCAAGTCCAGTAAATCTTTGTTGTTCAGCATACAGGATTAATACCCAACCAAACTATTAGCTGAATGCAGTACAATATAGAGATTACATCTATTTTTGTAAGGGATACTAAATAGTAAACACACCAGTTGACAAGGCATGCTCAAGACCAGGCAAAACTCCACGATGAGAGCAAAGATGATGGTTCACTCGCTGACACCATACACCAAACTGGGTAGCACCCAGAAGCTCTCCAGCTGCTTGCTTTTGCGTCCGAGAATGTATGAAATGGGATGGGATCTCCTGGACATTAACTGACCAAGCTCTACCTCAATCCAAGGTTCGTTGGAATCTTTGGATCTGCTCGGAACGTAAATGAAATTACTCTTCCCGCCCCATCTTTCAGGGTTCAAGCAAGAAAATGTAGAGGTCCTCCTATCAAGGCTAAGAAAGAGAGCCCAATTTCCCAACTTCTTCATCTTCGCCCACTTAGCGGGTCTGACTGATAAGTCCAGGCGGTAGGCTTGAAAGCAGAATTTGAGATCATGTATTGAGAGGTCAACCTTGAGAAGCATGTCACCACAGACCACCAACCATGGTTTTTTAAGCAAGCCAGCGAACATGTCCTCTCCCCACACAACTGGTAGTTCCGGCATGCTAAGCTGAGGTGCCAAGGAAATGGTATTGAGCTTTATAAGAGAGTCCATGGCCAACATCTGACCTTTCAAGGACACAATTTGATGAATGCGTCCAGCAACGAGAGGGTGCACCGTCCAGGTCTTTGTTCCAACTTGCCACCGGAACATATACTTTCTCGAGAAAAGGAGGAGGCACGAGTTGGGCGAACTGAGAGGAGCCGTAATGACGCCATAGTAGATTTTAGAGTTGTCACTGCGTCGAAATTTACGGGGCTTCACCATAGTACTAGTGTACACATCGACAAGGAAGCATTGTTCCTCACAGTACAAGATCAAATACCCATCTGAGCAGCCCAAATAGCGCACATAATATGGAGTATGTCGGGGTGCTGAACAACGAAGGGATAAATTTGTCTTCGCAGGATCACGAAGCTGCCATTTGTAGTTAGATAAAGGGTTGTAGCAGGAATTGGAGTCGCCCATATGCCGACGAGTATAATGAAGGCCTGTGTTGACAAAGAGAGGTGGGAAGGAGAAGTGATATATGGGTGGGAAGGAAGAAATTGTAGCACGCCAAGAGCGGCAGGTGCTATTAACAGCAAGGAAGTCATGGAATGAGCTAAAGAGGACAATGATTAGGTGAAGCAGGCTGTCCGCAAGATCTGCCCAAACTTGTCGTCCAGATGAGTCTGAGTCGTTTGAGCCCAAGCCATGGCAAAAAAAAAAAATAGATGGCTTCTCTACAACGGCAACTTCTCTGTCATACAGAAAATTTGAAAAGAAAGATCAGAATCAAGAAATCCAAGATCAGACTAGTGTTTTAAATAGCGGGCTATAGCATATAGCGGCAACCTTTAAAAAAAGCTATAGCGGGCTATAGCAAGGCTATAGCGGCAAATTGTACATGAAATCATTTAGCGGCAACATGCTCAAACAGCTATAGCAGAGCTATAGCGGGGCTATAGCCGGCTATTTAAAACTATGAATCAGAGACATAACTACTACATTACTACAGACTAAGGCAAACAAAGATGCTCATCTTAGTGAGCATCAACTTTTTCCGCAATAAGATGTATACAAGCTACAATAAGCTACAGCAAAACCAGGGCCGGCCCATAGGCCGGGGCAACGGGGCGACCGCCCTGGCCCCTGGGAGGTAGGGGACCCGGCCCATGTATTAGTATAGTATATGTATTAGGAAAAAAATATGAAAGAATCAATCGCTTCGCTAGGCTGCTGCATGTCTCCAGTCTCCTCGGCTCCTCCCCAAATTCTCCACCCCGGAGAACAGCGCCGCCGCTCCCACGTACTTCCAGATTTGAGGCTCCACTCCCGTGCATCCATTAATGGAGTTCAACGGTGCTATTCCCTTCCTCAATCATCTCTCTCAGCATCCTCAACGCTCCCCACAAAGTAGACGTTTGAGCCATCACCGGATCAGAGATGGTACATCCACCTCCTTCCCCTAATCATGTACTCTTTTGATTCGCTGTTAAATAGCCCGGCTCTCCGCCTACGATTGCTCCATTTGACATCTCCAATTCTTCTCTTCCTAGTTCCTACTCTTCTGTTGCCTGTTCTTCAAAGCTTCATTGGATCCAGGGATGAGAAGATGGGACCGGGAACGAGTGTTGCAGCCTTGCAGATCTGGGAAGCTACATCGACAATTCGACATCAAGCCATGCATATGCCCATATTCAGGTGCTTTTGTTTCCTGTATTGGCTGTTTTTCTATGATTGTTTGGTGACTTGTCTTCTAAAAAATGTTTATCAGTGAGAAAAGGAAGTGAAAAAATTAGCGAGATACTAGTTGGATCTCAGAAAGGTTCAATTGACATTTTTTTTAGAACCGGTAGTTTTTCGAAGAACTTAAAGTGTTCAGAAGTATATTTGGCTTCTTGGCTCAAAAGACTTGAAGTTATTGAATGATATTAAATTACGCAAATGTTGTGCTAAATTTGTAGAAACACTTTCTGATAGTTATGCTGAATTAGATGATCTCTTCTCGAAATTACAACTACGGCAAATGACTTCAACAGAATCTGATGTGCCATTGCGTGCTATGGAGATTTTTGAGTTTGTTGGAGACATTGACAAGGTTTTCATACTTAGAAGAGCGAGATGATGGTCTCTTTGTGGCACTTAGATGAGCGATCTTTTGTAGAACTATATTTTTTCCATACTATTATGATGTAGTTCTCTGGACCGTTACAAATAAATAATCTGTGGTATGTGTTTTTTAGTTCAAAGACCATCATATGCTACGTACTGAATTGCTTTCGAAATACAATATATTCTGAATTTTTATTTGTCCATAAGGGCCCCGTTTTGTCGTCTTGCCTCAGGGCCCCAAATATGTATGGACCGGCCCTGAGCAAAACAACCAACAACTTCATGAGTACAACAGCATAATATGTGCATATCTCTAGTTCACCCAACAGGGGGAGATTCATAATTTACTGACTTGAGCATCAGAGCATCTCCAACAGCCGCGCTATATAAGCGCCGTGCCCGAAATTTGTAGTTTTTAGCGCGCGCGCAACCGCTAAGCGAGCTCCAGCGGAGGCTCAATAACCGCGCGCGGGGCATAAATAGTTCAGCGCGCAGTCCGAAACACCATCGCGCGCCGTTTATTTGGTGCACACGCTTCCGCGCCGCACACTCGAGCGCTCGTGCCGAACTCTCTCCGCCGCGCCACTTTTACCCCGCCCGTGCCGCCGCCGGCGAATTGGCCCATGGACGGCCGCGCCAGCACCCCCTCATCGCTTCCTACACCCGCGACCCCTCCACCGCTGCCGCCGCAAGCCCTTGCGCGGGGAGCTTTGGCTTCGCCTCCGCCGGTGCTCCTCCAAGCACCGGTATCGTTTGTTTGAACTTTTGTCATGAACTTCATTCGGATTTTGAACTTGGTTGGATTATGTTGTCGCCAGAAATTTGAACTTTTATGTCATGAACTTGTTTGGGTGATTTTAAACTATGCCATGTCTTTGTTTTCATGTTTCAAATATCATCATCGTCTCCAAAACGCACATATGGCAAGCGCCGGCTGCTCGTGTGCGCTACAGTTTAGTGCGTCTGTTGGAGCGGATCGCGCGCGCTAAATTTTGCAGCGGCCGCTGGAGCAAGCGCTCCTCGCCGCGTAAAAAGTCACGAACAGCGCGCTGCAAATGCTTTTTTAACACGCCGCACGTTGCGCGGTTGTTGGAGATGCTCTCAGTATTGTCGAAAAAAAATAGCATACCAAGTAGTGAGAGTATCATACTCGCAACAAATCTTTTCATCGCATAATTATTGGTTTTGGTCGACCCCTCCTTCTGCACATAATTTTTGGTAACTAGCTATCCAATTTCCAAGTGTTTTTGAGATCGAGAACACCAAGCACCAGCAAAATTCTTTCGGAAAAATACTAGCAAAATTCTTTCGGGTCAGATGAACAGGAGGTCCAATCGCACAATTCGACTACATAATTTCGGGGCATGCCGGGCAGCATCGATCATTCATGGCCGCCATCAACCACCAGATCACGAACTTGCATCAGGAAGAGGAGAAACACAGGGTTAGGGTTCTGCAGACCTAGGGGGCAGAGCGGCGGGCGCCGGCGGCGGCGAGAGCATTGTCTCCAGTGGCTCTGGGTTTCCGGTCCTGAAAAACTCAAGCCAGTCTATGTCCGCGTTTCCCCATCGGATGCGCCGCGACGAAAGGACGGACGGAGAAGGAATCCGCGGCGCCGGAGATGCCGATGTGTACGCGGGCCCGGTTTTTTTCCGGCTGAAACGAGCCTGCTTGGCCCGGCCCATCACAGCCCAGCTTACCCGTGTGCTTTCAGTAGTAGTTCGGCCAAAAAATTTGTTCAGAGGATTAGTGTAAAATTCTCTGAAAAATCATAGAGTGGCGATTTTCTTTTCCTCGTTATATCACATAATTAAAGACATGCATGCACACAAGACGAAATCACTGACCTTCTCGGCGATCTTTGTCACAAACTAAACTCGATATGAAAGTATTTCACGATCTGACCCTTTTAAAAACGTCATAGACCTCGGCGTTTAAAAACGCCGAGGTATCTCGCGTTGCTTCTCCATAAGGAAACGCCAACCGCTTGACGTTTCTGTCCTATATGGAAACGACATTGCCTTTGGCGTTTCATATGTGGCAACAGGTGATGGTCTGGACTGGAGGGATGGAGGATGGGATTGAGCAGCGGCAGCAGGTGATCGTCTGGCCGGCCCAGCTCAGGCCGTCGTCGTCGTGGCGCGCGGCGGCAGCTTTTCTCCTTGCCCGGCCGCACTGTCGCTGACACCGCGCACGCTAGCTCCATCTCGCATGCATGCAGCCAGCTGCCAGTTGCGTACGTCTATGGATAGAGCTAGATGCCGTGGCTGGCTG
>NC_053028.1:43087534-43206593 GCF_003073215.2 Triticum urartu | reverse complement strand
GCACACTTCAGCAGAGTAATTAAATGGTAAGGCCTTTAATTATGTCAACTAATAGTGATACAAGTATCGAACATCAGGCATGATTATTTGGGCATCTCATTAACTGAGGACAAATAAAGCAATTGAAAAGAGAAAATTAACTATGCCTGAAACAAACAAGGAATTGAACTGTTGAGTTGCATATAGTGACTTACCTTAGCAGGTTGAAGAGGCTCAGCGCAGCTCCTACTTCTCTTGCAAGGCTCCTTCCTAACATCTTGTACTTGGAAATCCTCAATCTTATCTTCATTGCACCTCCTCTGCAAGGTGACACAAACTAGTTACTCGTCTCCTTGGAAGATAAATATGCATACTTTCCAGTCTGTGAACACAAAAGAATGAGATTAAGACAAAACAAGACCACATAATGAAACATGCCGCATCTCTTGCACTTGCACACAATGAAATGAGCATTTACTATGTCTGCACTATGTAAAAACTAGGCATACCTTCGAACTGGATCTCCAGGTACTCTTGGAGAGCCTACTGTAGTGTACAACCAAACCTTTATGTCACCTATGAGTTAGATAAGGCCCCACTACAGCAGCCCTTAGTGTTTAAATCATTGACAAGCTCTGTTAGATTGTTATGTCAAGAACAGCAAGTAATCAAAGTAAACAGTCCTGGTATGGCTGGCTGATGCAAACAAGCAATTGAACAGATGTGTGAGCAAATCTTACATATCAAGAAAAGAAGCAAAGAAGGAGGCTTAAAGACCATCACTTGACTGATCAGATTTAAGGGGCATTTAAACATCATGTGCAACGTATGAACTAACATAAACATTGCATATTCCGGATTCTACAATGGAATGCACATGTATTAGGTTATGCCATGTATGATGATGCCTAAATGTACAGATAGCAGGCAGGAGTGATTCATCATTGCACGCACAATTGAATTGCAGGTTAAGGGCCAGTTTGATTCCGCCTTTTCAGGGCATATTGTCAAAATAAGCCATAAAAGATGTAAAAGAAGTCATTTTTGAGTTACGGGCTTGGGCTTAACTAATTTCGCTTTGGAGGGGGGTGTTTCGGGTGGAACCTCACTAAAAATTGAAGGGAAGGGGAATAGTGAAATGACTCTGTTGTCTGCCTATATTACACTCAAAATGCAACTACTGACGCCCGTGTCACACCTGACCCTCAAGTAAAAACAAACATGCAAGCATTCATTGCCCTGCCCGCTTGCATCTCCTCTCCCCTTTCCACTATAAGATGAATTTCTATGAGCTGCTTCTACTGCTGCTATATGATGCATTGCTATGAGCTGCTCCTGCTGCTGCTATATGATGAATTGCTATGAGCTGCTGATGCTGTATGATGAGTTGCTATGAGTTGCTGCTGCTATATGATGAATTGCTATGAGCTGCTGCTGCTATATGATGAGTTGCTACAAGTTGTTGCTGCTGCTATATGATGAGTTGCTACAAGCTGCTCCTGCTACTGCTATATGATGAATTGCTATGAGCTGCTCCTGCTGCTGCTATATGATGAATTACTATGAGCTGCTCCTGCTGCTGCTATATGATGAATTGCTATGAGCTGCTGCTGGTATATGATGAATTGCAGACTGCTGCTGCTGTATGATGAGTTGCTATGAGCTGCTGCTGCTATATGATGCTTTCAGGTGGTGCTGCTATACGATAACCAACCACTTGGACCATCGAATTTTAATAAATAATTGTTCTTCATTTAAATGTGGGTCATGCGTTCTTCGTTTAAATTAGGCAATGGGATCTCTATGAAAAACATTGACCAAAGTAGATTGTGCCAAGTAGATGGTATCTTTGTATTTGCATTTTGAGCAAATAGTGATGGTATGTTTTCCTATCATATTAATTACTACACCGGGTTCAATTTGTGATGTTTGCAAGTCAAATTAATTTCCATATGGGCAGCAAAATGAAAAAAATATAATGCAATCTAGACTTTCCACTGATCGTACCAAAGATAAGATGAAAACGCAATGAAAAGAACTGGTTGGCTTATTACATGGAGCTTATATTCACAGGTGCTTATTTTCTTAGGATAACTCGTAATAACTGTCCCTAAGAAACTTGTCTAATAGAACTGGCATACAAATAACATGTCACGATGATTGCAATGGAGGAGTGACGTACCATGGCACACTGTATAGGCTCACCGCTGCCTCTCCTTTTTTGCGATGTTCCATGAAATTTCCACATACATCTTGTACTTTTTCATTGTGTAACCCTATCTGCAAGTTGACACGGCTAATTTCAGACATCTCTACATGATACTACATTGCATATCCCTCGCGCATATTTAAACCATCAACTAACGATTGTGTGCGTACCATAAACTAGCCATGACTCTGTATGCTGGACTAGCAGGCACTCTAAGGGAGCCTAATGTAGTGCACTGGAATTCCTACATGCCACCTATGATTTTGTGTAATGTACTGCCCCTGTTCCTAAATATATGTCTTTGTAGAAATTCCAGCATGGACCACATACAGATGTATATAGATGCATTTTCGAGGGTAGATTCACTCATTTTGCTCCGTATGTAGCCTATAGTGGAATCTGTAGAAAGACTTATATTTAGGAACAGAGGTACAAGGTAGTATCATGTATGACATCTACATATCTAATTTAGCAGCCAGTAGTAGAAATCATTGTCTGCACAAAGGGATTACTGGTCGAAAATCCTAGCAAAGCATGCTGGCAGGCACAGAACAATACAAGAGAGAGAGTCACGCTTACAAGATCATAGCAATGCCTCAGTCCAGGATCTTGGTTGGCCAAGCTGTTAGATACAGAAGAAACATCGTCCTTGTAGTTTTTGCCAGCTGCATAACAGGTAACAGCGACCGGTTAGTATATTTGAAGTACGTCGGGCAGGTGACGCTGGCCGGGTTTAAAGGTGACAAGTACCTAGGCCGTGGTGGGTGCTTGTCATCTCTCCAGACTGTGGGAATCTGGTTAGAAACGTCAAGGGTGATGACGATGCGCTGGCTGTCGGGGTCTGGTAAGGAGATCTAGAACCGTCGAGTAGGGTGTTTGTGGAGCGGCTCCGGTAGGGTGGACTACGGTGTGGGCGAAGCGGATCTATCGCCGTGGACGAGGGCGTAGGTGAAGCTGCTCCGGTAGTTGGGTTAAGGACGGTGTCGACGATGCGGATCTGCGGCTGTGGAGGGGGCGTCAAAAGCTGCTCCGGTGGTTGGGTTAAGGGTGGTGTAGACGATGCGGATCTGCGGCCGTGGATGGGGCGTCAGAAGCTGCTCCGGTAGGTTGGATGAGGGTGCGACGAAGCGGATCTGAGGCTGTGGACTTGTGAGTTGGCAAAGCGGCCCCGGTAGGGTTGAGAATGATATAGGCGAAGCTACTCCCGGTAGGGTTGAGGAAGGTGTCGGCGAAGCGGCTCCAGTAGGGTTCAGGAAGGTGTCGGCGAAGAGGATCAGAGGCCGTCGACGGGGGCGTCGGTGGGGCGGCTCCGGGGGGTGTGGACGAAGCGTCTCCGGTGGGGAGTACGAATGAGCCGATGCAGATGCGCGGTGGTTGACGAGAGTACCGGCGAAGCAGATCCGGCGTCGTGGACAAGGCCGGCACTGAATGGGCTGTGGTACAGTGGTGGATGAGCAGTCTACTTGTTTCTAGGGAAGGTGGGAGGGGTAGATGCGGCCGCAGAAGCAGATCCGGCGAGGTGGACACCGCTGGCAGTGAATGGGCTATGGTACGCCGGTGGATTAGCAGTCTAGGGTTTCGAGAGGGGAGGGGAGAAAGGGCGATGAAGTACGGAAGGCGTGATGTAAGATGCTCTGGTGCTGTGGAGTTAGTCGTTTTTGCGGGAGGGGGAGAGGAAATGGGGGTGCCGTGTAGTGGGGGAACCGGAAGTTACCAAAGCAGCCCCGACCTATCATGTAGATGAGGGCGGTATTGTAACTGTTGGTCTCCGTGCACCAAGGACAAAAGGGGGATTTCGCATGCTAAAGACTAAGGTGGCGGAAATTTTAGAAGGAGGCGGGAGATTTTGCCGCCCGAGGGATCGTTCGTATCCAGTTTCAACTAATTTTGGACCGTGCTAGCGGGAAGGTCATGCTAGACTGTGTACACGGGGCACGCGTCAGCAGTTAATAACTGGTGTGAAGTCCACCCCAGAAAAAAGACAATAACTCAGGATGATGCGTCGATAACTTGGACGTTCACACGGGCGCGGCCAATCATACGGGTGTAGTGGCGCGTTCAAAAAAAAGGGATCAAACGCTCAGCCTATGTATTTCTCGTGTAAATAGATAATTTAGTGCCATTGGTTATTTACTTTAAACATAATGCATTGATGTGTTAGTGTAGAGGCGCACAAAAAGAAATGGATTTTGTAGTCAGCTACTTAAAAGTGTTACCTCATATGATTACATAGCCTCCACTTCATAAATTGCATACCCTTGAATTCATATATGAATATTACATATATTACTTCAAAATAGAAACTTAAATCATCCAAGACTAATGAATTTGAATGCAAGAGTAGCAATGGTGCATGTTCATGATAGCTACATTGGTTGTTTGAAGAAACATCACTGTAACTTTGGCATGCACAACTAAAAAGGCTTATTTAAATAGAAAAAATGTCATATGTTCAAGCGATATTGTACCTTTGGCCACGATACAAAGTAGATATTGACTTATGTTCAAGCGATGCACGTCCACGATCGCTAGATAGTGATACCTGAATGAATTGCGCAATCTCTCTCACACGCATACGTATCTCATTTCCCTGTGGGCATCGGAATCACACACGCGCACTTCGTGTATGTCTCTCCCTCTGTCAGGGTTAAATTCGTCTTTCTACCCTGTCCTACAAGTCTCTCACACAGAAACACACACACTCTCTATGTCTAACACGCCCACCCCTTTAATTCCGCCCACCCATAGCCACTAATGTCTCTCATACATATGCTATCTACCTATCCCTTAATATAGCTAGATATGTGTCACACAAACTTCCTCTCCTTACTTGCAAGATGCCCATGCATTGCACGGAACATCAAGATGCATTTGTATGAGAAGTTTATCTTGTGGGAGAAAAGGATGAACGAGGGAATGCCTTATTTGCAAATGCGGAGAGGGGTGTGGGTATCTTTTTGCAAAATTGCCATAGTTTCCTTCCTGTCCGTCGGATATAAATTGGATGGCCTATATTGCAGGATGGCAGGAACACACTACTAGGGAAAAGGCTAGCAGCAGCGCGGGTTTTAGGTGTATCAGTAGCGCGCGGACCGACGCTACTAATAAGGCGCTACAGCTAACACATAGCAATAGCGCGTGCTCACAAGTGTAGCAGCAGCGCGCTTAGTGGAAGCGCGCTACTACTAATAGCTATAGCGCGCTTCTTCCGTGCACGCTACTGCTACTACCGCGCTGCTGCTAACTTTTCTCCACTCGCTACTGCTAATTTTAGTACTTTTTTGTCTTTTTTCGGCATATTTGTTTTGTATTTGAACAAGCTTTATAGAAGAATCTTTAGCACATACAAATGTCATCGTGATACACATACAAATGCCTGCGAGACCACAGATGTAATCATAGCATATACATACAAATAGTCTGATCATAATCATCATCCAACACAAAGTGATCTCTCGTCATCATCTCGAAAATAGCGATACAAGTCTCGATTACTTGCAAATACAATGTCATCCATCTAAACAATGATATACGCGAGAAGAGCTATCACTTTGAGTACATGAGTTCGTATCCCTCTCTCGCATTAGCGTGAACCTAAACTAACTACTGCATGTCGCTCGGAAACCGGAAACCGGTACACCTGGGCCTGACACTCCGGCCACTTGTCGTATATATACTCCTGGCGTAGCACTTCTTCGCCATCTATGATCTATGCACCTGCATCGTCAAATGAGTCGATGATATGCAACATATATAGTTGAGCAACAGAAAGAGACAGACTTGGCAAAAATAGAAACAACATATCATAAGCATAAATAACAAAGTTCATCGTACCCCAAAATGCCCTAACTAGAGTGATTTTCGCTAGTCGAGGAGGAGGACGGTTTAATTACATCAAAAATAAAATTTCACCGTGCATAACTCAAAGTTTTGTCATACAGAAAGTATGGACTAAACGGACACATTGTCATATATCGACAATCACTCTAACATGTCATTCCAGCCATCCAAGTCAGGGAGATAGTCCTTGAGCATAGTGAAAGGCTTCATGTCGAGACACTGAGAGGCTATCCATGTTCGGATGTCTTCCCACGACATTTGTCCTTCTCCGTAGAGCATCCCTGTTTTTCCGACGGCCTCCTTCATGATGATTTGGGCAAGTTCGCGTTGGATGTTATAGAACTCAGCTCGAAGTCGATGATCCTCGATATCTCCTATGTCCTTTTCCCATTGCAGAATATGGGCATCACCGGATCTAGGTGACATGCGAAGGTTCTGGTGATCCCGTCATTACTCTAGCATGTGGTGTAGGACATAGAATTCATCATTAAGAGAATCGTTCGGTTGCTGGATGCAGCAGAAGTCGGTCTTATGGCCGAAGGCGGCCCTGCCGCCCCTTGTCTTCTTGTCCCTGACATCTCCAACCCTTGCTTGGTAGTAAAACATAGCACTGTCGAGAACATCATTGATGTGGGTGTAATCCTTTTTGTGAATGTTCTTCGACGAGTCCAAGTAAAGAGCGTGGGAGAATCGGGGGTAGAGGATGATGAGGACGGCGCGCCCGCCGCTGCGCAAAATAAGTGCACCTCAAATTAATTAGCCTCCACCGTGCAAATGAATGATTGAAATCGAAGCAGGATAGCAGTGCGGATGACTTACACTGGATGATAAGGCACGAGAATCACCTCCTTGTCCTTATTGGCGAGCATGAAAGTGACAATGTAATCCCTCGCGTATTCACGGTGCTTTGCGCAGACTCCCAAGAAGCCCTCATGTAGTATGGGTCAGCGACACAGATATTACATATCTACTCAACCCCGATGATGTAGTTCATGTGCAAGGCATAAAGGCGGACAAACGTAAAATCCAGCTTCTTCAAGTGAAACATGTCAAATATGTAATCGAATCGGAGGAAGAACTTATCCGCGGGGAAGCTGTCGACGTACGACATTTGCCGCGGAACATTAACACTACTAGGAAAAAGGCTACTAGCAGCGCGGGTAAAATGGCTACTAGGAGCGTGGGTACCCGTGCTACTAGTATCGCGCTACAGCTAATAGTTAGTAGTAGCGTGGGTTAAACCCGCGCTGCTACTAACTTTGTTAGTAGTAGCATGTGCCACCCACGCTACAGCTATTTCGTACCCGCGCTACTACTATTTCGTTAGTAGTAGCGTGTCTATAATACCAACGCTACTAGTATCCTAGATACTAGTAGCGAGCAGTTTTTTCCCACGCTACTACTAACTTATTAGAAATTAAAAAAAATAATCAATTCCATTCTATCACACAATTGCCATATCTACTATCACAATTCCTCATTGTAGAGGCAACTCGTGTATAATCCATATATTTTACATAAATAAGAGTGTAAACACAATGTTGTGCGTGTCAGCTACCTACATAAGTGGTTCTTGACATGCAAATTCAAAACTTTACGACTACTTCTAGAAGTCAGAGACTGAGACAAGTTGTTATGGTCCGATCCAAAAATTGGCTCACTCGTCAATGCATGGCGCCTTCCTGGCCTGATCTCGCGGCCTGCAGCTGCAACGAAATACAGCGAGCAGCCTCGACGAGCCACACTTGACCGATGACAGCCACCGCCTTGAGTTGTGACGTTGTCACGTCCCTCGCCCTAGCCCTCGGCTCAAGAAGGCTCCGGTCAATGTCGGCCTCGTGCCACGCCACCAGCGTTCTAGCAAATGCTCCCAACTATCTTCTCTCTACATGGAGGAAGTTCACACCAACAAATCAGCAAGTTAAGAATAAAATGGCTACAAGAAAGAATACAGGGCCTTGATCAACACCCAGGAGTCATGAGTAACTTACGTCGACAGTCTCGAAGCCATATATGACCCACTTGTCCTTGTCTCGAGCAAAGCAGGCGTAGCGGTCATCAGCATAGCAGATCTGCAAGAGTTTGGATTGCAAGGTAGCATAAGATGGACGCTAAATTGCACTGCATTTGCAAAGAGTGACTATGCTTCCATATGTAAGCAGCCAAATTAAGTAACCAGAGCATTAAACCAACCTTGCAATAGGCCTGCACTAATACTCAAAGCAACAGAAGAGTAAACACACACACACACAGGGAAGGAAAATAATGCAAAATATACTTGTGAGAGCAGCAAACTTTAAAAGGTCTAACCAGTTTACCTACATATGATACTTCTTCAACCGTTCAATTAATGGAACGTTTATAAAAAGAACCCAGTGACATAAGGATCACACAAGCTATTGATTCTTGATGAAATTCTTCTGTCGAGTCTTCTAAATATCTTGATATAAGTGAAGTAGGAATGAAAAAATATGCCACAGATAGGACCATTTAAAAACTTGCAAATATCTCTCCAACCCAAGTACGAACCAACTTAGATATGATGTATCATAGTTTAAACCATGTGACAACCACTTCTTTAGAAATAGAAGCAAAATGCCTTGTCAATATAACCTAGGCAATTTGAACCATGTGACAACGCCATTTAACCATGATTCGTTTTGTTCCACAAAAATAAGATCCTTGCTTCAGTCTTAGAACAATACCAACTTGGCCTCCAGTAACAGTCAAGGAACAGTAAATAATTAGCAAAACAACTTATAAAAGGTCATGAACGTCAACCAATACAAATAGCTCATTGCTTTTTATCATTTCAGGATTATCTTAACATGAGAATTAAATGATAAAAGTATTTATTCAACTCCATTAACAATTCAATTTAGGAAAATAGAATAGTTTGCTGTGCACGTACCATGGAGGTGACAACATACATAGCTACAGAATGAGCACTTCTGCAAAAGAACTCAGTGTCCTGGAGGATATAATTGTAGGATAGTAGAAGGTTGTTTGGTCCTGGGTTGCCGTGCATGCGAGACTTCGATTCCTCGGCACGCGCCATGGTGATGGCGAGCACCAACCCCTCACCCGTCGGTAACTTCTGTCAGTGCCAAAACTTCATTTACGACGGTAAAGAATTCAACACGACTGACAGCTAGGAAATCTTCTGCAGCTACATGGATTGTTGACTCTCACATATGAAGATAGAGAGGGTTATGACAGCAGCATACAACTACAGGTCCATGACCATGTGTATCTAAACAGCCAAAACATTTACCATGAGGACAACAACATCTTGTTGATGAGCAGCTAACCACGTCCATACGTGGCATGTCTGACTATGAACAACAACCAACAACATTACACTCCACTCCTTTTGGCTTCACTTCTCAGATCAGATCAGATCAGATTGAACTAGGTGGTGGTGGTGGCCCTGCACAATTTAAACACAGCAAAGTACAACAGTCAGTCAGTGCCTCAGCCTTCCCATTCGCACATTTAACTATTCATGCAAGGCGGTTGCTTAGAGGGGAGCTTGCTTGTAAAAATAAAAGCCGTCTTGTTTTCAGTTAAGCACGGCACCAGACAGAGGTGCTAAATAAGTAAGTAAGCGGCTGTGCTATACAAATAAGGACCGGTGGAGCTTACGGAAAAAACAACCGCTTCAGTTTTATGGGAACCTTGCACAATTGTACAAGAATTAATACACCGTATAATCATCATTATGTAAAAAGGACACATGGATGCAAGAACAGACCCAGGACCAAACAACCTTCTACTATCCTACAATTAGCTGCAGAGTAAGCATCAAACAACCTTCTACTATCCATGCATTACCGAACAAATACTTTAGCTGCAGAGTAAGCATCAAAGAAATCTCAAATTCATCGACTGGTCCTCCTCCTCCTCCCCCTACATTACATATTTACATAGATCCATCCATCCATTTGCAGTTTCAGTATCTATTATCTATTACTAGTATTAAAAAGAAAGAAAGAAAGATGCAGATGCAGGTTGCTTTGCTTGCCTTGTGGAGGTGGAGGAGGTCCTTGAGGGGAACCTGTGGGCCCAGCGCCATCTTCACCGCAGCCATGTCATCCTCCTCTTCTTGATCTTATTCTTCCTCCTCCTCTGGCGGCAAGGAGGAAGGAACGGTGACGCTGACGCTGACGGAGACGAACGCTTCCTCCTCCTGTTGATCCATCTTCCTTCCTGTATCGCCCCTTCCCTTCCTTCCCCTCCCCTAAAGATTTAGAAGCAAAATCAAATCTTGGAGGGGATGCCCTGCCCTGCCCGCGTGATTGATGGAGGGAGGGAGGGATTGATTGATTTATTTGGGAGAAAAGGGAAGGGCGTATTCTTCGCCAGGGCCCTCCGCTTCTCCTTGCGGCGGCGGCGCCTCTCGGCATCCTCCTCCGACGCGCGCGTGCGGGCGCCCGCCGCGGCCGCAGCCGCGAGCTGCCGCCCCAGGTACACGTCACCCCGAATTGGCGCCGCGGGGCCGACCCCGTCCGCCGGGGGAGACGGCGAGGGGGACGGGGCGCTGGGGGAGGCGGCGCGCGCGGGTGGAGAGGGAGAGGGAGAGGGACGGGTGGTGCTTGGTGGGGACGGCGGGCGGCGACGCCGGGGACTTAGGAAAAAGGAGAGGAAGAGCGGGCGGAGTGGTCAGGCGAGGCGGAGGGGAATTTGGGCTTTGGCCTCCGCGAGCTATAGTAGAAGCGCTGGGTTTATACCCCACACTGCTACTGCGGTCTGTCGCGGGAGGGCACGATGAGGACTATAGCAGTAGCGTGGGGTTTATACACCGCGCTACTACTATCAACTTAGTAGTAGCGTGGGTTTATATCCCGCGCTACTACTAGTGCTTGTTCCGGTCAGCACGATGGAAACCACTTAGTAGTAGCGTGGTTTTATAGCCCGCGCTACTACTATCAACTTAGTACTTGCGTGTTTTTCTTAACCGCGCTACTGCTAATTAGCAGTAGCGCTTCTTTTTGTGCCGCGCTGCTGCTAAGATTCTGTGTATAAGGTTTTCCCTAGTAGTGTAACCATGTAGAGTGGGTATCCTGGATCTTTCGAGGCGATGAGGCCTTTCTCTACCCGCAGCACATCGTCATGAAGTCTCCTTAGATCGCCGAATCTGGCCTGTAGCGCCATTGCGGGTAGGATTGGTTGACCAGGGATATGCCATTTACCCGCATCGGGGATATCTATATGGTCCTGAAGCCGAGGCTGCTGAGGCGGCTGGATCATAGAATCAACATTTTGCCTTTCCTCGCTCTCTTCCTAGACTTATTTACTACTAGAAGGTCGTCCATAATATGTTGAGACGGCAATTCAGGCACCGACTCATGATGCTCAAACCCTGAGGAGGCGCCAGTATAGACATACTGTTCAGCGCCATCGTCGTCCTCATCCTCATCCATGGCGACATCATCAGCGACTAATAGAGCCTCCTCCTTACCCCGTCCGCTCTCACCCAACCCGACGCCTGACACTAATTGGGTAGGTGGGGTGTTGATGTTCATACCTTGCTGAGGCTGCGTGCTCGTGGGTGTGCTCCCGGCCGCCTCCAGACGAAGCAGACTCTTTGGCCACAACAGCACCCACCCATTGCAACAATCACCAAGCCGCCGCGGTGTCTCGTTGTCATCCCCCGCTAGTATTGGAGGAGGCAAATTCTCGTGGCCCGGTTTGACACTGGCCATGGAAACCTTGAAGACGTTCGGGGGGATCGGCCGGATGTGGAACAATGGTTCGTTCGACTTCATTATCGTCGCCTTCCCCACGTCCACCTTCTGGTTGCCGATGGTGTACAATATGGTGCACGGGGTTTCGTCGGCCTGCAAAGAAAAGTCTGCGACGTGAGACATCCGAAAGGCAACGAAAACGGGAGATTATACATTTATATTGAAGGGGGCCGGTGTGACAGATACCGTGAGGGCGTCGAGCTCAGCCAAAGATGAAGCACCATCGAGCACGTCCGGTGCGGGAGCAGGTGCGGGAGCCGGTGCGGGAGCCGGTGCGGGAGCAGGTGTTGGTGCAACGCTAGTCGAGCTGCTCCCCAAGAAGTCGGCAAGGGGAAAGTCCTCTGCATTTTTTTCTGGATTTTGCCTTGTCCAAGTGATAACGCCCGTCACCAAGGAAGTAGACAAATCTGCAACCACCTGTTTTGCGGCAGCTACCGCTGTTGCGACTGTTTGAGATAATTTCTTCTCAACCGCAATCTCAACCTTCTTGTCGGTGTTTTCTTCAGTTAACCTCCGTCTTTCCTTTCTCTCCTCCGTGGTCTCATGGTAGTACTTCTTCCACGTGGCGCCGGCTCCGACACCGTGCACGCGTCCATACAACGGTCGAGTATCCACCGGTTGTCGTTTTAATATGTTCAACGACCGGTTGAATGGAGTGTCCCACATGGGCCTCCCCAATGCCTCAGACGGCGAGTCTCTTTCGGCCGCAATCCGGTGCTGCTCTCTCCACAAAAGGCACAAGGATCGTTTACAAATATGACTAACGTGTGTAGTCAAATTGATCAGAAACTAAAATTACCAGCAGTCTCATGAACTCCGTAATGACCGGTGTTGTCTCGTAAACCTTGTTCACTTGGTCCCAACGGTGCCGGGCCCTGAGGACGTCACGCTCCTGCGGGACGGTGAAATCCGCCAAGGGGTCTGGGATGCCAAGACTCGCGGCTTCCGCGTCCACCTTGGCCCATTTGGACCTCTTTCCGCCGTAACCATGGCTTCCGAGGTGGTGGCTCCCAATGTTCCTCTCTTGAAGCCCCTTCATGTACTGAGACTTTTTTTGGCACCTTCGGCCTCGCAAGCCTCCTTGATTATTTGAAACTGCTCTTCCGTGATTGTCGGATTATCCTTTACAATCTTGGAGTAGGGTTCCTTCTTGTCGATGATCTTTGCTTTCACTCGATTTTTCTAGGCGGCCAACGCGTTGCTAAACTTGGTCATGGCGTGTTTGTTTATCTTCTTCATTGCCGTGTCCTCATCTGGATCTTCATAATCCATCTCATCCCGGCCCGGGAACAAGAATATCTGGTGAAACTTCTTTAGGAGGGAGCTCCTCATATTTTCTATCTTCGGTAGTTTCTCATCGTTGATGGTGGCGGTTGTCCGTACGATGCAACCTATTTGATTGCCGTAGCATCGATGCGCTTCCTCGGGTGCCTTTGGCTCAAAATTGCCGTCGTCCACCTCCATGACCACCAGTCTAGTAGTCTTGAGTTTGTTAGGAAGCCGTTGCCTCTTTGCTTTCTATTCTACACCGGCTCCGCTCCCCGAGGCAGCGCCGGTCTCAGTCTCAGCGCCGGTCTTGATGCCGGTCTGAGTCTCAGCGCCGGTCTCAGTCTCAGCACCGATCTCAGTCTCAGCGCCGGTCTCGATGCCGATCTGAGTCTCAGCGCCGGTCTCAGTCTTAGCACCGGTCTGCGTGTCGGTCTCAGTCCCCGATGCCACCGGTTGATCATCGGCAAGGCTAAAAAATTCGTCTGCCGCCCAGTAGACGTCGTCGGAATCACCAGAACCCAGTCCTTCATCGTTGCTAGCCATGTTTCCTACGATTAAATCTAGTAAATTAATTCTAGACCTAATAAAATGAATAATGACATACAAAAGGCCTATGTTTTGTAGGAACATTGACTCCTTCCTGGTGCGACAAATCCCGGGCACTAGATATGTCCTAGTTTGTAGCACAAGTCATGCCGAAATTCACGGAAAATTTCGGCATGACCTTTGCTAAAAAGTGGACAAATCAAGAACCTGGAATTTGCCAGAACGGAAATGAATCAACATTCCGGCAAAACATATATAGGCCACTCAGCTTCATTCAAACAACAAAGCCACTTGGGCACAAACAACATAACCACTTCAATGAAAAGATATAATCAACAATAAAAGTCTAGGAAGGGATCATCTTTAAAATAAAACTTGCCTAAATAACCTAGATAATTAACCTAATTAAACTAGTTAACCTGACTAGTTCTCTGTCAAAGCCCTAACTAAATTTTTGCACTAACCTAGGTAATTAACCTTATTAAACTAGTTAACCTAACTACTTCTCTGTCAAAGCCCTAACTAAATTTTTGCCCTAACCTAGATAATTAACATAATTAAACTAGCTAACCTATGCATGAGAGAGAGAGAGGAGAGGTGGGTGTTTACAGAGGATGGCTCCGGTGGTGGCGAGGGAGGCAGTGGTGGCGAGGGAGGCAGGGGCATCTCCGGTGACGGCGAGGGGGCAGTTGTGGCGAGGGAGGATCCGGTGGCATCGACGGCGCACGACTCTGGTGGCTCCAGGGGCGTCGACATCGGCAGGAGACGGCGGCGAAGTGGGGCGACGACGAATCGGGGAGACGGCGGCGGGGTGGGTCGAGAGATTTGGGGGGCAAGTGGTGGCCGGGGGGGGGGGGCGGTTTTTTTTTAAGTCAAAACTAGCGGTAGCGCGTTTCGCAGAACGCGCTATAGCTAAGGTAGCTATAGCGCTTTTTCCAAAACGCGCTACTGCTATACATATGTAATTTTTCCCTCTTTTTTATTTCCTTTTCTGTTTCTATAGCGGGGGTCCTGGAAACGCGCTGTAGCTGCGTTAGCTACAGCGCCTCTTACTAACACACGCTACAGCTAAGCCTTTCTCTGTTTTTTCGCTTTTTCATTTATTTTGCTTTACATTTTATTTTTTTCTTTCTCCTTTTTTTGTTTCTTTCATTTTCATTTACTTTTCTATTTGGTTTTCATTTTATTTTATTTCCATTAGCAGTAGCACTGTTACAGGGAAACATGTTGCTACTCATGCCCTAGCGGTAGCGCGCTTCCTGCAAGGCCGCTACTGCTACGCGTAGCCCATCGTTCCAGCAATGGGAATATTAGTAGTAGCGCTTTTACGGGCACACGCGCTACTGCTAGGATCGTATCTGCAGCGCGGTTTATTCTGAACCGCTACTGCTATCTAGCACTAGCGCCCTTTTTTAACCCGCGATGTTGCTAAATTTTTGTGTATAAGGTTTTCCCTAGTAGTGACACCATCATCACCAACTCTGTTTTTTATAAGAGTAGAGATATGTGAGTGTCACTGCCCCCCCCCCACACACCCACAGTTCCCAACACCGAAGGAGTAGGGTGACACCTTGATCTTGATACTAATCTATCGACTGGCTTCTCTCTCAAACATACACACACACTACCCGGCACCGAAGGAGCTAGTAGGGTGGCACATCTATCTTGATAATAATCTATCTACTCCTCTTTCAAACACACACACACACACACACACACACACACACACTCGCTAGTTGTGCCTCTGTGCCTACCGCGCACACTCTTGATACGTCTTTCTCTCCCCCCAACAATGACAGCAGAAGGGTGACAACTCGATCTGATCATAAACTGTCAATTGGTTTCTCTCTCAAACATTGTATCTCGGTGCCTCGCTCGGTAGCCCCCTCGATATGTAGACTTCTCGCGCGCGCACAGCTATAGTGACGATGACGCTGAACCCAGTGTGCCTTGTTTTTACCGGCCTCATGTGATAGTTTTCACCCTGTTTTCTGTTAATTAACAAGGCAACCTTTTCTTTGTTACTACTATTGAATCTGAAATCATTCGGCGCATACATAAAATATATCACTTCAATCCAATTATCGCAGCAACTATTTTAAAAGAAATAAGCTAGATGCCTGTGCGTTGCACGGAACATCAAGATGCATTTGTATGAGTAGTTTATCTTGTGAGAGAAAAGGTTGAACGAGGGAAGGCCTTATTTGCGAACGTGGAGAGACGTGGGGGTATATTTTTGCAAAATTGCCATAGTTTCTTTCCTATCCGTTAGATATAAATCTGACGGCCTATATTGCAGGATGGCACGCACACCATCATCACCAACTCTGTTTTCTACTTCCTCCATCCGAAAATACTTGTCATCAAAATGGATAAAAAGAGATGTATCTAAAACTAAATACGTCTAGATACATTTCCTTTTATCCATTTTGATGACAAGTATTTCCGGACGGAGGGAGTATTTGTCTTTTTAGAGATTTCAACAAGTGACTATGACCGGACCTTACCAACATACTCAAAAAAGAAGTCCATAATTTTGATGTTACCCTCTTTTCTTGGCGGTGCAGTGCCATCTGGATACCTCATAAATAAATAAAGTACTACATGATACTAATATATGATACATGGCGCAGGAGTACTAAGTATTATTAATACAATTTTGCTAGAAATCATCTAGATGAGATATAATTTGGTCTCATTCATCTTTTATAGCCATTGGATGTGATGCTATATAAGATGCGTGTGTGCTGACGTGGGTTGTATTTGTTCTTGTGCAACGAACTGACCACTGCATGTCATGTTTGATAGTCTCAAGTCATTAAAAGCATACAAGCCCCACATCTCTTCTTGGTTGATTCCTCTATTTATGTCAAATAATAAGAAGCAACATGAGAGTTAATGCACCACGCCTATGTGTTTACTATTTGGTTTTCGTAAGATGACTTAATACCCACCTAGACGGAGGGAGTATTCGATTTGACAGCGGGCGACGCAGTTCCCGATACAGCTTTAATGCAAACGAGGGAGGGAGTAGCGGTTCCCGAAATGTGGAACGGCCAATGCATCCTTCTTCAATTAATGCATGAGGGAAGTAATGGGAGGAGGTCCGGGAAAAGAGGCTGCACGATGTGAATGCTACGCAGTTTGCCCTCATTGCCCTCATATAAAGGCGCCCCTCCATTCCAATTCATCTCCCGCATCGTACACACCTAAGAATTTGCCTAAGCACCAACACTAAGCGCAAAAGAGCTCACTCCAGACCCATGGCGGCGATGCTCGTGAGCGGCCAGCGGCTGCGCCAGATGGTCCACGACGCCGGCCTGCGGCATGGCGCCGAGGATCGTCTCCAAACGGTGTTGGAGACCGGCTGGTGGATGGCCGCCTTCGACGCCAACTATGACTCTCAGTTGGACCAGATGATCGTTAGCACCAGCAACAAGTTCACCGTCCTCAAGAAGCTCGCGGACGACATCGCCGTACTCCTCCAGCCCGCATGCCCGGGCTCCTCATTGCCTGCCACCCTAATCAGCCTCCATGGCCGGAACCTCTTTCAAGCACTGGTGGCCCTGCGACCGCCCGCCGACGCCATGAAGAATGTCCACCTGGAGGTCGTGCTCGCCGCGAGGCGCCTCGCCCTGCAAGAATTCATCGAGCTACACATCCACATGTACGAGGAAATCGTGTACATAGGTATCTACAAGGCCAGTGAGGACGCTACGACGTTGGCCTTCCTCAACCGGTTGGAAACCGTGGATGCCTTTGCTGAGAAGCACCTCGACCTCGCCACAAAAGCCGCCGCTCCTTAGCCGCCGGTCAGTGGCCCGGCGCACTAAGTTGAGGAGGAGGAGGTCGTACGTTCATGGATCCATCTTTCTTCTTGCCTTCTGTAACCATCATTGCGATCGCATCATCGTGGCCTTAATTCTTATTGTGCTGTTGCATTCTCGTTCCAGTCAATACCGACATGTGCGATCCCTTTGCTTAATTATATGCATCACTGTAACTAGTACTCCATCCGTCAATTTATAAGTTGTGCTTACCTTTTCCATCAACTTCGTGCAACGCGCGGGAATCTTGCTAGAAACACTAGAATATGTCTATATAATCTGTATGTGATAGTCCATTTGAAATCTCAAAAAAGACAAATATTTAGGTATGGAGGGAGTAATATATTAGGAGTATATCAAAACAATAGTGATTTCTTACAAGTTTGCGAACAAATACTACTATTCTACTACTTTGGATCCGTTGCAACGCACGAGCACATTGCTGGTAAAAGGAAAAGGCCTGCCGCGTTCGTGTCGCACCCCCACACGCTCGGGAATCGGGAGTACAACACGGCCCGTCCGGCATGACACATGGCTTAGGGATTGCGTGTTGCCTAGCATTTTCACTTTCATGTGGGATCGCCGTTGAGCAAACCGACACCCCGCCCGCCGCCGGGTTGGAAAAAAGAAACGAGGGGAAGATCTAGCTGTAGCACGGAAGCCAAGAAATTTGGTGTCAAACGGGGCTCGTTGATAGAGTAGGAGCATTCCGTACTAGTACTACTCCTACTAGTACCAAGTTTGTACTCCTAATACTATATTACTAGTACTACCACTATACAACTAGTAGGTACGTGCACGGCACAACATCGTAGGAACAAAAAACGGGAAGATCTTGTTTTGGGTGATTTATCTTTTTTTCAATCAACGTAGTATGAATAATATGATGTGGGGGGCACCCATGAAGCTTATGTGGCTTGGTTGCATGGCTATGGAAGGTTAGAGAAAAATAAATAGACAATGTGTTTAGAGTGCACTCCACTAAATAGATATATATATACTTTGGATCCATTGCAACAGACCGGCACATCTATATCTATACCCCCTATATAGTGTGTGAAAAACTTTGAAAGTTGGTCGTTGGATGAAGCCAATCCGATGGTACAAAGATGGCAAATCCGAGCACTACTGGCCGTTGGATATCATCCACCAGATTCTGCCACATGTATAATCTAGAAGACTCCATGGTTGAACTTAATTCATGACTAAGGGCCTCTTTGATTCATAGGATTGCAGAAACACAGGAATAGGAAAAAAGTAGGATTGGAATGGCATGTTCATTGGATCCCTATAGGATTTGAGTTTGTTTGATTGTGTCACATGAAAAACAAAGGATTTCTTTCAAGAGGTTGGAGTGCATGTTAGAATTCCTGTGAAACGTAGTACAAATGAATCCTTAGGAAAATATTCTACATGACTCAATCCTATGAATCAAACGACCAACGTAGGAAAAATTCCTAAGGATTCTAATTCTTCAAAGATCCTATGAAAATCCTTTCAATCAAACAGACCCTAACTTTGCCACAACTAAGCTTTGGCAAAGTTATTAGTTCTTCAAAACGAGAGAAACAAGTTGGCAAGCCTAAGGGAATCTTGCCACATTTTTTGTGTGTATGTCATGTGGGGCCTTAGTGTGGCTTGCCTAAGGTGTGGCTTGAATCAAACACTCGCCTAAGTTAATCAAACTTGCCTAGCCTTACATTCCAGCAGATTTTGCCACATGTTAGAATCCAGAAAGCTCCACATGTAGAAGCATAATGCACAAACCACCAGAATCTCATGCGTGCAATGCACGTGTACCTTACTAGTGATAGTTGGTAGTAGTAAGAAACAAATTCCAGTTTTGGCACAAGCTCATACTGCGGGAGCACCACAAGGCCTGCCGCAGGAGTTACATTTCCCTCTCGGGGCCCACGGGGCCGAACTTCAGTGGCTTAGTGGTAGAAACAAGAAACGTGATGGTCGCCGTGGTTCAACTTCCATGGAGAAGCTGTCATGTCTGCTGACACATGTATATCAAAACTAGAGTGTTTATATTTCAAACACGTGAACAAGTATTATTCTACTACTTTGGATCCATTGCAACGCATGGGCCAGCACATTGGTAGTAGTAGTGTCCATCTCTATCTCTAGAGGCCTTCCCTCATTCATCCTTTTCTCTCACAAGATAAACTACTCATACAAATGCATCTTGATGTTCCGTGGAATGCACGAGGTTGTTTTCTTGGGGGTCTCTCCAGCGCGGCGTGGCCATAGTTACAAGTTGACGCCCCTTGAGATGCCGACGTTGAGGGGCACTCGGATTTCCTCCGATGAGCAGGTAAGATGAGTTTGATCACGTAGTAAATGCATTCTAAAGACTACTTCCGTGTCCATTTCCTAATTCTCCCCCTGCCCACTGTTTCACAGGTTAGGCTCGGTGCGAGTGGAGATTGGCTTGCATATGTACGGGAGGGTACCAACATCAATTTGCACAACATTTACAACCGTGAAACTGTTCCCGTAGAACCTTTGTCCAACATTGGGATCAGCCATGCAACGGACCACCGCATGAATTGGTACGATGGAACCACTGTGATATTGAATAAGATAGCACGAACCTTGCACATGGCGGTCAAAGGCGGACCATGCTCTCTGCGGCCGATTTGTTGCCGTACGAGTAGGAAGACACTGTGCTCCTTTCTAACCGCATCTTCGCGGTGACAAACTAGGGGACTTATTTTGTATGGGACACATCCTACGATATACTCCCTCTCTCCCAGTTTATTTGTTTTGAATCTTTTCGTTTTATAAGTTTCAAATTCAAATTTAGAGCTCCCCATCACATGTTGAGATTACAATGTCCATTAAATCGTTGCGTGCATGTATAGTAAAGAAACAAATCTCGAGTTTGGCACGAGTTCGTGCTGCGGGAGCACCACAAGCCCTGGCACAGGAGTTACATTTCCCTCTCAGGGCCGTATGGACTGAGCTTCAGCGCCTTACTACACCTACCTTTGAGTCAATAACATGTGGACCCGATAGGTGACTGGTCCACATGTAATGCTCCCGTAGGTAGAGGGGCAGTGGGGCCAAGAGGGGTGAGCCATAGGTCGGGGGACGTGTGGTTTCATGGATTCGAGCGGCGTCGTGGGAATCGCGGGTGGCTGTGGTAGAAGCTTGATGCTCGCCGCATTTTAGGTGGCCCACATGTCATGCACACAAAGGCAGAGGGGCGGTGCGACCGAGAGGGGTGAGGCGCATGTCGGGGGGCGTGGTGCCGTGGGTTGGAGAGGCATCGTGGGAATCGTGAGATGAAACGTGATGGTCGCCGTAGTTGAACTTCCATGGACAAGCTGTCATGTCTACGAACACATGCACTGCATACCGATCACTGGAAGGAGTAGCGGATAAAGCTATATATATATGCGGATAAATAGTTCCTTATAGTCAAGAGGACCCACGCTACTACTCTGTTACAAAGACATGCACACCATCGAAATAGTCCATCTATATCAATATACACCGAGAGGGAATAATTTTTTTTTACAAGAGAGGAAATAGTTCATCCATCCATAATGCCCTCCTGCTGGTGGAGCCTCTTCTTCTTCTTCTTCTTCTTCTTCTTCTTCTGTGGGAGACGGCTTCGCAACAAGCTCTTTGGACCTTGAAGCTATCTCGAAACTCACACGGGCATCGAGGGCAGCATATTTTATCCGCTCGTACGTCAAGGGATAATTCTCCCATCCAGACGACCTTAATGCCACCGTCTCGTCACCCTTCTGAAGATTTGTACCGAGCACAAAATTTGCTACATTGAATAGGGATGGTGTCTGTTTATCACAAACTTCTACAGGAATTTTGATTCTGGTTTGTCGGTCAGCGATGCTATTCAAATCAAGGTTGTACGGCTCCAGCTTCTGTTTGTCCCCTTCGATGGCTGCCCCACAGAAGTATACGTCCTCCCGAGACAAGAAATCGTGAAGCTCACCTAGTATGGAGGGCGAGTGTATGATGTGGTACACCAAAACATCATCTTCGAAGCACAACTGAAGGATGGCGGCGCGCTGGATCTTCCCAGGGGCACGCTCCGTGTACTCTGCGTCGAGACCGATGACCCTCGTCTCTACCTTTTCGAGGGAGTTGCATACATTGTTGATCCACTGCCGAACAACCCTTGGGTGGACGGTGACGGTGGCAACTATGCGCATCGAGCCTTCGACGAGGACATGTTGGATGCTAAAAACCTGCATCTCGATCTCTATCGGCATTTGGAACCGCTGGAACGGAGGGCTATGGTTTGGAGAATTAGGATTAGATGGCTAGTCTAACTGAAGTAGTAGATGATTATTTAAAGAGGTTAAAACAATGTGAACGCAGTGTGGTTTGGATGCAAATGAAGACGAAGGGGAGGTGAAGAAGCTGAGGAGAACCAGTTCCCGATGGAGAAGTAAATGGGAGAAGTCGCGTGCAGGCAATTGATTAGACGGCTAGGTAGACTAAACGAAAAGGCTATGCGGGTAGACTGATGAGTCGTACCTGTTCGTGTACGTGCCCATCCTTCCTGATAGGTAGGACCTATGCAAATAGATAAAAAATGTGTCGTAGTTTTTTTTAGCGCGTGAGTGGGAGACAAAACATTTTCTGGTTAAGGAATACTCCCTCTGTTTAGGTGAGTATAAGTCACCTTATGAAAATCAGGTTTTCCCAAAACCTTTAGGCGTGGAGCATTATTCCTGCTCGATCCCCTCCCAGCCTCGTTAGCCAACATTCTCTTCCTCTGCTACCCCGTTCTACCTTTCCATTTTTCCTCTTCTCAAGTGTGGAACGATCTGCATGCCGTCCTTGATGCACCAGAACGACCACTGCATGCATCGCGGCAGAGCGTTGATTGGGCATGCACGAGAATTTGGTTCTGCTCGCAATATGGATGACACCTGAGTGATGAAGTGAACAGTCATGCTAGCATGGGAGACCTATTTACGCTATACAATACTGGAGTACTCATGTACATACTAGTAGTAGTAGTAGTAGTACAACTGTGGTACACTTGATGGTCAAAATACTATTCATCCGGTCCTCACAGTGAAGTGACAACACCCTGCGCCTGACACTAGTCCAGGCGGCGTGTTCGGGTTACCAAAGTCAGCCTCACCCTGTGCACAGTGCAGTCTGTCACCGCTGCTGTACAGCACATTGGCGCCTCGCCTCGTCTCCCTCTCCGCTCCCATAGCACCACTCCATCTCCATCTCCTTCTCCGTCTCCATCTCACTGTGCCCCCGTGTACCGTCGCCTCACTCACCTCCCCTAGTACCACTATTCCCTCGCTAGCCGCTCCAGCACCGACATCCTTCTCCCCCATAAATCAAGCCCCCTTCCAAACTCCACCATGGCCGAACGCGAACCGTGCAGCATCGATATGAGCCGCGATTGGAGCAATCTCCCCAGTGACATCCTCGACCTCTGTTGTTCGTGTATGGATATGTTGAGCGCCCTGCGGCTGGCTGCATGCTCGAGGGATATGCACACGGCCATCGTCGAAGCGAGGCCTAAGCTTTTCAAGACACCCTAGTTTCTACTATCTGGTCTTGCGAGATTGGCTCACCATGATACGGAGGCGTGCATGATGCCCCTCGACTTCAATCCGATCTCCATTAGCCAAAACTTCTTTGCAGGTATGTAGTGGGTCGCCGTACATCATTTCCCTCGACATCGATCCGACCACCATCGCCCGAAACTTCTTGGCAGGTATGTAATGGGTCGGCATGAACTCCCACTGGATGGATGCCTTCAGAGAAGATGGTAAAAAGTTGGTGCTCGCGAACTTCCAGACCTCCCATGAGATTATCCTTCCTTCGTTGGATTATATAGAGTATTACCATCGCGGTCCAAGTCATCTAGATTACTACGTCAGTTGGACGGACCTTGTTTTGCAGAAGATTGTAATCTGCCAAGTGCCCACACGACATGCGAATTACGCAGACTTCAAGCTAATTGCCTTGTTCAACCGCGGACTCGCCTATCTTTACGCCAGTGCCTTCTTTAGCTGGAGACAACTCGACTCGTAGTGGATCATCGTCAAAGCTAATACACACTTCTGTGATGCTATTGAACACAATGGCATCATCTACGCGATCGACAAAGCAGATGCCACCACGTATTGCTAGGACGGCGCGTGTAAGTTGTTTCCTCTCATGTTAATGATGACGCCATGACACTGTTTGAACTTTTTGTGATGATTGGCATATCTCTGTTTGAGCAGAATTTGAGTAGAACTATGGCAATGTATTAGAGACGCCGTAAATCAGCTATATTTGGAATGAGTTAATTCATGCGATTGTGACCATGTCATTACAGCCAATTTGTACCCTGAATAATCAAACGGTTAGGAATATATGGATATTATCCTTATTTTACAGTAATCTATATACTACTACTACTACTACTACTAAATATGAGTGTGTATCAATGGCCATGTTAGTTTCCTCATTTTCATGATGTAGAAACATGCACCACACTGTTGGTTTCATCTAACCATACATTAGGGAAGTAAATGTGCATATGGAGAACTCTATATTTGGAGGTAGTGAAATCCTGCAATGCTTACCATGTGTACATACCTATATTCGCCCTTCAGCAATCAATGGCTGAATAATATCCTCACAAAAATTTTTCCCACAGAACACGAGTATATAACAATGCATGGTCTGTTAGTTACCTTGAAGAATTTGTTTGTGAGGACAGAACAAGATTACATAACATGCATGACATGGTAGTTTCCTGTGAAAAATCGATTGCGAGATAACATGAGTATAACCATGCATGGCACTTCTATATTTTCGAACCTAGTATACAATTCCCTGTATTTTCCTCCCAGTTCCAACAGGGACATATCAATACTGTTTCTTGGATTATCCTACTCATACTCTGAACAATGCTGATCTTACATTAACAATGCCTGTCCTTTTTGATATGATGCAGTGTCCCGATAGTTACTGCCCTTTGTAATCACACCACCTTTGCCAAAAATAGGGAAGCACAACTGGTTCCTCGCTCGATCAGACGACATAAAAAGACTGATGATCATTCGGACACATGAGCCGGAAAAGTTATATTGCAAAAACCCCACTATATACAAGCACCATGTAATACGTGAGTATCCGAACAGTGGCTATTACGTCTATGAGCAGGATACCAGCTTGTTGGGGCCTTTAGGATTATTTTAGTTGGAGGCGGGTAAACTATTGGAAATATGCCCTAGAGGCAATAATAAATTGGTTATTATTATATTTCCTTGTTCATGATAATCGTTTATTATCCATGCTAGAATTTTATTGATAGGAAACTCAGGTACATGTGTGGATACATAGACAACACCATGTCCCTAGTAAGCCTCTAGTTGACTAGCTCGTTGATCAATAGATGGTTACGGTTTCCTGACCATGGACATTGGATGTCGTTGATAACGGGATCATATCATTAGGAGAATGATGTGATGGACAAGACCCAATCCTAAGCCTAGCACAAGATCATGTAGTTCGTATGCTAAAGCTTTTCTAAAGTCAAGTATCATTTCCTTAGACCATGAGATTGTGCAACTCCCGAATACCGTAGGAGTGCTTTGGGTGTGCCAAACGTCACAACGTAACTGGGTGGCTATAAAGGTACACTACAGGTATCTCTGAAAGTGTCTGTTGGGTTGGCACGAAGAGGTATCTATGGGCCCACTCGGTAGGACATCATCATAATGTGCACAATGTGATCAAGGAGTTGATCACGGGATGATGTGTTACGGAACGAGTAAAGAGACTTGCCGGTAACGAGATTGAACAAGGTATCGGGATACCGACGATCGAATCTCGGGCAAGTATCGTACCGCTAGACAAAGGGAATTGTATACGGGATTGATTAAGTCCTTGACATCGTGGTTCATCCGATGAGATCATCGTGGAGCATGTGGGAGCCAACATGGGTATCCAGATCCCGCTGTTGGTTATTGACCAGATAGTTGTCTCGGCCATGTCTGCATGACTCCCAAACCCGTAGGGTCTACACACTTAAGGTTCGATGACGCTAGGGTTATAGGGAAAGTATGTACGCGGTTACCGAATGTTGTTCGGAGTCCCGGATGAGATTCCGGACGTCACGAGGAGTTCCGGAATGGTCCGGAGGTAAAGATTGATATATAGGAAGTATGGTTTTGGCCACCGGAAGTGTTCCGGGCATCACCGGTAGTGTACCGGGACCACAGGAGGGGTTCCCAGGTCCACCAGGTGGGGCCACCAGCCCCGGAGGACTACATGGGCCAATAGTGGGAAGGAACCAGCCCCTAGGTGGGCTGGGGCGCCTCCCACCAAGGCCCAAGGCGCCTCCAAGAGGGGAAGGGGGCAAACCCTAGGCTCAGATGGGCCTAAGGCCCACCTAGTGGTGCGCCCCCCTCTCTCCCCCCCCCCCTTGGCCGCCCCCTAGATGGGATCTAGGGCTGGCCGCCACCCCTAGGGAGGGAACCCTAGGTGGGGGCGCAACCCCTCCCCTCCCCCTATATATACTTGAGGTTTGGGGCTGCCCAACACATTTGATTTGCTCTCCCTGTTGGCGCAGCCCTACCCCTTGAAGGAAATATGCCCTAGAGGCAATAATAAAGTTATTATTTATTTCCTTATATCATGATAAATGTTTATTATTCATGCTAGAATTGTATTAACCGGAAACATAATACATGTGTGAATACATAGACAAACAGAGTGTCACTAGTATGCCTCTACTTGACTAGCTCGTTAATCAAAGATGGTTATGTTTCCTAACCATGAACAAAGAGTTGTCATTTGATTAACGGGATCACATCATTAGTTGAATGATCTGATTGACATGACCCATTCCATTAGCTTAGCATCCGATCGTTTAGTATGTTGCTATTGCTTTCTTCATGACTTATACATGTTCCCATGACTATGAGATTATGCAACTCCCGTTTGCCGGAGGAACACTTTGTGTGCTACCAAATGTCACAAAGTAAATGGGTGATTATAAAGGTGCTCTACAGGTGTCTCCAAAGGTAGATGTTGGGTTGGCGTATTTCGAGATTAGGATTTGTCACTCTGATTTCCGGAGAGGTATCTTTGGGCCCTCTCGGTAATGCACATCACATAAGCCTTGCAAGCACTGCAACTAATGAGTTAGTTGCGAGATGATGTATTACGTAACGAGTAAAGAGACTTGCCAGTAATGAGATTGAACTAGGTATTGGATACCGACGATCGAATCTTGGGCAAGTAACATACCGATGACAAAGGGAACAACGTATTTTGTTATGCGGTCTGACCGATAAAGATCTTCGTAGAATATGTAGGAGCCAATATGGGCATCCAGGTCCCGCTATTGGTTATTGACCAGAGAGGTGTCTCGATCATGTCTACATAGTTCTCGAACCCGTAGGGTCCGCACGCTTAACGTTCGTTGACGATATAGTACTATGTGAGTTATGTATGTCGGTAACCGAATGTTGTTCGGAGTCCGGGATGAGATCACGGACATGACGAGGAACTCCGGAATGGTCCGGAGATAAAGTTTGATAAATGTGATAATAGTGTTTGATCACCGGAAGGGTTCCGGAAATCACCGGAAGGGGTTCCGGATGTTTCCCGAAATGTTTGGGTACGAGAACACTTTATTTGGGTCAAAGGGGAAAGCCCACAAGGTTTTTGGAAAGCGCAAAAGGAAGTTTTGCGGAGTCCAGGGGCCAGACGCCAGGGTCCCTGGCGTCTGGGTCCAGACGCCGGGAACCCTGGCGTCTGGCCCTGGAGTCCGAGAAGGACTCTTGCCTTTTGGGTGAAACCGACTTTGTGGAGGCTTTTACTCCAAGTTTCGACCCCAGGGCTCAACATATAAATAGAGGGGCAGGGCTAGCACAAAGGACAGATCAAGAAACACCAATCCGTGTGCCGGCAACCCTGTCTCCTCTAGTTTATCCTCCGTCATAGTTTTCGTAGTGCTTAGGCGAAGCCCTGCGCAGATTGTTCTTCACCAACACCGTCACCACGCCGTCGTGCTGCCGGAACTCATCTACTACTTCGCCCCTCTTGCTGGATCGAGAAGGCGAGGACGTCACCGAGCCGTACGGGTGCAGAACTCAGAGGTGCCGTTCTTTCGGTACTTGGATCGGTCGGACGTGAAGACGTACGACTACATCAACCGCGTTGATATAACGCTTCCGCGAACGGTCTACGAGGGTACGTAGACAACACTCTCCCCTCTCGTTGCTATGCATCACCATGATCTTGCGTGTGCATAAGAAATTTTTGAAATTACTACGTTCCCCAACAGTGGCATCCGAGCCTAGGTTTTATATGTTGATGTTATATGCACGAGTAGAATACAAGTGAGTTGTGGGCGATATAAGTCATACTGCCTACCAGCATGTCATACTTTGGTTCGGCGGTATTGTTGGACGAGACAACCCGGACCAACATTACGCGTACGCTTACGCGAGACCGGTTCCCCCGACGTGCTTTGCACATAGGTGGCTTGCAGGCGACTGTCTCTCCAACTTTAGTTGAACCGAGTGTGGCTACGCCCGGTCCTTGCGAAGGTTAAAACAGAGTCAAATTGACAAACTGTCGTTGTGGTTTTGATGCGTAGTTGAGATTGGTTCTTGCTTAAGCCCGTAGCAGCCACGTAAAACTAGCAACAACAAAGTAGAGGACGTCTAACTTGTTTTTGCAGGGCATGTTGTGATGTGATATGGTCAAGGCATGATGCTGAATTTTATTGTATGGTTGTCGCTTTATTGTATGCAATGCAATCGCGCTGTAATGCTTTACTTTATAACTAAGCGGTAGCGATAGTCGTGGAAGCATAAGATTGGCGAGACGACAACGATGCTACGATGGAGATCAAGGTGTCGCGCCGGTGACGATGGTGATCATGACGGTGCTTTGGAGATGGAGATCACAAGCACAAGATGATGATGGCCATATCATATCACTTATATTGATTGCATGTGATGTTTATCTTTTTATGCATCTTATCTTGCTTTGATTGATGGTAGCATTATAAGATGATCTCTCACTAAATTATCAAGAAGTGTTCTCCCTGAGTATGCACCATTGCCAAAGTTCGTCGTGCCCAGACACCACGTGATGATCGGGTGTGATAAGCTCTACGTCCATCTACAACGGGTGCAAGCCAGTTTTGCACACGCGGAATACTCAGGTTAAACTTGACGAGCCTAGCATATGCAGATATGGCCTCGAAACACGGAGACCGAAAGGTCGAGCGTGAATCATATAGTAGATATGATCAACATAATGATGTTCACCATTGAAAACTAATCCATTTCACATGATGATCGGTTATGGTTTAGTTGATTTGGATCACGTGATCACTTAGAGGATTAGAGGGATGTCCATCTAAGTGGGAGTTCTTAAGTAATATGATTAATTGAACTTAAATTTATCATGAACTTAGTCCTGGTAGTAGTAGCATATCTATGTTGTAGATCAATAGCTCGCGTTGTTGCTTTCATATGTTTATTTTGATATGTTCCTAGAGAAAATTGTGTTGAAAGATGTTAGTAGCAATGATGCGGATTGGATCCGTGATCTGAGGTTTATCCTCATTGCTGCACAGAAGAATTATGTCCTTGATGCACCGCTAGGTGACAGACCTATTGCAGGAGCAGATGCAGACGTTATGAACGTTTGGCTAGCTCAATATGATGACTACTTGATAGTTTAGTGCACCATGATTAATGGCTTAGAATCGGGACTTCAAAGACATTTTGAACATCATGGACCATATGAGATGTTCCAGGAGTTGAAGTTAATATTTCAAGCAAATACCCGAGTTGAGAGATATGAAGTCTCCAACAAGTTCTATAGCTAAAATATGGAGGAGAATCGCTCAACTAGTGAGCATGTGCTCAGATTGTCTGGGTACTACAATCGCTTGAATCAAGTGGGAGTTAATCTTCCAGATAAGATAGTGATTGACAGCATTCTCTAGTCACCATCACCAAGTTAGTAGAACTTCGTGATGAACTATAGTATGCAAGGGATGACGAATACAAATCCCAAGCTTTTCATGATGATGAAATCGATGAAGGTAGAAATCAAGAAAGAGCATCAAGTGTTGGTGATTGACAAGATCACTAGTTTCAAGAAAAAGGCAAAGGGAAGAAGTGGAACTTCAAGAAGAACGGCAAGCAAGTTGCTGCTCAAGTGAAGAAGCCCAAGTCTGATCCTAAGCCCGGGACTAAGTGCTTCTACTTCAAAGGGACTGGTCACTGGAAGCGGAACTACCCCAAGTGATTGGCGGATAAGAAGGATGGCAAAGTGAACATAAGTATATTTGATATACATGTTATTGATGTGTACTTTACTAGTGTTTATAGCAAACCCTCAGTATTTGATACTAGTTCAGTTGCTAAGATTAGTAACTCGAAACGGGAGTTGCAGAATAAACAGAGACTAGTTAAGGGTGAAGTGACGATGTGTGTTGGAAGTGGTTCCAAGATTGATATGATCATCATCGCACACTCCCTATACTTTCGAGACTAGTGTTGAACCTAAATAAATGTTATTTGGTGTTTGCGTTGAGCATGAATATGATTTGATCATGTTTATTGCAATACGGTTATTCATTTAAGTTAGAGAACAATTGTTGTTCTGTTTACATAAATAAAACCTTCTATGGTCATAAACACCAACGAAAATGGTTTGTTGGATCTCGATTGTAGTGATACACATATTTATAATATTGAAGCCAAAAGATGCAAAGTTAATAATGATAGTGCAACTTATTTGTAGCACTGCCGTTTAGGTCATATTGGTGTAAAGCGCATGAAGAAACTCCATGCTGATGGTCTTTTGGAATCACTTGATTATGAATTAGTTGATGCTTGCGAACCATGCCTCATGGGCAGGATGACTAAAAACACCGTTCTTCGGAACAATTGAGCGAGCAACAGATTTGTTGGAAATCATACATACTGATGTATGTGGTCCGATGAATATTGAGGCTCGCGACAAGTATCATTATTTTCTGATCTTCACAGATGATTTGAGCAGATATGAGTATATCCACTTGATGAAACATAAGTCTGAAACATTTGAAAAGTTCAAAGAATTTCAGAGTGAAGTGAAAAATCATCGTAACAAGAAAATAAAGTTTCTACGATCTGATCGTAGAGAAGAGTATTTGAGTTACGAGTTTGGCTTTCAGTTAAAAACAATGTGAAATAGTTTCACTACTCATGCCACCTGGAACACCACAATGGAATGGTGTGTCCGAACGTCATAACCGTACTTTATTGGATATAGTGCAATCTATGATGTATCTTACCGATCTACCACTATCGTTTTGGGGTTATGCATTAGAGACAGCTGCATTCAGGTTAAATAGGGCACCATCAAAATCCGTTGAGACGACGCCTTATGAACTGTGGTTTGGCAAGAATCCAAAGTTGTCGTTTTTTAAAGTTTGGGGTTGTGATGCTTATGTGAAAAAGTTTCATCCTGATAAGCTCAAACCCAAATCGGAAAAGTGCGTCTTCATAGGATACCATAAAGAAAATGTTGGGTACACCTTCTATCACAGATCCGAAGGCAAAATATTCGTTGCTGAGAATGGATCCTTTCCAGAGAAGGACTTTCTCTCGAAAGAAGTGAGTGGGAGGAAAGTAGAAAACTTGATAAGGTAATTGTACCTTCTCCTTTATTGGAAAGTAGTTCATCACAGAAATTGGTTCCAGTGACTCCTACACCAATTAGTGAGGAAGCTAATGATGATGATCATGTAACTTCAGATCAAGTTACTACCGAACCTCGTAGGCAAACCAGATTGAGATCCGCACCAAAGTGGTACGGTAATCCTGTTCTGGAGGTCATGTTACTTGACCATGACGAACCTACGAACTATGAGGAAGCAATGATGATCCCAAATTCCGAGAAATGGCTTGAGGCCATGAAATCTGAGATGGGATCCATGTATGAGAACAAAGTGTGGACTTTGGTTGACTTGCCCGATGATCGGCAAGCCATAGAAAATAAATGGATCTTCAAGAGGAAGACAGACGCTGATAGTAGTGTTACTATCTATAAAGCTAGACTTGTTGAAAAAGGTTTTTGACAAAGTTCAAGGTGTTGACTACGATGAAATTTTCTCACTCGTAGCGATGCTTAAGTCTATCCAAATCATGTTAGCAATTGCCGCATTTTTATGAAATCTGGCAAATGGATAAACAAAACTACATTCCTGAATGGATTTAAAGAAGAGTTGTATATGATGCAACCAGAAGGTTTTGTCAATCCTAAAGATGCTAACAAAATATGCAAGCTCCAGCGATCCATCTATGGAATGGTGCAAGCATCTCAGAGTCGGGATATACGCTTTGATAAGTTGATCAAAGGATATAGTCATATACAGACTTGCAGTGAAGCCTGTATTTACAAGAAAGTGAGTGGGAGCACTACAACATTTCTGATAAGTGTATGTGAATGACATATTGTTGATCGGAAATAATGTAGAATTATTCTGTAAAGCATAAAGGAGTGTTTGAAAGGAGTTTTTCAAAGAAAGACCTCGATGAAGCTGCTTACATATTGAGCATCAAGATCTATAGAGATAGATCAAAACGCTTGATAAGTTTTTTCAATGAGTACATACCTTGACAAGATTTTGAAGTAGTTCAAAATGGAACAGTCAAAGAAAGAGTTCTTGCCTGTGTTACACGGTGTGAAATTGAGTAAGACTCAAATCCCGACCACGGCAGAAGATAGAAAGAGAATGAAAGTCATTCCCTATGCCTTGGCCATAGGTTCTATAAAGTATGTCATGCTGTATACCAGATCTATTGTATACCCTGCACTGATTTGGCAAGGGAGTACAATAGTGATCTAGGAGTAGATCACTGGACAGCGGTCAGAATTATCCTTAGTTAAATAAGGATATGTTTCTCGATTATGGACGTGACAAAAAGGTTCATCGTAAAGGGTTACGCCGATGCAAGTTTTGACACTAATATAGATGACTCTAAGTCTCGGTCTAGATACATATTGAAAGTGGGAGCAATTAGCTAGAGTAGCTCCATGCAGAGCATTGTTGACATAGAAATTTGCAAAATACATGTGGATCTGAATGTGGCAGACCCGTTGACTAAAATTCTCTCACAAGAAAAACATGATCACACCTTAGTACTCTTTGGGTGTTAATCACATAGCGATGTGAACTAGATTACTGAATCTAGTAAACCCTTTGGGTGTTGGACACATGGCGATGTGAACTATGGGTGTTAATCACATGATGATGTGAACTATCGATGTTAATCACATGGTGATGTGATCTAGATTATTGACTCTAGTGCAAGTGGGAGACTGAAGGAAATATGCCCTAGAGGCAATAATAAAGTTATTATTCATTTCCGTATATCATGATAAATGTTTATTATTCATGCTAGAATTGTATTAACCAGAAACATAATACATGTGTGAATACATAGACAAACAGAGTGTCACTAGTATGCCTCTACTTGACTAGCTCGTTAATCAAAGATGTTTATGTTTCCTAACCATGAACAAAGAGTTGTCACATCATTAGTTTAATGATCTGATTGACATGACCCATTCCATTAGCTTAGCATCCGATCATTTAGTATGTTGCTATTGCTTTCTTCATGACTTATACATGTTCCTATGACTATGAGATTATGCAACTCCCGTTTGCCGGAGGAACACTTTGTGTGCTACCAAACGTCACAATGTAAATGGGTGATTATAAAGGTGCTCTACAGGTGTCTCCAAAGGTAGATGTTGGGTTGGCGTATTTCGAGATTAGGATTTGTCACTCCGATTGTCGGAGAGGTATCTCTGGGCCCTCTCGGTAATGCACATCACATAAGCCTTGCAAGCATTGCAACTAATGAGTTAGTTGCGAGATGATGTATTACGTAATGAGTAAAGAGACTTGCCGGTAACGAGATTGAACTAGGTATTGGATACCGAGGATCGAATCTCGGGCAAGTAACATACCGATGACAAAGGGAACAACGTATGTTGTTATGCGGTCTGACCGATAAAGATCTTCGTAGAATATGTAGGAGCCAATATGGGAATCCAGGTCCCACTATTGGTTATTCACCAGAGAGGTGTCTCGGTCATGTCTACATAGTTCTCGAACCCGTAGGGTCCGCACGCTTAACGTTCGTTGACGATATAGTACTATGTGAGTTATGTATGTTGGTAACCGAATGTTGTTCGGAGTCCGGGATGAGATCACGGACATGACGAGGAACTCCGGAATGGTCCGGAGATAAAGTTTGATATATGTGATAATAGTGTTTGATCACCGGAAGGGTTCCGGTAATCACCGAAAGGGGTTCCGGATGTTTCCCGAAATGTTTGGGTACGAGAACACTTTATTTGGGCCAAAGGGGAAAGCCCACAAGGTTTTTGGAAAGTGCAAAAGGAAGTTTTGCGGAGTCCAGGGGCCAGACGCCAGGGTCCTTGGCGTCTGGGTCCAGACGCCGGGAACCCTGGCGTCTGGTCCTGGAGTCCGAGAAGGACTCTTGCCTTTCGGGTGAAACCGACTTTGTGGAGGCTTTTACTCCAAGTTTCGACCCCAGGGCTCAACATATAAATAGAGGGGCAGGGCTAGCACAAAGGACAGATCAAGAAACACCAAGCCGTGTGCCGGCAACCCTGTATCCTCTAGTTTATCCTCCGTCATAGTTTTTGTAGTGCTTAGGCGAAGCCCTGCGGAGATTGTTCTTCACCAACACTGTCACCACGCCGTCATGCTGCCGGAACTCAACTACTACTTCGCCCCTCTTGCTGGATCGAGAAGGCGAGGACGTCACCGAGCCGTACGTGTGCAGAACTCGGAGGTGCCGTGCTTTCGGTACTTGGATCAGTCAGACGTGAAGACGTACGACTACATCAACCGCGTTGATATAACGCTTCCGCGAACGGTCTACGAGGGTACATAGACAACACTCTCCCCTCTCGTTGCTATGCATCACCATGATCTTGCGTGTGCGTAGGAATTTTTTTGAAATTACTACGTTCCCCAACACCCCTCTCCCTCCTCGTCTCTCGTAGTGCTTGGCGAAGCCCTGCTGGAGGCCCGCGCTCCTCCACCACTACCACGCCGTCGTGCTGCTGCTGGATGGAGTCTTCCCCAACCTCTGCTTATCCCCTTGCTGGATCAAGGTGTAGGAGATGTCACCGGGCTGTACGTGTGTTGAACACGGAGGTGCCGTCCGTTCGGCACTAGGATCATTGGTGATTTGGATCACGACGAGTACGACTCCATCAACCCCGTTCACTTGAACGCTTCCGCTTAGCGATCTACAAGGGAATGTAGATGCACTCTCCTTCCCCACGTTGCTAGATTACTCCATAGATTGATCTTGGTGATGCGTAGAAAATTTTGAATTTCTGCTACGTTTCCCAACAGTGGCATCATGAGCCAGGTTTATGCGTAGTTTCTATGCACGAGTAGAACACAAAGTAGTTGTGGGCGTTGATTTTGTCAATTTACTTGCCGTTACTAGTCTTATCTTGATTCGGCGGCATTGTGGGATGAAGCGGCCCGGAAAAACCTTACACGTACGCTTACGTGAGACCGGTTCCACCGACTGACATGCACTAGTTGCATAAGGTGGCTGGCGGGTGTCTGTCTCTCCCACTTTAGTCGGATCGGATTCGATGAATAGGGTCCTTATGAAGGGTAAATAGAAATTGGCAATTCACGTTGTGGTTTTGGCGTAGGTAAGAAACGTTCTTGCTAGCAACCTATAGCAGCCACGTAAAAACTTGCAACAACAATTAGAGAACGTCTAACTTGTTTTTGCAGCATATGCCTTGTGATGTGATATGGCCAAAAGGATGTGATGAATGATATATGTGATGTATGAGATTGATCATGTTCTTGTAATAGGAATCACGACTTGCATGTCGATGAGTATGACAATCGGCAGGAGCCATAGGAGTTGTCTTAATTTATTTATGACCTGCGTGTCAATATAAACGTCATGTAATTACTTTACTTTATTGCTAACCGTTAGCTGTAGTAGTAGAAGTAATAGTCGGCGAGACAACTTCATGAAGACACAATGATGGAGATCATGGTGTCATGCCGGTGACAATGATGATCATGGAGCCCCGAAGATGGAGATCAAAAGGAGCAAAATGATATTGGCCATATCATGTCACTTTTTTGATTGCATGTGATATTTATCATGTTTTTGCATCTTATTTGCTTAGAACGACGGTAGTAAATAAGATGATCCCTCATTACAATTTCAAGAAAGTGTTCCCCCTAACTGTGCACCATTGCGAAAGTTCGTCGTTTCGAAGCACCACGTGATGATTGGGTGTGATAGATTCTAACGTTCACATACAACGGGTGTAAGACAGATTTACACACGCGAAACACTTAGGTTGACTTGACGAGCCTAGCATGTACAGACATGGCCTCGGAACACAAGAGACCGAAAGGTCAAGCATGAGTCGTATGGTAGATACGATCAACATGAAGATGTTCACCGATGAAGACTAGTCCGTCTCACGTGATCGGACATGGCCTAGTTGACTCGGATCATGTAATCACTTAGATGACTAGAGGGATGTCTATCTGAGTGGGAGTTCATAAGATGAACTTAATTATCCTGAACATAGTCAAAAGGTCTTCGCAAATTATGTCGTAGGTCGTGCTTCAGTTCTACTGTTTAGATATGTTCCTAGAGAAAATTTAGTTGAAAGTTGATAGTAGCAATTATGCGGACTGGGTCCGTAAACTGAGGATTGTCCTCATTGCTTCATAGAAGGCTTATGTCCTTAATGCACCGCTCAGTGTGCTGAACCTCGAGCGTTGTCTGTGGATGTTGCGAACATCTGACATACACATTTTGATAACTACGTGATAGTTCAGTTAAATGGTTTAGAGTTGAGGCACCGAAGACATTTTGAAACGTCGCGAAACATATGAGAGGTTTCGAGGGCTGAAATTGGGATTTCAGGCTCGTGCCCACGTGAAGAGGTATAATACCTTCGACGATTTTCTTAGCCTGCAAACTAAGGGAGGAAAGCTCAATTGTTGAGCTTGTGCTCAGATTGTCTGAGTACAACAATCATTTGAATCGAGTGGGAGTTGATCTTCCAGATGAGAAAGTGATGTTTCTCTGAAGTCCTTACCACCAAGCTGCTAGAGCTTCGTGATGAACTATGATATATCAGGGACATATATGATGATCTTGAGATATTCGCGATGTTTGACACCACAAAAGTAGAAATCAAGAAGGAGCATCAATTGTTGATGGTTGGTGAAACCACTAGTTTCAAGAAGGGCAAGGGCAAGAAGGGATACTTCATGAAACGGCAAATCAGCTGCTGCTCTAGTGAAGAAACCCAAGGTTGAACCCAAACCCGAGACTAAGTGCCTCTGTAATAAGGGGAACAGCCACTGGACCAGAATTACCCTAGATACATGGTAGATGAGAAGGCTGGCAAGGTCGATAGAACTATATTGGATATACATTGTGTTAATGTGTACTTTACTAGTACTCCTAGTAGCACCATGGTATTAGATACCGGTTCGGTTGCTAAGTGTTAGTAAACTCGAAATAAAAGGCTGCGGAGTAAACGGAGACTAGCTAAAGGTGAGTTGGCGATATGTGTTGGAAGTTTTTCCCAAGCTTGATGTGATCAAGAATCGCACGCTACCTCTACCAACGAGATTGGTGTTTGCGTTGAGCATAGACATGATTGGATTATGTCTGTCGCAATACGGTTATTCATTTAAGGAGAATAATGGTTACTCTGTTTATTTGAATAATACCTTCAATGGTCTTGCACCCAAAATGAATGGTTTATTGAATCTCGATCGTAGTGATACACATGTTCATGCCAAAAGATATAAGATAGTAATGATAGTACCACCTACTTGTGGCACTGCCACGTAAGTCATATTGGTATAAAATGCATGAAGAAGCTCCATATTGATGGATCTTTGGGCTCACTCGTTTTTGAAAGGTTTGAGACATGCGAACCATGTCTATTGGTGTATATGCATGAAGAAACTCCATGCAAATGGACCATTTGGACTCACTTGATTTTGAATCACTTGAGACATGCAAATCATACCACATGGGCAAGATGACTGAAAGCCTCGTTTTCAGTAAAATGGAACTAGAAAGCAACTTGTTGGAAGTAATACATTTTGATGTGTGCAGTCCAATGAGTGATGAGCCGTGTAGTGGATATCGTTATGTTCTTACTTCACAGATGATTTGAGTAGATGTTGAGTATATTTACTTGATGAATCACGAGTCTGAATTATTGAAAGGTTCAAGTAATTTCTGGGTGAAGTTGAAAGATCATCGTGACAAGAGGATAAAATATCTATGATATGATCATAGAGATGAATATCTGAATTACGAGTTTGGCACAGAATTAAGACATTGTGGAAATTGTTTCACAACTAATACAGCCTGAAACACCATAGTATGATGGTGTGTTCGAACATCATAACTGCACCCTATTGGATATGATGCATACCATGATGTCTCTTATCGAATTACCACGATAGTTTATGGGTTAGGCATTAGAGACAACCACATTCACTTTAAATAGGGCACCACGTAATTCCGATGAGATGACATCGTATGAACTTTGGTTTAGAGAAACCTAAGCTGTCATTTCTTAAAAGTTTGGGGCCGCGACGCTTATGTGAAAAAGTTTCAGGCTGATAAGCTCGAACCCAAAGTGGATAAATGCATCTTCATAGGACACCCAAAACAGTTGGGTATACCTCCTGTCTCAGATCCGAAAGCAATAAGGGATTGTTTCTAGAATCGGGTCCTTTCTCGAGGAAAAGTTTCTCTCGAAAGAATTGAGTGGGAGGATGGTGGAGACTTGATGAGGTTATTGAACCGTCTCTTCAACTAGTGTGTGGCAGGGCACAGGGATTTGTTCCTATGGCACCTACACCAATTGAAGTGGAAGCTTATGATAGTGATCATGAAACTTCAGATCAAGTCACTACCAAACCTCGTGGGATGACAAGGATGCGTACTACTTCAGAGTGGTACGTAATCCTGTCTTGGAAGTCATGTTGCTAGACAACAATGAACCTACGAGCTATGGAGAAGCAATGGTGGGCCTGGATTCCAAAATAGCTCGAGGCCATATAATCCGAGAGAGGATCCATATATGAAAACAAAGTGTAGACTTTGGAAGAACTACTTGATGGTCGTAAGGCTGGTAGGAACATATGGATTTTAAAAGGAAGACGGACAATGATGGTAAGTCTCACCATTAAGAAAGCTCGACTTGTCGTTAAGATGTTTTCCGACAAGTTCAAGGAGTTCACTACGATGAGACTTTCTCACTCGTAGCAATGCTAAGAGTCTGTTGGAATTATATTAGCGATTAGTGCATTATTTATGAAATCTTGCAGATAGGATGTCAAAACATTGTTTCCTCGACGATTTTCTTGAGGAAAGGTTGTATGTGATACAACCGGAAGGTTTTGTCAATCCTAAAAGATGCTAACAAGTATGCAAAGCTCCAGCAATCCTTCTAAGGACTGGAGTAAGCATCTCGGAGTTGGAATGTATGCTTTGATGAGATGATCAAAGATTTTGGGTGTATACAAAGTTTATGAGAAACTTGTATTTCCAAAGAAGTGAGTGGGAGCACTATAGAATTCCTGATGAGTATATGTTGTTGACATATTGTTGATCAGAAATGATGTAGAATTTCTGGAAAGCATATAGGGTTATTTGGAAAGTGTTTTTCAATGGAAAGCCTGGATTAAGCTACTTGAACATTGAGCATCAAGATCTATAAGGATAGATCAAAACACTTAATGGTACTTTCAAATGAGCACATACCTTGACATGATCTTGAAGGTGTTCAAGATGGATCAGTCAAAGAAGGAGTTCTTGCCTGAGTTGTAAGGTATGAAGTTAAGACTTAAAGCTCGACCACGGCAGAAGAAAGAGGAAGGACAAAGGTCGTCCCCTATGCTTTTGTCATAGGCTCTATACGGTATGCCATGCTGAGTACCGCACCTGATGTGTGCCTTGCCACATATCTGGCAAGAGGGTACAAAGGTAATCTAGGAGTAGATCACCAGATAGCGGTCCAAATTATCCTTAGAGGAATAAGGATATGTTTCTCGGTTATGGAGGTGATAAAGAGTTCGACGTAAAGAGTTACGTCGATGCAAGCTTAACACCTATCCGGATGGCTCTGAGTAGAGATACCGGATACGTATAATGGAGCAATTTAGAATAGCTCCAAGTAGAACAGTTATTTGAAATGGCTCCAAATGTAGCCTAATAGTTGCATCCACAAGATGACATAGAAATTTGCAAAGTACATGCGGATCTGAATGTTGCAGACCCGTTGACTGAAACCTCTCTCACAAGCATAACATGATCAAACCTAGAACTCTTTAGGTGTTAGTCACATGGGGATGGGACCTTGAGTGTTAATCACATATCGATGTGAACTGGACTATTGACTCTAGTGCAAGTGGGAGACTGTTGGAAATATGCCCTAGAGGCAATAATAAATTGGTTATTATTATATTTCCTTGTTCATGATAATCGTTTGTTATCCATGCTAGAATTGTATTGATAGGAAACTCAGGTACATGTGTGGATACATAGACAACACCATGTCCCTAGTAAGCCTCTAGTTGACTAGCTTGTTGATCAATAGATGGTTACGGTTTCCTGACCATGGACATTGGATGTCGTTGATAACGGGATCACATCATTAGGAGAATGATGTGATGGACAAGACCCAATCCTAAGCCTAGCACAAGATCATGTAGTTCGTATGCTAAAGCTTTTCTAATGTCAAGTATCATTTCCTTAGACCATGAGATTGTGCAACTCCCGGATACCGTAGGAGAGCTTTGGGTGTGCCAAACGTCACAACGTAACTGGGTGGCTATAAAGGTACACTACAGGTATCTCCGAAAGTGTCTGTTGGTTGTCACTCCGTGTAAACGGAGAGGTATCTCTGGGCCCACTCGGTAGGACATCATCATAATGTGCACAATGTGATCAAGGAGTTGATCACGGGATGATGTGTTACAGAACGAGTAAAGAGACTTGCCAGTAACGAGATTGAACAAGGTATCGGGATACCGACGATCGAATCTCGGGCAAGTATCGTACCGCTAGACAAAGCGAATTGTATACGGGATTGATTAAGTCCTTGACATCGTGGTTCATCCGATGAGATCATCGTGGAGCATGTGGGAGCCAACATGGGTATCCAGATCCCGTTGTTGGTTATTGACCGGATAGTTGTCTCGGCCATGTCTGCATGACTCCCGAACCCGTAGGGTCTACACACTTAAGGTTCGATGACGCTAGGGTTATAGGGAAACTATGTACGCGGTTACCGAATGTTGTTCGGAGTCCCGGATGAGATCCCGGACATCACGAGGATTTCCGGAATGGTCCGGAGGTAAAGATTGATATATAGGCAGTATGGTTTTGGCCACCGGAAGTGTTCCGGGCATCACCGGTAGTGTACCGGGACCACCGGAGGGGTTCGGGGGTCCACCAGGTGGGGCCACCAGCCCTGGAGGCCTACATGGGCCAATAGTGGGAAGGGACCAGCCCCTAGGTGGGCTGGGGCGCCTCCCACCAAGGCCCAAGGCGTCTCCAAGAGGGGAAGGGGGCAAACCCTAGGCTTAGATGGGCCTAAGGCCCACCTAGTGGTGCGCCCCACTCTCTCCCCCCTTGGCCGCCCCCTAGATGGGATCTAGGGCTGGCCGCCACCCCTAGGGAGGGAACCCTAGGTGGGGGCGCAGCCCCTCCCCTCCCCCTATATATACTTGAGGTTTGGGGCTGCCCAACACATGTGATTTGCTCTCCCTGTTGGCGCAGCCATACCCCTCTCCCTCCTCGTCTCTCGTAGTGCTTGGTGAAGGCCTGCTGGAGGCCCGCGCTCCTCCACCACTACCACGCCGTCGTGCTGCTGCTGGATGGAGTCTTCCCCAACCTCTCCTTCTCCCCTTGCTGGATCAAGGCGTAGGAGACGTCACCGGGCTGTATGTGTGTTGAACACGGAGGTGCCGTCCGTTCGGCACTAGGATCATCGGTGATTTGGATCACGACGAGTACGACTCCATCAAGCCCATTCACTTGAACGCTTCCGCTTAGCGATCTACAAGGGTATGTAGATGCACTCTCCTTCCCCTCGTTGCTAGATTACTCCATAGATTGATCTTGGTGATGCGTAGAAAATTTTGAATTTCTGCTACGTTCCCCAACATAAACAGCCTTGGTTCACACTCTTTGTTTCTCAGACTCAATTATCTGATTAACCAGGAGATCACCGTTGGCAAGGACCTTGATGGCAGAGAGGCTCTGTTTGCTATGGAAAACTGTGTCTACACAGCGAGCCCTAGGAGTTCGGGAGCAAACCCCCCTGATTGTCAACGATACAGCCTGCAGCCAAAAGAAGGTGAGAATGACAAAGGCGTCCGGATTAACTTTGATCCTTGGATGTCTCAATTACGATAGGCAGTGATGTGGTTCGAGCCTTCAGGTTGATAGGTAATTGGGTTGTTGCATCGAAAGGGTGGAGTACTGGTGTCTCCGGGTCACTAGTCGCTGAAGCAGGGCTGCAAATTATGATGGTGTTGGATCATCTCTTTGAATGACTTTGTTGTCTTTGCTAGTGGTTCTGGATGGGCAGTTTTTTCTTTTGTTATGCATATTCCTTGTCATTTGGTCATCCTCGTCTATGTCACTCTTACTATGTAATAGTTGCTTCTGTTTAGAATGTCATTCTCGTCTGGTTCACGAGAGTCTGAACGCTGCAGATGGGTGCGTTTTGGTGGTGTAGCAAGACTTCTTATGAACCATCATGTCTTGCTTTTTATGTCAGTAGTAGTCACTAGTCAGTGTTTGAATGTTGTATATATCGTTGTTTCGAACTGTTTATTGTCTCGAACTACTGGTGGGCTAAATGAGGGCATCACCATTCTCCAGTGTTCAGAGTATATCTCCTTTTTTCAAGTTATATAATTTGAGCTCAGTGTCTTTTCAATTATGTACACTTGTTTGGGCCAGTGAGGTGTCGTTGAATATGGGCCGAGTAGTAACGCAATGCCAAACAGGTCAATTATGACTCTCAGGCTGGGCTCTCAAAAGATCCTGAAAAAAAAGGCCGGGCTCTACAAAAAAGAATGAATAAGGACTCTTAGGCCGACATGTGGGTGCCACCGGTGTTTTCGTGCGCTTGCGCACCGAGAGCATATTGGCGCATGCTTGAAATTCATGCTACCTTTTCATTCGCAGTCTCCCGCCCCTCCCCCACCTCTGGAATCTCGATTCCTACTCCAGTTCCCCCAAATCCCCCCCTTGTACTCCCTGTACTCAAGCGCACTATCATGTCGCCGGTCAACACGGATCTCCGAGCTGGAGATCCTGAGGTCCATCCTGCCTTCGGTCGCTGCGTGCTGTCGCTCAACAGTGGCATGGCGGCGCTTGACGACCAGTTTGCCGGCAAAGTGCTGATGGCAACCATCAACGGCGACCGGCCTCCCGTCTCGCCGGATGACCTTGTCGAAGCTCTTGGCATTGCGCACGGCATCCAAATAAGTGACTTGCTCGTCGAAGTCTATCCGCCACCGGCTGATTTCTTCATCAGTTTCCGGACAACTTTCGACTGCAGTCGTTTGTTCGAATCTTCCCGGTGTTTGTTCTGCGATGGCGCGCTGGTGAGCTTTGATCGGTGGCAATCCATAAGTGGATCTCATAATAGATTCGTAAGGTAATTTAATTTTCTTTCTAGGGAAGTGTTCCATGCCTTTCCTTAATGGAAATTGGAATCTAATATTCCCTTACTTCATATCAATAATTGCACCAATCGTTCTAAGGAAAGGTCTACCAAGAATAATAGGACATGAAGGATTGCAATCTATGTCAAGAACAATAAATTCCATGGGCACATAATTCCTATTTGCAACAATAAGAACATCATTAATTCTTCCCATATGTCTCTTTATAGTGGAATCCGCAAGGTGCCAGTTTAAAGAGCAATCATCAAAATCACGGAAATCTAGCAAATCACACAAAGTCTTTGGAATCATGGAAACACTAGCACCCAAATCACACAAAGCATAGCATTCATGATATTTAATCTTAATTTTAATAGTAGGTTCCCACTCATCATAATGTTTTCTAGGGATAGAAACTTCCAACTCAAGTTTTTCTTCATAAGATTGCATCAAAGCATCAACTATATGTTTGGTAAAGGCTTTATTTTGACTATAAGCATGAGGAGAATTTAGCACGGGTTGCAACAAGGAAATACAATCTATCAAAGAGCAATTATCATAATTAAATTCCTTGAAATCCAAAATAGTGGGTTCATTAATATTTAAAGTTTTGACTTCTTCAATCCCACTTTTAACAATTTTAGCATCAAGATCTAAAGACTCCAAATTTTTGGAACGCCTTCTAGGTAAAGGTGGATCATTTTCAGTCCCATCATTATCAAGATTCACATTACAAAACAAAGATTTAATAGGCTACACATCAACAACTTTTAGATCTCATCTTTATCTTCCAAAAAAAATCTGGTCTAGTGGCCATCTTATTAACTAAGGTGGCTTGCTTATCCGAAACTTCAGCAATTAACTTCTCAAGATGAGCAATCTGAGATTTCAAACCATCAAATTCTTTAGACATATCATCAAGCTCTTTATTCATATAACCCATAAAGCTTTTTTGTTCCTTAAGATCATTTCTAAAGAAATTATTATGCTGAAATTGTAAGACTATAAAACTCCTGACGTTGCTTTCGATCTCTTCTAACCTTTTAAGGTGAAGATCACCAAATCTAGATAGAGCCATCGTGACAAGCAAGAAATCCGACACACAAGCAAACAAGAAACGAGCAAAACGAGGCGAATAGATAAAGAGAGGGAGGATGGAGAGAGAGGGCGAATAAAATGGCAATGGTGAAGTGGGCGAGAGGAAAACGAGAGGCAATTGCCAAATAATGTAATGCGGGAGGTTTGTGATGGGTACTTGGTATGTTGACTTTTGCGTAGACTCCCCGGCAACGCGCCAGAAATTGCTCGTTGTTGGGAGTCCAAATCTTGACTTGTCCTTGCATAAGTCTCCCCGACAACGGCGCCAAATATCCTTCTTGCTACCTCTTGAGCACTGCGTTGGTTTTCCCTTGAAGAGGAAACGGTGATGCAGTAGAGCAGTGTAAGTATTTCCCTCAGTTTTTGAGAAGCAAGGTATCAATCCAGTAGGAGGCCACGCACGAGTCCCTCTCACCTACACAAACAAATAAACTCCTCGCAACCAACGCGATAAAGGGGTTGTCAATCCCTTCACGGTCACCTACGACAGTGAGATCTGATAGATATGATAAGATAATATTTTTGGTATTTTTATGATAAAGAGAAATAAAGATGCAAGTAAAATAAATGGCAAAGGAAATAACTAAGTATTGGAAGATTAATATGATGGAAAATAGACCCGGGGGCCATAGGTTTCACTAGAGGCTTCTCTCGAGAGCATAAGTATTACGGTGGGTGAACAAATTACTGTTGAGCAATTGACAGAATTGAGCATAGTTATGAGAATATCTAGGTATGATCATGTATATAGGCATCACGTCCAAGACAAGTAGACTGACTCCTGCCTGCATCTACTACTATGACTCCACACATCGACCACTATCCAGCATGCATCTAGAGTATTAAGTTCAAGAGAACAGAGTAACGCTTTAAGCTAGATGACATGATGTAGAGGGATAAACTCATGCAATATGATATAAACCCCATCTTGTTATCCTCGATGGCAACAATACAATACGTGCCTTGCTGCCCCTACTGTCACTGGGAAAGGACACTGCAAGATTGAACCCAAAGCTAAGCACTTCTCCCATTGCAAGAAAGATCAATCTAGTAGGCCAAACCAAACTGATAATTCCAAGAGAGTTGCAAAGATAACCAATCATACATAAAAGAATTCAGAGAAGATTCACATATTGTTCATAGATAAACTTGATCATAAACCCACAATTCATCGGTCTCAACAAACACACCGCAAAAGAAGATTACATCAAATAGATCTCCACAAGAGAGGGGGAGAACTTTGTATTGAGATCCAAAAAGAGAGAAGAAGCTGTCTAGCTAATAACTATGGACACGTAGGTCTGAAGTAAACTACTCACACTTCATCGGAGAGGCTGTGGTGTTGATGTAGAAGCCCTCCATGATCGATACCCCTTCCGGCGGAGCTCTGAAAAAGGCCCCAAGATGGGATCTCGTGGATACAGAAAGTTACGATGGTGGAATTAGGTTTTGGCTCCATATCTGGTAGTTGGGGGTACGTAGGTATATATAGGAGGAAGGAGTACGTCGGTGGAGCAACATGGGCCCCACGAGGGTGGAGGGTGCGCCTCGGGGGGTAGGCGCGCCCCCTACCTCGTGCCTTCCTGGTTGATTGCTTGACGTAGGGTCCAAGTCCTCTGGATCATGTTCGTTCCAAAAATCACGTTCCTAAAGGTTTCATTCCGTTTGGACTCCGTTTGATATTCTTTTTCTGCGAAACCCTAAAATAGGGAAAAAAGCAATTCTTGGCTGGGCCTCCTGTTAATAGGTTAGTCCCAAAAATAATATAAAAGTGTATAATAAAGCCCAATAATGTCCAAAACAGGATATAATATAGCATGGAACAATCAAAAATTATATTTACGTTGGAGATGTATCAGAGAACAGGCGACGCAATCGATCCCCCCGCTTGTTGTGCCAACACATGAGAGTACCGGCGCCCCATGTGGGCAAACTGTTCCCTAGCTGGGCAATCAGCTGGTAATAACTGAGGAGCATAGAAGCCAGGCTAAAATGCTTAGTATCACTGTTGGATAAATACTCGAGATTGAGCCCCTATCTCCGCTTAGAGAGGAGGACATAAAACGGAAATATGTTCGCGGCCAACCTTTGGTCGAGCCTGAGGAGGTCAAGAAACTCCCAACGAGAATGTATGTATTGTATGATTGGTACATGCAAATTACCAAGAGTTCCAATCGAGAGTCCCTCATGGTGAAAGTCAAGAAGGAGCATTACTTCCATGGGCTAGCTATCTCCGCTGAGTATTCAGAACTATTTCAGTTATTCAATCAAGATGCACTCAACAAATCTATTGTCAGTTGTTATTGTCTGTAAGTGATTTCTTTCTGTAATTTAAGTCTCAAGCTAGCTGTAGTGTTCATTGATCGATCATTACCTGTAATTATCCTTACTATATTCTTTTTTGTGGTATTATGCAGGATGAAGATGTATGAAATGAAAAAGGCTGAACGCTATGGCATTGGGTTCATTGACCCAAATTCCATTAATGAAGACACATTGAAATACGAATGGTATAGATAAGATGTAGAGAATAACATACTAGAGTTCTTGAAGCGCCTCAATACCAATGAAGATATACTACTTCCTTACAACATCATGTGAGTCACACTGTCTTGTACTACAAATTTTGTTCTTTCTTACTAGCTAGCTAGACGTTAATAATTAATTGTATAGGGTTTAGGGTAGTTGATTAGTGTTATGCACATGCCCGCTTAATTAAGACATGCAAACGTGTGCGCATGCAGTTATCACTGGATCTTGTTAGTCATTAAAGTTGAAGAAGGAACAATTGAAGTGCTAGACTCACTACTTAAAAAAGAAAGTGACTTCACCATCTTGAAGGGGATAGTCGGCAGGTAATTTCAATCATTATTAACTATATCTCGGCCTTTTTAGTTCGTTATTTCCTGATATCGACTATTTAATAACACCTTTATTCATTTTTTTGCCGGCGGGCAGGGCTTGGGCAAAGTTCATCAAGGTGACTCCAGGCAAATGGCGACAAAAGCTGTTTTGGTTTCGACCCAAGGGAAGTAATTAAGTAGTACTAGCTAGCTACCATCTCTTTAATTCTTGTTTCAATACCATTAATTAATTATCATGCTTGATTAATTATATATTGTCTGACTAAATTCCATTCTCGTAAAGGGCCTGGAGCAGGCACCGGGGACTGACCTGTGTGCATACTACGTTTGCGAGAACATTCGCATGATGGCGTCCGAAAGGAGCAAATCTGACAGACAGCTATGGGTACGTTTTTCAGAACACTATTCACAATTTTTACATCATTATAGATATCTAGTCACACAACTAATACACATGCATATTGATCTCCTTCTTAACAGTTCAAATAGGTGCGGGAGCAGTTCCTACCAACGGAGCGCATACTAGCATTTCAAGAGGAAATAGCTGGATTTTTGCTCGACCAGGTCATAGATCCCAAAGGAGAATACCATTACCCGCTACCGCCCTCATGAACCACTCCCAATTGTCATCGTGCTCCGAAGGCACCAAGGCAACATGTAGGAGAAATTGTACATATACCTAATTGTGTATATATATATACACATGTGTATGTGTGAATAATGGTGGTTGTGTGACATTCAATGATATATATATAATATCGGTTCTACGAGAAATTCTATTTATATATATGCATAACGTGTACAATATGTATTATCGTAAAATACCAGCAAACAAAAAATAAATAAATGGAAAACACAAAATTAAAGAAAAAGAAATCATGAATCCAAAACCCCCCAAACATTTTAGTACGAGTTGGTGTTACCAACCGGTACTAAAGGGCTCCCCGCCCCCGGCGCTGGCTCATGCCACGTGGTGGCCCTTTAGCGGCGGTTCATGCAGAACCGGTACTAAAGGGGGGACCATTAGTCCACACCCTTTAGTGCCGGTTACGGAACCAACACTACTGGCCCTTACGAACCGGTGCTATAGCCCAGTTCTGCACTAGTGTGAGAGGATGGGTGACCAGTTGGGAAGTTAGACGATTGGAATGAGTGGTCCATACTTGAGCAGTGATGAGGGGTGACTAGAGATTAAATTGTCAAATAATTCAAAATTTTGAAAATCAGAAAAAAAAAGTTCATAAAAGTTCAAAATTTTCTTTTTCAAAAAAATTCAGAAAAAAAAATCAAAAAAATTCCTCCAGACAGTGGCCATGTGGAGCTCCTTTAGTCCCAGTTCGTAAGCCAACCGGGACAAAAGGTTTTGGGCTTTAGTCCCGACACTTTAGTCCCGGTTCCAGAATCGGGACTAAAGGCCCTCTGGAACCGGGACTAAAGGCTCGTTCTCTACTAGTGTCTAACCGATTCTCTAAAAATATTGAAGGATCCGACGGACTAAACTCTCAGTGGAGTATATTTACTCCACTAAGTTTTAACTAGACCTAGCCGATCCCTTATATATAATAGAGTAAAAACCAAATTTGCATAAAGTTTAACATATATTCGATTTAAACAACCAAAATTTGGTATAATGTACATATACTCACGAAATGTGCTTAAACTTCAACATAGATTCTACTTAAATTAAACTTTGACTTAAACTCAACCTATACATTAAATCTAATCATTATTATACTGTGATATCCATTTGGTCTACATCATAGCACCCATCTTGGGGTCCGGCCATGTTCCCTTCATCGCCATTATCTGGGAAGATGCAGTGCCATTCTGCAAATGTCGATATTTCCTTCCTCCTCCTCATAATCGGAGAGGACAACAACTCCCCATCCACCGCCTGGTAGGCGAATCGCTTCTGCTTTGCCTCCATCAGCTCGGGGTACTGGTGACGGAGGTTCCCCATGTACTCATTGTCTGCGGCCTCTACCGTGAGGCACTCCCTCGCCTTCCGGTCCTCTCTGGCCACAGACACACTTACCGTTCCTTGCAGCAGCGGCTGGATCTCGACAGGCGCCGTCCCAAATGGGAAGTTAAGGCACATCGTGCAGCTGGACCTCCAACCAGTTGTACTCTGCTAACTCTTGAGCACTGCGTTGGATTTCCTTGAAGAGGAAAGGATGATGCAGCAAAGTAGCGTAAGTATTTCCCACATTTTTTGAGAACCAAGGTAGACCGACTCCTGCCTGCATCTACTAATATTACTCCACTCATCGATCGCTATCCAGCATGCATCTAGAGTATTAAGTTCATGAAAATATAGTAACACCTTAAGCAAGATGACATGATGTAGATGGATAAATTCATGCAATATGATAAAAACCCCATCTTGTTATCCTCGATGGCAACAATACAATACGTGCCTTGCTGCCCCTACTGTCACTGGGAAAGGACACCGCAAGATTGAACCCAAAGCTAAGCACTTCTCCCATTGCAAGAAAGATCAATCTAGTAGGCCAAACCAAACTGATAATTCGAAGAGACTTGCAAAGATAACAAATCATACATAAAAGAATTCAGAGAAGATTCAAATATTGTTCATAGATAATCTTGATCATAAACCCACAATTCATCGGTCTCAACAAACACACCGCAAAAAGAAGATTACATCGAATAGATCTCCACAAGAGAGGGGGAGAACATTGTATTGAGATCCAAAAAGAGAGAAGAAGCCATCTAGCTAATAACTATGGACCCGAAGGTCTGAGGTAAACTACTCACACTTCATCAGAGAGGCAATGGTGTTGATGTAGAAGCCCTCCGTGATGAATGCCCCCTCCGGCGGAGCTCCGGAACAGGCCCCAAGATTGGATCTCGTGGATACAGAAAGTTGCGGCGGTGGAATTAGGGTTTTGGCTCCGTATCTGATCGTTTGGGGGTACGTAGGTATATATAGGAGGAAGGAGTACGTTGGTGGAGCAACAGGGGGCCCACGAGGGTGGAGGGCGTGCCTTGGGGGGGTAGGCGCGCCCCCTTCCTCGTGGCTTCCTCCTTTGTTTCTTGACGTAGGGTCCAAGTCTCCTGGATCATGTTCGTTGAGAAAATCACGTTCCCGAAGGTTTCATTACGTTTGGACTCCGTTTGATATTCCTTTTCTTTGAAACCCTAAAATAGGAAAAAAAAACAACAATTCTGGGCTGGGCCTCCGGTTAATAGGTTAGTCCCAAAAATAATATAAAAGTGGATAATAAAGCGCAATAATTTCTAAAACAGTAGATAATATAGCATGGAGCAATAAAAAATTATAGATACGTTGGAGACATATCAAGCATAGCCAAGCTTAATTCTTGCTCGTCCTCGAGTAGGTAAATGATAAAAATAGAATTTTTGATGTGGAATGCTACTTGGCATAATTTCAATGTAAATCTTCTTAATTGTGGCATGAATATTCAGATCCGAAAGATTCAAGATAAAAGTTCATATTGACATAAAAATAATAATACTTCAAGCATACTAACTAAGCAATTATGTCTTCTCAAAATAACATGGCCAAAGAAAGTTCATCCCTACAAAATCATATAGTTTAGTCATGCTCCATTTTCGTCACACAAGAATGCTCTCATCATGCACAACCCCGATGACAAGCCAAGCAATTTTTTCATACTTTAGGAATCTCAAACCTATAAATTTTCACGCAATATATGAGCGCGAGCCATGGACATAGCACTATGGGTGGAATAGAATATGATGATGGGGGTTATGTGGAGAAGACAAAAAGGGAGAAAGTCTCACATCAGCGAGGCTAATCAATGGGCTATGGAGATGCCCATTGATTGATGTTAATGCAAGGAGTTGGGATTGCCATGCAACGGATGCACTAGGGCTATAAATGTATGAAAGCTCAACAAAAGAAACTAAGTGGGTGTGCATCCAACTTGCTTACTCACGAAGACCTAGGGCACTTGAGGAGGCCCATTGTTGGAATATACAAGCCAAGTTCTATAATGAAAAATTCCCACTAGTATATGAAAGTGACAAAACAAAAGACTCTCTATCATGAAGATTATGGTGCTACTTTGAAGCACAAGTGTGGCAAAGGATAGTAGCATTGTCCCTTCTCTCTTTTTCTCTCATTTTTTGGGCCTTCTCCTTTTTTATGGCCTTTTTTTATATTCCTCACTTGGGACAATGCTCTAGAAAATGATGATCATCACACTTCTATTTATTTATAACTCAATGATTACAACTCGATACTAGAACAAAAGATGACTCTATATGAATGCCTCCGGCGGTGTACCGGGATATGCAATGAATCAAGAGTGACATGTATGAAAATTATGAACGGTGGCTTTGCCACAAATACTATGTCAACTACATGATCGTGCTAAGCAATATGACAATGATGAATGTGTCATGATAAAAGGAATGATGGAAAGTTGCATGGCAATATATCTCGGAATGGCTATGGAAATGCCATAATAGGTAGGTATGGTGGCTGTTTTGAGGAAGATATAAGGAGGTTTATGTGTAAAAGAGCGTATCATATCACGGGGGGTTTTGATGCACCGGCGAAGTTTGCACCAACTCTCAATGTGAACAAGGGCAATGCACGGTACCGAAGAGGCTAGCAATGATGGAAGGATGAGAGTGCGTATAATCCATGGACTCAACATTAGTCATAAAGAACTCACATACTTATTGCAAAAATCTACAAGTCATCAAAAACCAAGCACTACGCGCATGCTCCTAGGGGGATAGATTGGTAGGAAAAGACCATCGCTCGTCCCCGACCGCCACTCATAAGGAGGAAAATCAAAGAACACCTCATGTTTCAAATTTGTTACATAACGTTTACCATATGTGCATGCTACGGGACTTGCAAACTTCAACACAAGCATTTCTCAAATTCACAACTACTCAACTAGCACGACTTTGATATTATTACCTCCATATCTCAAAACAATCATCAAGCATCTACGGGACTTGCAAACTTCAACACGAGCATTTCTCAAATTCACAACTACTCAACTAGCACGACTTTGATATTATTACCTCCATATCTCAAAACAATCATCAAGCATCAAACTTCTCTTAGTATTCAAAACACTCATAAGAATTTTTTTACTAATCTTGAATACCTAGCATATTTGGATTATTTAAGCAAATTACCATGCTATTTAAGGCTCTCAAAATAATCTAAGTGAAGCACGAGAGATCAATAGTTTCTATAAAACAAATCCACCACCGTGCTCTAAAAGATATAAGTGAAGTACTAGAGCAGAACTATATAACTCAAAAGATATAAGTGAAGCTCATAGAGTATTCTAACAAATTCCAAATCATGTATGGCTCTCTCAAAAGGTGTGTACAGAAAGGATGATTGTGTTAAACTAAAAAAGCAAAGACTCAAATCATACAAGACGCTCCAAGCAAAACACATATCATGTGGTGAATAAAAATATAGCTCCAAGTAAAGTTACTGATAGAAGTAGACGAAAGAGGGGATGCCTTCCGGGGCATCCCCAAGCTTTGGCTTTTAGGTGTCCTTAGATTATCTTGGGGGTGCCATGGGCATCACCAAGGTTAGGCTCTTGCCACTCCTTGTTCCGTAATCCATCAAATCTTTACCCAAAACTTGAAAACTTCACAACACAAAACTCAAAGTAGAAAATCTCGTGAGCTCCGTTAGCGAAAGAAAACAAAAGACCACTTCAAGGTACTATAATGAACTCATTATTTATTTATATTGGTGTTAAACCTACTGTATTCCAACTTCTCTATGGTTTATAAACTATTTTACTAACCATAGATTCATCAAAATAAGCAAACAACACACGAAAAACCGAAACTGTCAAAAACAGAACAGTCTGTAGTAATCTGTAGCTAGCGCAATATCTGGAACCCCAAAAATTCTAAAATAAATTTCTGGACGTGAGGAATTTATCTATTAATCATATGCAAAAATAATTAACTAAATAGCACTTTCCAAATAAAAATGGCAGCAGTTCTCGTGAGCGCTAAAGTTTCTGTTTTTTACAGCAAGATATCAAGACTTTCCCCAAGTCTTCCCAACGGTTCTACCTGGCACAAACACTAATTAAACACAAAAAAACACAACCAAAACAGAGGCTAGAATTATTTATTACTAAAAACGAGCAAAAAGCAAGGAATAAAAATAAAATTGGGTTGCCTCCCAACAAGCGCTATCGTTTAACGCCCCTAGCTAGGCACAAAAAGCAAGGATAGATCTAGGTATTGCCATCTTTGGTTAGTAATTCTTCAATGAGGCATCTACCATCCTTAGGAATTTCTTTATTTTTAGTTATTATCAAACTTTTAGGCACAAGATCGAAAATTTCATTTATAACAAATGGTTCCTTAATGATAGCAACAAGATTGGGATGAATACTTATAGATTTTAGATCCGCAGTTTCCTTACTAGAGGACTCACCCTTATTTTTGTGAACATACAAAAGCTTGGTGATTTTAGTAGGAGGACTTGGAGTATTCTTTACGGAAGAAAAATCGGTTCCCAAGTTGGTAATGACATCTTCAAGTTTATCGATCCTAGTGGAATCATGATTTATTTTCTCATTAACTATGGGTTCTTTCTCTTTAATATTTTTCAAAGTGACTCCTACTTTATATCCATATTGAGAGATTTGGTTGTGGATATTTTTATCCAAATTTTCAATTAACTCTACGGTAGCAACCTTATTTTCAATAATTTCGAGCCTTTGCATCACATGCTCCAAAGTTAATACAGTTCCATTATCCAAAAGAGGTGGTGAGCCAAATAAATCTATCATAGCATTATAAGAATCAAAAGTGTGGCTACCCAAGAAATTCCCTCCGGTAATGGTATCAAGGACATATATGTACCAAGGAGCAACGCCTACATAAAAATTGCGAAGAAGAACGGAAGTGGATTGCTTCCTGGTAGATCTATTTTGAGCATTGCAAATTCTATACCAAGCATCTTTTAGATTTTCTCCCTCCCTTTGCTTAAAATTTAGAACTTCATTTTCGGGAGACAACAGAGAAGATAGAGGACTCGCCATAACGACAAGCAAGCAATCCAACACACAAGTGAACAAAAAGCAAGCGGGCAAAAAGAGGCAAATAGAGAAAGAGAGAGATGATAGAGAGAGAGGGTGAATAAAACGGCAAGGGTGAAGTGGGGGAGAGGAAAACGATAGACAAATGGCAAATAATGTAATGCGGGAGATAAGGGTTGTGATGGGTACTTGGTATGTTGACTTTTGCTTAGACTCCCCGGCAACGGCGCCAGAAATGGCTCGTTGTCGGGAGTCAAATCTTGACTTGCGCGAACCTCCCCAGCAGCGGCGCCAGAAATTCTTCTTGCTACCTCTTGAGCACTGTGTTGGATTTCCTTGAAGAGGAAAGGATGATGCAGCAAAGTAGCGTAAGTATTTCCCTCAGTTTTTGAGAACCAAGGTATCAATCCAGTAGGAGGTTGCTCGCGCGTCCCTAGTACCTGCACAAAACAAATAACTCCTCGCACACTACAAGAAATATGTCAACTTATGACCTTCTGTCACTGACCCTCGAAGAATTGGTCATCAATTTATGACCATTTTAGACCAATTGGTCAAAAGTTGTCTGGGGGCTCTAAACCCTAAACCATAACGACCATTTTGGTCAGAAAGGTCATAATTTCATTAGAGGAAATGGTCATAAAGCAAACAGCGCTAGTCCGCTACCTTATTTCTAGTTGTTAACGACCAATATAGATGGTCATAGCCTTGTAAATTGTGGTGGGTTGCTATGACTAGGCACCATCTCATCAGTTTTGCCTATGTGTCATGTCCATGTGGCAGTTTTTGCCCCAGGTTGTGAAGCAACCTATATTTTTGTCATTCCCAAAATTCCCAAAAAAATCTCATAAATTCTTTGGGCCATATCTTTGTCAAATATGTAAAAACCTTCCTTGCCTAGTTCAAAAATATTCATTTTTCTATGCTATTCAGAACAACAGTTTGTGAAGGAAGTACCACTTTGGCATGTCCAAATAGTATCCATTTTCTACAGTGCTTTCCTATGCCCAAATAACCATCCTCCACCAAATGCCAGCTCAATCCATTTATTATTTCGATCCGAGCTTCAACATTCATAGTCATGTCCAGTGTGGTAGTTTGCAAAGCAAGTACCACCTAGGCTCCTCCTTTTGAGCTGAAAATTTGTGAAGACGGTCTTCTTAGTAACTGATCATCCTCAGCCAAAACTCACGCCCATTAGCCATGTACATTTCCCGTACCGCTAATCAAACACTTGGCTGCTAATTCATGTTTGAGCATCGATCGGTCTCCTCGTGAGAATCTTATGTTGTAATTTTCTTCCTAGCACCTACCTGGGGAGTGCCCAACCCACTAGACATGCCTAGGCGGCCCAGAACACATGGCAACACCACGGTCACGCGGTGACCACACGGCGGGCATGCAAGTTTACGCGCTCTAGAGTTGGGGCCCTTGGCCACCACCCAAACCTTGACGTATCGCCACCAAACCATGTATTTATAATTAAATAGGTACTTATGTAACTAGAAATGATTTTTGGAAAAAATAAATAGCAAACTATGAGGCAGCTGCAGTTCAAATTTGACCTGCTTCCAACTGAATCGGCGGAAATTTGTCTTTTTCACGAGAGGTGGATAAAAACATTTTACACCCAATAATCTTGTCAATTGTACATTAAATATGTCCTAGTATTTTATAAAATTGATTTGGTCAAATTTTGCAACAATTATTTGGTAGGTCCTTCACAAAAAACCCTCCTTTTAGGCACTCAAAAATGGAAAATGGTTTTTTCGTCCAAAGAAAATGAAAACTTCCTTAGGCAACATTGTTTGCCATTCCAATATGCACCCTTGTGCACAATATGAGATCATTTGAACAAACTATGCCATGGATGTGGCCATAAGATTGATCATTTGGCTTGAAAGCCATTGATCTCCACACGTGATAGCTCGTTTCTGAGAACACTTTTTAAAAATAATTGCCGTATTACAAGTTTTTTATTTTTTCTAGGAACTTGGCCACATATAATGACACAATGCGAAGGTTTCCCAATTTTTTGATTTTTTTTGAATTTTTTATGCCCTTTTCAAAATGCGGTCAAAACGGCGGGAATGACCGTTCCTAGCTAGTGGTTGAATCTTGGAACTTTTTTGGTGTTTCTATGATTAAATAGATACTTATGTACCTAGAAATGATATTTGAAAAAAATAAAGAGCAAACTACAAGGTAGCTACAGTTCAAATTTGACTCGCTTCCAACTGAATCGGCAGAAATTTGTCTTTTTCATGAGAGGTGGATCAAAAAATTTTACACCCAACCATTTGGTCAATTGTGCATTAAATATGGCCTAGTACTTTAGAAAAATGATTTGGTCCAATTTTGCAACAATTATTTGGTAGGTCCTTCACAAAAAAACCTCCTTTTGGGCACTCAAAAAATGGAAAATGGTTTTTTCGTCCAAAGGAAGTGACAACTTCCTTAGGCGACATTGTTTGCCATTCCAATATGCACCCTTGTGCACAATATGAGATCATTTGAACAAACTATGCCATGGATGTGGCCATAAGATTGATCATTTGGCTTGAAAGCCATTGATCTCCACACGTGATAGCTCGTTTCTGAGAACACTTTTTAAATTAATTGCCGTATTACAAGTTTGTTATTGTTCCTAGGAACTTGGCGACATATAATGACACAATGCGAAGGTTTCCCAAATTTTTGATTTTTTTGAATTTTTTATGCCCGTTTCAGAATGCGGTCAAAACGGCGGGAATGACCGTTCCTAGCTAGTGGTTTAATCTTGGATTTTTTTGTGTTTCTATGATTAAATAGAAACTTATGTACCTAGAAATGATTTTTGAAAAAAATAAAGAGCAAACTATGAGGCAGCTGAAGTTCGAATTTAACCCGCTTCCAACCAAATCGGCGAAAATTTGTCTTTTTCATGAGAGGTGGATCAAAACTTTTTACACCCAACCATTTGGTCAATTGTGGATTAAATATGGCCTAGTATTTTAGAAAAATGATTTGGTCCAATTTTGCAACAATTATTTGGTAGGTCCTTCACAGAAAAAACCTCCTTTTGGGCACTCAAAAAATGGAAAATGGTTTTTTCGTCCAAAGAAAGTGACAACTTCCTTAGGCAACATTGTTTGCCATTCCAATATGCACCCTTGTGCACAATATGAGATCATTTGAACAAACTATGCCATGGATGTGGCTGGCCATAAGATTGATCATTTGGCTTGAAAGCCATGATCTCCACACGTGATAGCTCGTTTCTGAGAACACTTTTAAAATAATTGCCGTATTACAAGTTTATTTTTTTCCTAGGAACTTGGCCACATATAATGACACAATGCGAAGGTTTCCCAATTTTTTGATTTTTTTTGAATTTTTTATGCCCGTTTCAAAATGCGGTCAAAACGGCGGGAATGACCGTTCCTAGCTAGTGGTTGAATCTTGGAATTTTTTTGGTGTTTCTATGATTAAATAGATACTTATGTACCTAGAAATGATTTTTTGTAAAAAATAAAGAGCAAACTATGAGGTAGCTGCAGTTCAAATTTAACCCGCTTCCAACTGAATCAGCGGAATTTGTCTTTTTCACCAGAGGTGGATCAAAACTTTTGACACCCAACCATTTGGTCAATTGTGCATTAAACATGGCAGTATTTTAGAAAATTGATTTGCACTAGTAGAAAAAGGGCCTTTAGTCCCGGTTCATAAGGGCCTTTAGTCCCGGTTCTGAAACCGGGACTAAAATGTCGGTACTAATGCCTCTCCCTTTAGTCCCGATTCAATCCAGAACCGGGACTAAAGGGCACGGCCACGTGGAGCTCCACCTTTAGTCCCGGTTGGTAACACCAACCGGGACTAAAGGAAATTTTATGATTTTTTTTTGAAATTTTTTTTGGGCACCCAACCATTTGGTCAATTTTGCATTAAATATGGCCTAGTATTTTAGAAAAATGATTTGGTCCAATTTTGCAACAATTATTTGGTAGGTCCTTCACAAAAAAACCTCCTTTTGGGCACTCAAAAAATGATTTTTTTTGAATTTTTTATGCCCGTTTCAAAATGTGGTCAAAACGTCGGGAATGACTGTTCCTAGCTAGTGGTTGATTCCTGGATTTTTTTGGTGTTTCTATGATTAAATAGATACTTATGTACCTAGAAATGATTTTTGTAAAAAATAAAGAGCAAACTTTTGACACCCAACCAGAGGCAGCTGCAGTTCAAATTTGACCCGCTTCCAGCTGAATCGGCAGAATTTGTCTTTTTCACCAGAGGTGGATCAAAACTTTTGACACCCAACCATTTTGTCAATTGTGCATTAAACATGGCCTAGTATTTTAGAAAATTGATTTGTTCCAATTTTGCAACAAATATATTGTAGGTCCTTCACAAAAAAACTAATTTTGGGCTCTCAAAAAATGGTTGTCTTAAAAAACACTCATTTTGGATAATACCTTTTAGAGATATTTGTATTATTCAAAGTTTGTTATTTTTACTGAAACGTAGATCACACTTGGTGACACAATGCTAAGGGTTTTCTTTTCTATTTATTTTTATAAATTTTCTAGGCCGTAAAAAAGCTGAAATGATTTAGCATCTTATTTTTAATCGATCACGACCAATTTAAATGGTCATAACACCATCGAAGAGATACTGCATTGTGATTGGTCCAAAAACATATCACGCGGATCATGGATTAAGCACCGTCGGATGCTCCGGATCGAACGGTAGCCCTCGGTAGCCCTCGTCGTTCTCATCCCCCTCCCGAATCACCCCGTGCCCCTCTCATCCCTCTCACCCTCGTCCACCCACGAAACCCTAGCACATCTCTCGTATGCCGCCGCCGCTCCCTTCTCCCCCCCGCCGCCGCTCCGTTCTCCCACCCGCCGCCACTACCTTCTCCCCACCGCCGCCGCTCCCTTTTCCCCACCGCCGGTCCTTCATGCACGCGCTCCCTAGAACAGAATCCACCCACCTCGCGCTCCCCAGATCCATCTGGAGCCGCCTTCTCGCGCTCCCAAAATCCGTCTCGATCCGCCTCCCCCTCGACTCGACCTGCCTCCACCCACCTCCTGCCTCCTCCCTTTCACTCCTCCGCCCGCCCGCACGCGCCCGACCATCCTCTCCCCCGCGATGAGCGCCGCGCCAAGGAGCGGGGAGGGCAGCCAGGCGGCCGGAATGCCCGCACAGAAGCGCCCGCACTCGTCGCTCGACGTGGACGACGGCCATGTCCAGGAGGAGTAGGTTGCCGCTGTCGCCGGGGCCGCCGGCTCCGGCACGGAGGGCGGTGGCGCAGGTGTCCAGAGGGCGGCCAACGCGGGCTCTGTTGAGCTGGCCAAGGACGGTGCCGGTGAGAGCACTACTTCTAGCGACGCGTGCCGCTGACTCATCTCCCACCACGCGATGTCCGCCAGTTCAGGTTGCTTCGATTTGATGCTTTTGCTTGTTTCGTAGGCGTTAGGCATATGATTTAGGATCTGTTTCATCTCTTCTTCCTTCATCATGAGCTGATCCATTTTTGGGCCTTGTTTCTCGTGGTTTTGCAGTGTGGATCCATTCACCAAGAAGAAGTGGTATGACAAATTAATCCAGTACTGTTGAATCAAGAAGTGGCCTTACTATTATGTTTATCTATCCTATGAATTTGGATGCTTGGTACTCCATTTTACTACTGCTCTGTTCCGTGATCTCCCACTAATCTTCTTCGTGATTGTGGAGCCCGGTCGTTTGGTGCGATCCTATGTGTGTATGGAAACCTGACGTTGATCTTTATAAGATCTTTAGCAGATGTTGATCTCTTCTCTGTAGTTGCCTACCTAGCTAGCTCGATCTGCATTCAGGTGTTTTCATGCATTGCAGGAGCTTTTTTCTTAATGGTTATGCATGTTTAGCTAGTTCTTGCAGCGAGGCATATTTGTGATGCTAGTTTAGATCAACGTCCATGGCAGAAGCTCGGGGCTTGCTCAATGACCATGGTGTCCACGCGTACGCATGCACGGTTTACCAACTGCTGCTCTCAGGCGCAGCTGGAATTCTGATGTGCTTCCACTCCATTTCAAACTAGCCTCGCCTCGTTGCTAGCTGACGGTGCGTGCTAGCTACATGCATGTACATGCATCTTCTAGAATAGAGTGATTGGTTTGAATTCAAGTGCAGAATATAGGCAAATGGGTGCTAGCTGTACATATTAATTGCCTCCGTTCAGTGTCGATTTCTTCAGTGTACTACTGCTAGTGTCGATTGATGCATTGGTTTGAGTTTGATTTAGTCAGGCAGGTTTAGTAATTCATTCTTTAGATTAATTTGACATGGGTTTGACGAACTATGTAATTCTCCCTCTGTCTCAAAATATAAAACGTCTTTTGCTCTAAATATTATCCGGTACTATTGCCTACATGCTTCTAGCGGCTGACGCTTTTAATTTTGCTTAGTTTTTATGCTTCAGATCGCTTCCTCCATGACACCCTGATCCGGGCGGCGCCAGCAGCGATGGCGATCGACAATCGAGTGTGCCTAACTCTGCATCTATAACTGGCTTGTCTTCTTTGGACGGTCAGCTGCTTCCTCCCCACATTGAAATCTTGACCCCTTTCTTGTTGATGGACTCGTTGACTGATTCATATGTGCGTGGATGCAGGGTGCAGGTGCTCTACTAAGCGCTACTCCGGACGGGTCACCTGGACAGATGTTCTGGTTGTTTTTGAGCTACTTCCACTTTTTTAGCTGATTGACTACTGGCTTATTTTATAATGCAACGATGACTACTGCACTGCACCTATATTTGGCTAGCTCACTTAGATTGGCTATTCTTCTTCTCTTTTGATGGCATATATATCAACTATCAAGCAATGAAGCAATGCTCCCCTTTGCCTTGGCATGTGTGCAAACTGTGTGTTATGTATTTTGTTCTAGTGGTACTATATAAGCCTGCATGTACGGATGTGTATGCCAATGCCTGCATGAACAAAAACTTTTACAAGGTTCTGGTTGCTTTGATAGTACACTGTATGTTCTACATTATATTTCTATATCTATATAATTTAGTTTGAGAAAGTAACTTAAGGATGTGTATCCCTTTTTATAATTACTCTACACTACTCAATCGCTATCTGCCTCTAATTATTATAGTGACATCACTTATGGGTACAATGCTGAATTCTTGAGAACCTGCAGTAATCATCATATTTTTAGCTATCTTAATTCTTCTGTGCGATGCACATTGTTGGTGGTTGATACATTACTGTGCAAGTTCTATGGTAGGTGAGTTCTTTTTGTTGCTGCAAGCATTGACACAATATGTCATGTGCAGGGAGCTTTGCATCCAAGTTTCAGCCATCCTCTACAGCAAGGAGCTCTCAGCCAAAGGACCAAGCAGCGCTGCTAGTTCCTTGAGGCCAGATCGAGTAAGATGGCGCACCATGGCGTATGGTGGCGTATTTTGCTTCCGAGAACAATACTGTTTATTTTAAGTAAGATGTACTTGTCTAGTGCTTGGTACAAAAATTGAAGGATGAAGTATCATGTACTGTCTATGTTGTAGTGAGCTGTAGTAGGAGTGTAATGAAATTTTATCTGGTGTTGTATGTGCTATTTTCCTCTAATGTGTTGTGTACAATTTACTTGAACAGTAAATTCTCTAGAAAAATGTTCTTACTGGACCTGATAGTGGTCACGTCCCAAATATACTTGTACTATTAAGATGCCATGGCCCAAAATAACCTGAGCTGAAAAGCTATTCAGAATAACTATAAGCAGACCTCGACTCAAATAGAAAATAGAAACGACAAGGAAACGGACTATGTGGAAAGGTAAAGGCCCATGATAGAACAGGCCCAAAAACATTCAGGAAAAAATCATAAATGGGCCAAATTGTTGGGCTAGGCCTTGTAGAAAACCGAATTGGACCGGGCTGAATCTTGTGCCACATCAGCTTGCCACGCTGGATGCCTACGTGGCCTGGGGAGGTTGCTAGTGACCAAAACAGAACAATAGGCTTATTTTGGTCGTAAACGTCTTCGACCATTCCAGAAGAAAGGTTGCTATAGTCAGTTTATGACCGCCAGCTTTTGACCTTCTATTTTTGGTCACAAAAAGGTCGCAAATGAAAAACCATGACCTTTCAGTGACCAATAGTGGTGGTCACAAGTTGATCTTGTAGTGGCAACCAACGCGATAAGGGGTTGTCAGTCCGATCACGGTCACTTACGAGAGTGAGATCTGATAGATACGATAAGATAATATTTTTGGTATTTTTGGGATAAAGATGCAAAGTAAAATAAAAGCAAAGTAAAAAAGCAAAGCAAATAAATAAGTATTGGAAGATTAATATGATGAAGATAGACCCGGGGGCCATAGGTTTCACTAGTGGCTTCTCTCGAGAGCATAAGTATTTTACGGTGGGTGAACGAATTACTGTTGAGCAATTGATAGATTAATTGAGCATAGTTATGAGAATATCTAGGTATGATCATGTATATAGGCATCACGTCCAAGACAAGTAGACCGACTCCTGCATGCATCTACTACTATTACTCCACTCATCGATCACTATCCAGCATGCATCTAGAGTATTAAGTTCATGAAAACAGAGTAACGCCTTAAGCAAGATGACATGATGTAGAGGGATAAATTCATGCAATATGATAAAAACCCCATCTTGTTATCCTCGATGGCAACAATACAATACGTGCCTTACTGCCCCTACTGTCACTGGGAAAGGACACCGCAAGATTGAACCCAAAGTTAAGCACTTCTCCCATTGCAAGAAAGATCAATCTAGTAGGCCAAACCAAACTGATAATTCGAAGAGACTTGCAAAGATAACTAATCATACATAAAATAATTCAGAGAAGATTCAAATATTGTTCATAGATAATCTTGATCATAAACCCACAATTTATCGATCTCAACAAACACACCGCAAAAAGAAGATTACATCGAAAGATCTCCACAAGAGAGGGGGAGAACATTGTATTGAGATCCAAAAAGAGAGAAGAAGCCATCTAGCTAATAACTATGGACCCTAAGGTCTGAGGTAAACTACTCACACTTCATCGAAGAGGCTATGGTATTGATGTAGAAGCCCTCCTTGATGAATGCCCCCTCCGGCGGAGCTCCAGAACAGGCCCCAAGATGGGATCTCGTGGGTACAGAAAGTTGTGGCAGTGGAATTAGGGTTTTGGCTCCGTATCTGATCGTTTGGGGGTACGTAGGTATATATAGGAGGAAGGAGTACGTTGGTGGAGCAACAGGGGGCCCACGAGGGTGGAGGGCGCACTTGGGGGTAGGCGCGCCCCCCTACCTCGTGGCTTCCTCCTTTGTTTCTTGACGTAGGGTCCAAGTCTCCTGGATCATGTTCGGTGAGAAAATAATGTTCCCGAAGGTTTCATTCCATTTGGACTCCGTTTGATATACTTTTCTTCAAAACCCTAAAATAGGAAGAAAAAAACAACAATTTTGGGCTGGGCCTCCGGTTAATAGGTTAGACCCAAAAATAATATAAAAGTGGATAATAAAGCCCAATAATGTCCAAAACAATAGATAATATAGCATGGAGCAATCAAAAATGATAGATACGTTCGAGATGTATCATACTCGAGAATGTCAAGTTCGTCCGTGTGGAAGGACCCGAGCCAATGGCATTTTCTGGTCTCTCTGTTCCTGATCTCCGCCACCCAAGTCCCCCACCCCTGCTGCCGGACATCGTGGTACTTCCTCTGCAGTGGCCGTGGCGTGGGGACGTTGGGCAAGCCTGAGAAATGGGCCAGAGAGGTGTTATCATCGTGGTGGCAGCTGCTTGAGGAGGATCCCGCGGAGGACGCGCGGGTCGCATGGCTCGCATGGCTGCGTGGATCTGCGCTGCGGATCGGCGACGGGGGCCTCTAACCACCGCGTCCGGCCTTGGGAGGAGAGGGGCGGCTGGAAGGGGGGAGGAGGAGAGGCAGTGGAGGCAAAGAGAGTTTGAAGAATTTTTACTCCACCGCCGAGTGGTGATGTATATATAGGCGGAGGATGCGGCCCAGAGAATAATTTTCCTCCTTTATTGGTTAGTGGGGTCCGGTTAGATGCACGCTAGAGGAGTAAAACTGACTTTTTACTCCTGTAATGCCAGATAGGGGAACGGTTAGAGTTGCCCAAAAAATATATTGTTTTTTTTCTCTTAGTGGAAATTCGGGGGGTGCCCTCGCCGATGAAACTAAAGGACTGCTGAAAATAAATTGGTTTAGAGAATTTGGATTGTTGGGCATATAGAGAATCTAGTTTAGAGAGTAGGCGAGACCACTACTTATATAACATAACCGATTAAAACATTCCATAACTTTGAAATCCTTACTTCCTTATTTTCTTAAAATGCATATCGTCTACTATAATTGGAACATTGCAGCAATTAGGGCTCCTTTGCATATATGTTTGGTATCTTGAAAACTGTTATTGCACACTACAGAATTTCTTAGATGATAGCTTTAATCAATACTTTTTTACCGCTAAAGGAAAGTAGTTTCTCTTTCTAGCAAATAAGTTTTTGGCAAAGTCTGTCAAATAAGATGCTGAAAGCAGTATGATCTATCAACTATAGGGGGTATTCCAAGAAACATGTCAGTAATAGCTTCGTTGGTGATATCAAGAATAACACAAACCTCAACTCTTGAGTTATCTAGGTCACATAGGCTGGAAAAATACCAGACTTGTCTCCGCAATCGTAATATTCATCAGTTTCTGAATGGAGGCTGGTATTATTGAAATAATTTGCCTTCATAAGGATTAAAGAGTCATCCACGAAAACTAGATGTGACACTATATGGCTTTCCTGAAAGCCTTCACACCTTGCAAATTGTTGGGACCGAGGTGGGAGGATGGAGGAGACTTTGAAGGTGATGATTTGGGTTGGGAATATGAGCTGAAAGGGGAGTGGATATCATTGTTCAGGGCTTTCGTCCCTAGATCAGATGCCCACGTCAAAGTAATGCGGCATTTAGCAACTACCAAATCAACCACCATGCCCAGGTCATGCCACCTGTGAAATTTCTCTGACCGCGTCTATCTATTGATGAGGTTCGTTGCTGCCTCGTCTATCTGTTGATAAGGTTCGTTGCTGCTTCCTGCATGTCACTTGTAGTCTGCGGCCAGATCCCTACACATCCTTGGCGGGCGACATAGGCGTAGGCGGGCTTCTCCTCCTGGCAGGATTCGTCAGCATCAATTCCTTCGAGACATGCCACCAGTGCCCGCCTCCTTCCACCCGAGGATCCTGCTAGCACCAATTCTTTTGCTAATGCTCGCCTCCTTCCGCCCAAGGATCCCGCAAGGGCTAGCCTCCTTCCGCCCGAGGATCTTGTCAGCGCCTGCAACACTCATCTCCTTCCCAGGTCGACCAGAGGATCTGGCCGGCGATGAGAGATGATGAGTGGGTGGTGGCCGTAGCATGGCTCTGTCATGGGACAGAGGGGCAGAGCTGAGGAGAAAGCGAGAAACGAGAGGCGTTCCGCATGGTTCCTTCGATTTTGAGGTACCAGAGCATTTTGAATTTGAATATGTCGTTCCAGGGAACAAGAAGATTATGTTTTCTCGATCGAACCAAACACAACAACGACCCTGGGTGCGGAATGGACCAGTTACTTTCCACTTGATGACCCGAAGCAAAACTAATGGCAACAACCTAAAGAAGCACAGTGGAGCTCTCGTTCAATCCAAGCCGTCCATCATGACGTAAGTGAAGAAATCATGTGCGTCCATCCAGTCTCGGTGTCGGTTTGCTTGTGTCTTGCCGCAAGCGTTGAATTTTGTGAAACAACCGAGAAAACCCACCTCATCCTCACATAAATGAAAAACCTAACCCCCACGACACCGCCGCCACCTTCCCTGCCGCCTTCAGATCGTCGTCCTCGCCCCCGCCTAAACCACCCCCGTGCCCTGTGCGCCACCAGCCCCTTGTCTGTGGTGATCTACAGTTATCATCGCATCCTATCCCTGGTTCTCACCATCGCTCCATGACACCCTATCTCATCCGATGGTGGCTGTTGCAATGTTTTCGGTGAATTTGTTTCTCTGGTTTTCTCCGTTCCGATGTCGGTGCTCGATGCGTGTTTCGCCATCGACATGTCGTGAATCCCCGGGCTAACAATTTGCATTTACCTCAGAAAAGGCAAAAGTCACAACAGCATGTTTCGCCATTCGATGCATGTTTGGCCATTGAAGTACTCTGTCATTGCCTTGACCACAACCACAATCCAATACTACGTCAAGCAGAACTAGAATGCTTAAAAAAAATAAAGGATGGGTCATGTGTGCTTATTTGTACAATATACATTATATAGGCCTTTGGGCGGTGGATCTCATATATTATTCTTTTGGAATAAAACCACTAACGTAGGGACTCAATCTCTGTTTACTATCGAAATGCAAAATTCATTTCTTCTTACGACCAAAGTAGTTTAGATTCGAGCTAATGTTTGGATCATTCTCAATATTTTGAGCAAGGACAAGAGAAATACTTATTACTTCTAATCATCATATGCATGTCAAATATTTACATTTTAGAATTTTTAAAATTTCATTACATGCAGATATTGGTCAACCGGGAGAGAACAAAATGAGTTGGCTCACTGAAATTTATAATGACGATGATAAGTACGTACCAAGTTGAATAAAAGAACGTCACATGCACCATAAACATCCATTATTTATCAAGATCTTCAATACATACCATGTGCATTGTTCCCAGATAAATGTATCTTTCCACCGCAACATGAGTGAATAAAGACGCCTACATATATGCCACCACCAAGCGATTGATGCATTCTTTCCATGCTCAACGGGTCATTTCAAGTTACTTTTCTTATGCACCAACTCGTATAGCAATTTCAGCTCATTTTCCTCATACACCAACTGCTAGAGCAAAAACATTGCAAGGTAAACCGAGAATTAGTTTAAGAATAGGAGGAAACCGGAAAGAAATATTGTCCGCGATACGGAGGACGGAGACCCCCGGACCCACTATGACCTACCGGCTTTGGCACCGTGATGGAACGAGGAATGGGAAATCCCGGGAAGATTTGGAAAGGTAGAGCTCAGGGTCCCCGAGCACCTCTCTGAGCTCTCTCCAGTCACTAAATGGGAGGACTTCGGCCCTTCCCGGGGGTCTCCCACCTGACACAGGAGTTGCCCGGTGGGTCCTTTCAGGGTGGCCGACACTTTTCACTTGAAAGCTTGTGTCCCCCCTACAGGAGTATGATGATGTCCAGAGAGGTCTGTTGTCCTAAACCGCAGGAGTATGGTGAAGTCGTCACTTGTCAAGTATGAAGAGTACTTTTAACACCATCTCCACCTTCTGAGCGTGTGACACATCCGCCCACTCATTTCTGCTACTGATATGATTTGGTGGAAGGTCGAGAGGACTGTTGCAGACTCTACTTGAAAGCGCGCGCGCGCGCACACACACACGCACACACACACACATTTAAGGATAGCAAGAACACCGCAAAGGACGCAGGGTGTTACACCTCCTCGGTGGCTTGAACCAGGATAAATAAAGCCTCCATCTAAAGTACTCTGAAGTATTTTGACTTCTAGCTAAACATCTAAAGGGGGGTCTCTTCGATCTCCGATTTCGACGATCACCAGTCGACATCTCACGTGCCAAGTTGGGGGTCTAGGCTTCAAGTATCCTTGACAACAAAAGTGGAATGGATTTCTCGAGGACGAGGACGGCGATTGGTGCCTCACACAACAATCAAGCGGGCATTGGTCGTGAGCATGTGGTGGCTACGACCGTGAGGACGATGGTGTTTGACATGAAAAAATAATAAAAACAACGATGGTTGTCATGTTATTATCTCTCTACGCGTCAGGGGAAATAAACATGCGGGCGTGCCAGTGTACTAAGTACACAAATAAAATTAGGAAAACTTGTATTTTATTAATTTCTCATCGGAGAAACAAATTACATGATCCCTTTACATAAGCGCTCAATGGCCTGCTAGCTCGGCCGATAAGACTTGGGCGATTGTGAAGTTCTGGTTCACGGGGCCTCGGAAGGCTCCCGATTAATTACATCCGCGAGTCAAAGTCGCGGACCACCTCCGATTAAGCTGCTGCAATGGTCATCGTCTTCAAGTCTCATCTTCTCCATGTGCTCGGTGTAGATGATGGTGATGATGTGGTGGAATAGAAGAGTGGAGCGGTACGTCCGTCGCTCCAGCGATGCTTAGTCACATCCCTCTGGCTTGTCGATGTCCGATGATGAAGATGTCTGGCCTCGTCAGCTCAGACAGATGGTTGGCCTTCGCCTCGTCGGTGCCCGGCCTGGTGGTGTCCGCCTCGTCGGTGTTAGACACGGTGTGTCTTGCCTTCGCCTCGTCGGTGCCCGGCAAGATATGGATAGCTTCATCGGAAGGAGACATGTCGGTGAAGTGGCTTCGCCTCATCGGAGCTTGGACGGGGTTGGGGGAGTGTGTTGATGTAGAAGTCGGAGTAGATTCGAGTGTCGCCGCGTGGCGGCGTTGCTTGAAGATGACGAAAATGCGAGCTCGTCGATGTAGACCTCAGACCGTCGTGCCTCGCCGGTCTTGGCAGCGTTGGAATATTTGTTGTCGGCGTGGCATGGGTCGCGCTTGGCTTAGACTTCTCGACGGCCGGTTACTTCATCGGGGTGTGCAAGGGGGTACACCTTGCGGGAGTAATGGTTTGGGGAGACCGGCGTCAGTGTAAAAACTAAAACGCGCTCACATGGGCGTGGTCGGGGTGGTTGGCACCCCGTCTCGGCTAGACGCCGAGTATTCGGCGGTCCGCCAAGACAAAGGGGGCCACCTCTCGAGGTCGTGGAAAGGTGGCGTTGTAGAGGCCACGCCGCCTTGGGCTGGTGCTACGCCAAAGGGTGACCTGTACGCCGGTGACGCCATGGACCTATACGCCAAGGACCTGTCCGCCATGGTGGGTGCGCCTTGCGGGTGTAATAGTTTGAAGAGACCGATGTCAATGTAAAAACTGACGCGCACTCACATTGGCGTGGCTGGGGTGGTTGGCACCTCGTCTCGGCTAGACGCCGAGTATTTGACGGTCTGTCAAGACAAATGGGGCCGCCTCACGAGGCCGTGGAAAAGGTGGCATTGTAGAGGCCGCGTCGCCTTGGGCTGGTGCTACGCCAAAGGGTGACCTGTACGCCGGTGACGCCGTGGACCAGTACTCCAAGGACCTGTTTGCCACGGTAGGTGCACCTCACGAAGGAGGGACCGGTCTTATACTGTGTCGCTGCAAACTCCGGTTCGACTAGAGACCTGTACGCCGTAAAGGGGGAAGTGAGTCCCGGGCCGAGTCGTCACTGAGCTCCGATTCCGCCATCCCGTCTCCTCTAAGAAACATGGTGCAAAGCATGTACGCCTGGAAACTATTTGCTATTGACCTATCTGTGGGGGACGTGCGCCTCATGAAGGAGGAGCCAGTCCTTGGCCGCGTCGTTGCAGACACTGGTTCCATCGAGAATCTATACGCCATGAAGGGAAAGGCGAGTCTCGGACTGCGTCGAATAGGGCCACTGTGAACAGGTTCATGGCAAAGGATACACAGGCGTATAGGTTTTGCATCACGCTCTTGGAGGAGACGGCATGGCGGAACCGGAGCTCGCTGACGACGCAGCCCGAGTCTCGCTTTTCCCTTCATGACGCACAGATTGCGACGAATAAGGCCACGGTGGACAGGTTTTGCGTCACACTCTTGGAAGGGACGGTGCGGCGGAACCGGAGCTCGCCGACAATGCAGCCCCCGCCTTTCCCATCACGACGTACAGATCCTTGGTGGAACCAATATCCGCAACGACGGGTCTAAGACCGGTTCCTCCTTCATGAGGCCCGCATCCCCGACGAACAGGTCAATGGCGTACAGATCCTTCACTGAACCGAATGTTGCAACGACGCTGTCCAAGACCGGTCCCTCCTTCGAGAGGCACACCCACCATGGTGGACAGGTCCTTAGTATATAGGTCCATGGCATCGCCGGCGCACAGGTCACTCTTTCATGTAGTACCAGCCCAAGGCGATGCGGCCTTTGCGACACCACTTTCCACGGCCCTATGAGGCGGCACCTTTGCCTTGGCAGACCGCCAAATACTTGGCGTCTAGCCAAGATGAGGCGCCAACCACCCCGGCCACGCCAATGTGAGCGTGTGTCCGTTAGTTTTTACACTGACGCCGGTCTCCCCAAACCGTTACTCCCGCAAGGCGTAGCCTCTTGAACACCCCGATGAAGCAACAGGTCATCAAGAAGTCTAAGCCGACCACGGCCCATGCTACCCCAACACCAACTACTCCAACGCCGCCAAGACCGACGAGGCACGAGGGCCAGGGCGGGCGCGGCCACCGCTAAGGCCACGTCACTTGCGGCGCGTGTACCGACGAGGACACGGGCTCTGCTGCTGCCCACACACACATCACCATCATCACGCATGGAGGACGAGAAGCGAAGACGACGAAGACGACCACATAGCTTAATCGAAGGTATCTCGCGGAGCACCCCGCGGGAGTAATTAACCGGGAGCCTTTCGAGGCCCTGGGAACCAGGAGACCGCAATCGCCATAGTCAGGCTGGCCGCGCTAGTAGGCCACGGAGCGCACTTTTTCTTTACGGGATCTTGTACTTTTGTTTCTCCAATGAGATTAATGAAATACTCGTTTCCCGTATCCTTTTCTTTGTGTACTACTGTACACTGGCACTCCCGCAATTTTTTATTTCCCCTGGCGCGTAGAGAGATAATAACACGATAACCATCGTTGTTTGTTATTATTTTTCGTGTCAAACAAAATGGCACGCCCGGTGGGACGTGGTTCTCCTCCCATCTTTTCTGCGCAACAATGGTCGTCGAATTCATCTTCTGGCTCTTCTCCAACTTACAAGATAGTGTGGATATTTCTCAACTCGGGTTATTCTTCCCGATGCCCTATCTCTTATGGAGGCTTCCATTAACCTATTTGTGATCCAACTCGGGTTAGTATTCTATGGAGAACCGTGGGTGCAATTTCAATATGCCCTGATCACAGGTTTCCTCCAATATTGCGCGGCCATGGCAAGAAGGCGCCGCAGTTCGCTTCAAGTACCCAAGATATTGCATTTATCTTGGAGGCATTCTCGATGGTTGAACAAATAATCCATGTATCATCGTTGGCTTTGGCAACCTCGACCTCACGCCCAATGTGCTGGGGGCATTTCTTGAGGTGGCCACTACACCGAAGGCACTTCGTTGAACTTGACTATAAGCTCCAGTCGGCGAAGCCTACATAAAATGAGATGGTCTTTCATATGTAAAGAAGTCTTCCTGAACACACGCTCAATAGTAGCCAACCTGATAGGCCCATATCCTCCAACCGACTGGTGCCTTGACGTGATGGCGAAAAGTTGAGCGGACATCTTCACCGGGCGCAGGTTCAACTTGAAGAGCTATAGCAGACATGGCCTTCTCATATTGCATTTCCTTTCAATTTACACCACACCCATCACATTTATTTCACATGTTTGCATGATTGGGGGCAATTTTGAGCATAAATACTGGCTTTCCTCACAAGTCCACGCTAGTGCTCCAGTAATTGGCTACCCGAGGGCTTGTTGACGGGCGGCACAATGTGCCATGTTGCAGGTGAAGCGGCTCCCACACCCATAATGCACCACACGTGCCAAGTGTATGCTTTTGGAGGTAGTAAATAAGACTACTTGGGCACTTCTGTTATCAGACCCCGCGCCATCATGTTTTCCGGCATGTCTCAGGTTCACAGAAGCTCACGTCCCAGGGAAGACTATAGGAAAAGATCATGGAAGGGCTACCTGACCCAACACAAGTTGGGTTCGGTGTGTAGCCACATGGCAACCCTGGGTCGTGCCACCAAAAGCCCCAGATAAAGTGCGAGAGGGTTTTCTTAGTACACATAGGTGAATGGTTGTCTTCCAAGTTCTGAAGGTGGGCCCCCGAGCAAATATGGAAAGTGATCCCCGAAGAAGTGCAAGCAAATCTCCAAAGTGAAAAAAATAGTCATGAAGTTCAGGGTAATGCAGCCAGCCCATGCAAGCAATCCTCACAATAGAGGAAACCTCAAATTCCAAGAAGCAATCAAAAAGTCCCAAAAGTGCCAAGAAGCAAATCCGGCAATCTTGAGCGGTAGGGGAACCACTGGAAAGAAGGCGGAAGATAGCCATTCACCACCCCTCATTAATGCATGAAGAAAAAATAGCCAAGCTGTTATCCCAAAACCATCACCCTTATCAACCTCACCTAAGTCTCTGGGTTCTTGAGGCATTGCGCGGGGGGCATGATCGAGCTGTGGGGTTTCTCGATACCATGATGGGCTAGGGTATGCTTTTCTACTTCCTGTCAGAGGCATCTCTGAAGCACGGTGTCCCCATACACATAAGCTAAAGCTTATTCAGTTCCTAACTTGCAACTGTCATGGTCATTTCGACGGTCCCCGATGATAAGCCCTTTGGTAGTCTTTATTGATGACACATTATAGCTGGTTGATTGTCAGGAGGGCCAACATCTTCATCCAATCTATGAAATACTTCATTTTTTATGACATTACATTCCATAAATATGCTTGCATGCACTCTTTTGTTCATCATCAGTGCAGCCATCACTAGTTAATGGCGCACGCGTTGAGCCTGCGCCGACATGATGGCTACTTGGACATCAACAAAACTGCGTCATGATAATGTCGATGACATCCCGACATTTGATTGTCTACCCCAATATACGGCAGACACTGGGGGCAGCGAACCCGTGTGTCCACAATGTTATCGACAACATACTCCATCAACATTGGGGGTAATTGCATAGTTCATCCACGACGTCGCCGACGGCGTCTTGGCTTCACCAACCTGCTCCATCGACATTGGGGGTTAACACTCATGTGTTCACAGCGTCGTCGACGACATCCCGACATAGAGCTTTCTACACCAACACATCCCATCGGCACTGGGGGCAGCGAACCCGTGTGTCCGTGACATCGCCGACGACATCTCAGCATCGAATAATCTACACCAACAAACTTCACCAACACTGGGGGCTGCAACCCGAGTGCGTCTATTATGTCGCTGATGATTTTCCGGCGTACTTTTGGTCTACATCAACATGTGTTCTTAGCACTGGTAGTAGCAGCACCAGTACTCCTACAACACCGCTGTGGCACTACAGGCACCCTTATCTCCAACAACAACGACGGGAGCCGATGTCTATTCTGGCGCTCTCATTTATGACCACAACGATAGCCTTCTGGTGTAGATTCTGTTTTTCGATATCGACCCAACATCTTGGGTTGCCTCGACAATTACAAGGTGACCCACCAATGGCTTTCTAGTGGCTCATCTACATCAATGCGTCAACTTCACGGGAGCAGTGCAACGCGCCAGTGCGGCCAGCGTGAATCTGTGAAACCCTTCAGTTTAGTCGGCTGGCACCACGGTCTCAGTGGTCGCAACTAGACTGATAAATTTTCTTCAAGGCACAGCATGGTATTTCGCTGTCGAATGGAGATGCAGTAAGGTTTCTTTGTCGGCTGGCACCTTATTAGCAAACGCTCGCAATAAGGAACTTGAATATTTTTAGTCTATGGAATGGACTTTGCTCTGTAGCCTCATATCACTTAGTTGGTGCATGTGCTCTTGTCTGGCATCATTTTCAATTTACAGCATGGATTCTGTGGCATGGACACTCGCTACAGATGGCCATTAACTATCTGTGGCATGGTTTTGTCGCAGGATACATATTCCCATTGTGGCATGGTTTCGCTGCATTACACCACTATTACCCCGTTTCGGCATGGACTTTCGCCGTAGTGTTCCATTTTTTTTCGCATGGACCTTCGCCACCTTTTGTCTCCCCCTGTCTTTCCTATACACCCGAGAAAGACTATGCCTTGGTCAAAGGGAGGGCAGCAATTGATATTTGCGCCAAGTTAAAAAAATGAAAAAAAAAATGAGGTTGTTTGCTAATGCAAAAGGATCATGATGATGATTTTACTTTGAAACAGTGGCACCAGTTTGATAGGCATCCGGTTTAAAATTTTCACCAAGTCGAGTTCGCCCTGCTTCGCAGGCGTACTCCACTTGGTGGGGGGCATTTGTTCGACGAGATTTTGTCATGATTTATTAATTACATACACATGACAAGCTCAAAGGATAAAAAAATATACAAGAGATATTGTGTAAGTAAGGAGATCAGTACGTGCTTATTTCCACCAAATATTGTGCAAGTCTCCTGGCTTAAATAATTGGGTTGACACTATGCAGCCCAAAGCTTGGCCAGGATGGCCGGATGGTTGGTATTTATTTATTGTATCTAGCACTCCTAAATAGCATGCTTATCCAACCCAAGAGTTAACACGTACATGGTAGCTTGCGTGGACTAGCTACTGCATGCGCACGGCTGAGCGGCCTGGTCGTTAGCTGCGTGCATGAGCTAGCTAATGTCATCTTTATCCAACTGATGAGCTAGCTAATGTCATCTTTATCCAACTGATGAGCTAGCTAATGTCATCTTTATCCAACCAAACGGCCTGGTACTTGCAGCTTGACATGCAGCGTGACAAGGCTAACATGCAGGGGCAGCCACGGGAGAGTCGCACCTTCTCCAACTCCTCGCGGCGGCGCTCCGTGAATTTCTCATCTTCTGGCTGCTACCCTAGCTTCCCATTATAAAAGGCCAATGCTTGATTCACTCCTGGGGGAGGCGGAGACAGATGGGCTGGCTGCCAGGCCGCTCTCACGCACGCAGCCGCAGCCGGCGGGCTACACACCGGAGAGGGGCATAGCTACACACGCGGCCGTCAAGCTGCTCACGCACGCGTAAACGCCGCCGCCCTACACATCCACGCACGTCCAGAGAGGCAACTCACGCAAACTTCCATCCATCACACAACACCTCCAGCATCCATCCATCCGTCAACGGTGCACTAGCCGGCCACCAAGCACCACATCCATCCATTCACCAACTCATACATCCATCTATCAGTAGATCTATCCGTCACGTAGCACACATCCATCCATCCATCAGGAGATTCATCCATTCACGTACGCACGGCCGACGCACACACCCATCCATCCATACACCAACGCACGAGGAGAGAGGCACGCACGCGTAGACGCCGTCGCCCTGCATACGCACGCACGGCCAGAGAGGGAGAACCCACGCCGCAAGGCTGCACATCAATTTGCGAGCGCCCACACAGATCGTACTCATCCATCACGCTGCACTTCATCCACCATAACTCACGTACGCAAGTATCCGTCACGCGCACCTCCAACACCCATCCATTCACCAGCGCCCACACCCATCCATCACACATCTACGCGGCCACGCAGCCGGCAGAAGACCAGATAGCATCGACGGGCCAACGCAGCCGGGCGAGAACACCGGCGCCAGCTACATGGACACCAAGCTCACGTTCCCGAAGGGTGAGATTTTGATCTAATACATCTATTTTTCTTCTGTCTCCTCTCTAGCATGCATGCGCTACGCGGAGAGTATGTGCCGGTCACCGGAGATGATCCTCGTGCGATCCCATCGCCGCCGCCGGAGATGACTGCACCGAAACAGCAAACTGCACCGACACCGCCGGAGATCGTCTACGCCAAGCCTTTTATTTTCAGGTGTCATGTTCTTGGCTGGAGATAACTCGGGAGCTGCCGGAGCTCGCCAACGACGCGGCCCAACCGCTAACCCCGGCGCTCTACCATGGCGGCCTTCATGGCGCTCGGCGAATAGCCCATGGTGTACAGTTCGCGACGCACAGATTGCGACGAACAGGGCCACTGTGAACAGGTTCATGGCAAAGGATACACAGGCGTACAGGTTTTGCATCACGCTGTTGGAGGAGACGGCATGGCGGGACCGGAGCTTGCTGACGACGCAGCCCGAGTCTCACTTTTCCCTTCATGACGCACAGATTGCGACGAATAAGGCCACGGTGGACAGGTTTTGCGTCACACTCTTGGAGGGGACGGTGCGGCGGAACCGGAGCTCGCCGACAACGCAGCCCCCGCCTTTCCCATCACGACGTACAGATCCTTGGTGGAACCAATATCCGCAACGACGGGTCTAAGACCGGTTCCTCCTTCATGAGGCCCACGTCCCCGACGAACAGGTCAATGGCGCACAGATCCTTCACTGAACCGAATGTTGCAACGACGCTGTCCAAGACCGGTCCCTCCTTCGAGAGGCACACCCACCATGGCGGACCGGTCCTTAGTGTATAGGTCCATGGCATCGCCGGCGCACAGGTCACTCTTTCACGTAGTACCAGCCCAAGGCGATGCGGCCTTTGCGACACCACTTTCCACGGCCCTGTGAGGCGGCGCCTTTGCCTTGGCAGACCGCCAAATACTTGGCGTCTAGCCAAGATGTGGCGCCAACCACCCCGGCCACGCCAATATGAGCGTGTGTCCGTTAGTTTTTACACTGACGCCGGTCTCCCAAACCGTTACTCCCGCAAGGCGTAGCCTCTTGAACACCCCGATGAAGCAACAGGTCATCAAGAAGTCTAAGCCGACCGCGACCCATGCTACCCCAACACCAACTACTCCAACGCCGCCAAGACCGACGAGGCACGACGGCCAAGGCAGGCGCGGCCACCGCTAAGGCCTCGTCACTTGCGGCGCGTGTACCGACGAGGACACGGGCTCTGCCGCTGCCCACACATACATCACCATCATCACGCATGGAGGACGAGAAGCGAAGACGACGAAGACGACCACATAGCTTAATCGGAGGTATCTCGCGGAGCAACCCGCGGGAATAATTAACCGGGAGCCTTCCGAGGCCCCGGGAACCAGGAGACTGCAATCGCCATAGTCAGGCTGGCCGCGCTAGTAGGCCACGGAGCGCACTTTTTCTTTACGGGATCTTGTACTTTTGTTTCTCCAATGAGATTAATGAAATACTCATTTCCCGTATCCTTTTCTTTGTATACTACTGTACACTGGCACGCCTGCAATTTTTTATTTCCCCTGTCGTGTAAAGAGATAATAACACGATAACCATCGTTGTTTGTTATTATTTTTCGTGTCAAACAGATGGCAGCACCCTCCATTGTCGCGGTTGGAGAGGAGTTCTTGTTAGACGCGGTTACATAGCCACCCCCACTATAGCTGTGACTGAGTCAAAGGTGACGACTGCGGTGGCCAAATGCCAAATGAGGCTTCCACGATCAAACACTATGGTGCGACCGATGTCCCTCCGACCAGGAAAGGAGAGGTTCCAGCGGTGGGGGCTCGCCACTGCAAACATCAACATACACTTTGTCATTGAAACCATGTAAGTCACACTAGCAAGGATACCTCGAGCACCCTGCTTCATACAAGATCTCTGGGGCACCCATGTATCCTACTTGCATCTCCTCCTGGCCCCTATCTGTTCGGATGGCTGGTGCTCATAATGGACGCTCGCCCGAGCGGATGTCCTGTCGGGCGGATGGTGCTCAAGTACCCAGCTGCTTTTACGAGGCTATTTTTGGTAAGCAGAAAGTGTCGTTAGGTGATACAAGTGGTCCAGACACCATAATCCGGACATACAGCCGAGCATTGTGAGTCTCCTTTGAAGATGCCCTTACATCTTATCAAGGTTGACCAACAGAAATTTAAACTTCAGTAGTATAAGTTGAAGGATGTGCTTTGCTATGTACAAGAGAGTGCTTGCTAAACTGGTGAAATATATAGTGTATCTCTCATCTTAAATTCATCTGCTATTTTGAACGATGTTGGATCTACCGGTAACCATAAAACTTCTTTCATATGATTATGAACTATGTATAGATCCTCATTTTTGTATTTGAGGGACCTTAGGAGGTACTCCCTTCAATTTGGGAGGTTAAACCCTTCAAAAGTTAGTTATGCTGGTTATTATTTCAAGGGAAAAAGTGTATTTTTTGTCCTTGAATTCTCACAAAAGTTTACAAATCATCTCTCAACCAATCAAATCGGATATTTTCGTCCCACGTAATGCTTCGAGCGGTTTTAATCTACCGTGGACACCCGATTTTGACTAATACTGCTGACGTGGCCTATTTTCACTAGTAGAAAACAGGGCTATGGTCCAGGCCGGGTCAGCCCATTAGTCCCGGTTCAGTCTAGAACCGGGACGTCAGCCCAGGGGGCCGGCCGGGCCACGTGGGCCATTGGTCCCGGTTCATCTGGACCTTTTGGTCCCGGTTTGTGGGATGAACCGGGACCAATGGGCCTCGCTCCTGGCCCACCACTATTGGTCCCGGTTGGTGGCTTGAACCGGGACCAAAGGCTCCCCTTTAGTCCCGGCTCATGTCACCAACCGGGACCAATGAGGTGCCTATATATACCCCCTCGCGCAAGAGCAGAGCACAGTGCTTTGTTTTTTCTGGCCGAGGGGGAGAGGGCTTTGTGGTGCTCTAGCTCACCTCCTATGCACATGAGGTGTTCGATGGAATGCCCAAGCCACACTACTTAACCTTTCTCCTTTCGAAGCTCGATCTCCAAACTCCATTTTTCTCGAGATTTGTCTAGATTTAGCGGTCCGTCACGCCCCGTCCCCGTCTTCACCGCCGTCGATCACCCGCGCCGATCTCATCACCGATACCACCGTGGTGAGCCTCTTGTTCTTATCTTCTTTCTGAAAGGAAAAATATTCTTACTTGTATGTTTAGATAGATACTTGTATCATTTTCTTACATTTATTATTGCATCTTATATAGTGCGATGGTTTTGGTATCCGCCCCCGTCGGCCCTCGTCCTGTCTATGATTCGGATGTGGTATATATATTATCTTTATAACTATTGGTTCATTTATTGTTTATGAAAATTATGCCGACCAACGTGACATAGATTTTATTTATCTAGGATGTATGTGAATCGGAAATGCCAACCGACCCTATTGTCGAGAGGTTAAATTTAGTTGAAGAAGAAAACAATTTGTTAAAGGAAAAAATAAAAAAAATTGAGGAGGAGAAGATGATATTGGAGTTGCATGTTGCGGATGTCATCGATGATCACAAGATCAAGATGGATGCAATGCGCTTGAAGATTAGAAAGATTAGAAAATATGCCATTCATACCGAGGCTTGGTATCATTATGCCGTTGGATCAATTGTTACCTTGGTTGCGATTATGATCGCATTTGTTTTCGCATTGAAATGTTTTACATAGTTTCAATGTATGGTTTAATTAATTAGATGCTCTGGAGAGCTAGCTATATGTTGTTAGATGAGAACTATGTATGCACTTTGGTTTTAATGTGATGATGAACTTCTATTAATTTGGACACTTAATTATATATAATGCACGCAGATGAACCGGCAATGGATGTACGATGACAGACACACCCGCGAGTACATTAAGGGCGTGCATGAGTTTCTCGATGCGGCTGAGGCAAACAAGCAGAATGGTTTTATGTGTTGTCCATGCACTGAATGTGGGAATACGAGGTCTTACTCTAACCGGAAAATCCTTCACTCCCACCTGCTTTACAAGGGTTTCATGCCACACTATAATGTTTGGACGAGGCACGGAGAAATAGGGGTTATGATGGAAGACAGCGAAGAAGAAGAGTACGATGACAACTATGTGCCCCCTGAATACGGTGATGCTGCAACGGGGGGAGCTGGTGAAGATCAAGAGGAACCAGACGATGTGCCCAATGATGCTGCCACGGGTGAAGCTGCTGAAGATCAAGAGGAACCAGACGATGTGCCCGATGATGATGATCTCCGCCGGGTCATTGTCGATGCAAGGACGCAATGCATTAGTCAAAAGGAGAAGCTGAAGTTCGATCGCATGTTAGAGGATCACAAAAAAGGGTTATACCCCAATTGCGAAGATGGCAACACAAAGCTCGGTACCGTACTGGAATTGCTGCAGTGGAAGACAGAGAATGCTGTGGCTGACAAAGGATTTGAGAAGCTACTGAAAATAATGAAGAAGAAGCTTCCAAAGGATAACGAATTGCCCGACAGTACATACGCAGCAAAGAAGGTCGTATGCCCTCTAGGATTGGAGGTGGAGAAGATACATGCATGCCCTAATGACTGCATTCTCTACCGCGGTGCATACAAGGATCTGAACGCATGCCCGGTATGCGGTGCATTGCGGTATAAGATCAGACGAGATGACCCTGGTGATGTTGACGGCGAGCCCCCCAGGAAGAGGGTTCCTGCGAAGGTGATGTGTTATGCTCCTATAATATCACGGCTGAAACGTCTGTTCAAAAACGAAGAGCATGCCAAGTTGATGTGATGGCACAGTGAGAACCGAAAGAAAGATGGGAAGTTGAGAGCACCCGCTGACGGGTCGCAGTGGAGAAAAATCGAGAGAAAGTACTGGGATGAGTTTGCAAAGGACCCAAGGAATGTATGGTTTGCTTTAAGCGCGGATGGCATTAATCCTTTCGGGGAGCAGAGCAGCAATCACAGCACCTGGCCCGTGACTCTATGTATGTATAACCTTCCTCCTTGGATGTGCATGAAGCGGAAGTTCATCATGATGCCAGTTCTCATCCAAGGCCCTAAGCAACCCGGCAACGACATTGATGTGTACCTAAGGCCATTAGTTGAAGAACTTTTACAGCTTTGGAATGGAAACGGTGTACGTACGTGGGATGAGCACAGACAGGAGGAATTTAACCTTAAGGCGTTGCTGTTCATGACCATCAACGATTGGCCCGCTCTCAGTAAACTTTCAGGACAGAAAAACAAAGGATACCACGCATGCACGCACTGTTTAGATGACACTAAAAGTATATACTTGGACAAATGCAGGAAGAATGTGTACCTGGGCCATCGTCGATTTCTTCCGACCAACCATCAATGTCGAAAGAAAGGCAAGCATTTCAAAGGCGAGGCAGATCACCGGAAGAAGCCCGCCATGCGCACCGGTGATCACGTGCTTGCTATGGTCAATGATTTACACTACGTAATCTTTGGAAATGGTCCCAGTGGACTAGCTGTTCCGAATGACGCTGAGGGACACGCACCCATGTGGAAGAAGAAATCTATATTTTGGGACCTACCCTACTGGAAAGACCTAGAGGTCCGCTCCTCAATCGACGTGATGCACGTGACGAAGAACCTTTGCGTGAACCTGCTAGGCTTCTTGGGCGTGTATGGGAAGACAAAAGATACACCTGAGGCACGGGAGGACCTGCAACGTTTGCACGAAAAAGACGGCATGCCTCCAAAGCAGTATAAAGGTCCTGCCAGCTACGCTCTTACGAAAGAAGAGAAAGAAATCTTCTTTAAATGCCTGCTCAGTATGAAGGTCACGACTGGCTTCTCGTCGAATATAAAGGGAATAATAAATATGCCAGAGAAAAAGTTTCAGAACCTAAAGTCTCATGACTGCCACGTGATTATGACGCAACTGCTTCCGGTTGCATTGAGGGGGCTTCTACCGGAAAACGTCCGATTAGCCATTGTGAAGCTATGTGCATTCCTCAATGCAATCTCTCAGAAGGTGATCGATCCAGAAATCGTACCAAGGCTAAGGAGTGATGTGGCGCAATGTCTTGTCAGTTTCGAGCTGGTGTTCCCACCATCCTTCTTCAATATCATGACGCACGTCCTAGTTCATCTAGTCGACGAGATTGTCATCCTGGGGCCCGTATTTCTACACAATATGTTCCCCTTTGAGAGGTTCATGGGAGTCCTAAAGAAATATGTCCGTAACCGCGCTAGGCCAGAAGGAAGCATCTCCATGGGCCATCAAAGAGAGGATGTTATCGGGTTTTGTGTTGACTTCATTCCTGGCCTTAACAAGATAGGTCTCCCTAAATCGCGGTATGAGGGGAGACTGACTGGAAAATGCACTCTTGGAAGAGACTCAATAATATGCATGGACGGATATTCTTGGTCTCAAGCACACTACACAGTTCTACAGAACTCTACCTTGGTGACCCCGTATGTCGATGAACACAAGAACAGTCTGCGCTCCAAACACCCGGAGCAGTGCGATGACTGGATTACATGTGAACACATCAGGACTTTCAGCAGTTGGTTGGAAACACGTCTTAGAGGTGACAACACTATTTGTGATGAGTTGTACTTGTTGTCCAGGGGACCATCTTTGACTGTATTGACTTACAAAGGATACGAGATAAATGGGAATACATTTTACATGATCGCCCAAGATCAAAAGAGCACCAACCAAAACAGCGGTGTCCGCTTTGATGCAGCAACCGAGAGCGGAAAGGATACATATTATGGTTACATAATGGACATATGGGAACTTGACTACGGACCTGATTTTAAGGTCCCTTTGTTTAAGTGCAAATGGGTCAATCTGTTAGGCGGCGGGGTACAGGTAGACCCACAGTACGGAATGACAACAGTGGATCTGAAAAATCTTGGGTACACTGACGAACCGTTCGTCCTAGCCAATGATGTTGCACAGGTTATCTATGTGAAGGACATGTCTACCAAACCGAGAAAAAGAAAAGATAAGGAAGCGAATACATCATACGATGAGACAAAGCGCCACATAGTTCTTTCAGGAAAAAGGGACATCCTGGGAGTGGATGGCAAGACAGACATGTCTGAAGATTATGAAAAGTTTCATGAAATTCCTCCCTTCAATGTCAAGGCTGACCCAAGCATCCTGATAAACAATGAAGATTATCCATGGTTACGGCGCAATAAGCAAATGACACAAGCGAAGAAAAAGTGAAGACTTTCTCCTGCAACTTTGCAACACACGAACATGCTACCATTGTCCGTTTTGTACATGCACATGCTATGTGGGTGAAATTATGATACCATCCCAACTTTCAACTTTTTCAGAATTCATTTGAAATGCTTCCATGTCTTATGGTTCGGCCCTCGTAATACCATGACCATTAGTCCCTGGCCCATGCCAACTTTTAACTTTCAACTTTCAACTTTCTAAAACTAATGGCACTAACAGAAACTTTCAACTTTCATCTATTCTAATTTTTTTAGTAAGTTAATCACAAACTTGTGATTCAAACAATTTTCAAAGAATTCAAATTTTAACTATTCAAATTTGAAAACTAATGGCACTAACAGAAAGTTTATAATTTTTCTAAAATTAATGGCACTAACAGAAAGTTTATAATTTTGCTGACCTAAAATAAAAAAGAATTAAAAAATAAAGCAAAAACAAAAGGAAATTAATAATGCAGAAAGCAAAACAAAAAAACCGGAAAAAAATAAAAATAGCAACAATAAGTATTTTGTTGTAAGTAGAAACAAAATAAAATAAATAAAGAAACAAAGAAAACAAAAAACAAAAAGTGTTTTCAAATTTGAAAAAATGGCACTAACAGATAGTTTATAATTTTTCTAAAACTAAAAGCAAAAAGAATTAAAAAATAAAGAAAATAAATAATGCAGAAAACAAAACAAAAAATTGGAAATAAAAATAAAAATAGCAACAATAAGTATTTTGTTGTAAGTAGAAACAAAATAAAATAAATAAAGCAACAAAGAAAACAAAAAACAAAAAAGTGTTTTCAAATTTGAAAACTAATGGCAATAACAGAAAGTTTATAATTTTTTCTAAAACTAAAAGCAAAAAGAATTAAAAAATAAAGCAAAAAACAAAAGAAAATAAATAATGCAAAAAACAAAACAAAAAACTGGAAAAAAAATATTTTTATAGTAAAGTTAATCACAAATTTGTGATTCACACAAATTTTAAAGAATTCAAATTTTAACTATTCAAATTTGAAAAGTAATGGCACTAACAGAAAGTTTATAATTTTTCTGACCTAAAAGAAAAAAGAATTAAAAAATAAAGCAAAAAACAAAAGGAAATAAATAATGCAAAAAACAAAACAAAAGAGTAGAAAAAAATAAAAAAATTGCCACCTATTTGGCCACCACAGCCTAAATACGACTAGAAACCCAACATGGGCCAGGATTCAGGCCCGCAGAAGGCCCAATAGGCCCACAAGCAAAGCAGTGTCAGATTAGGCCCATAGGCCTGCAGTTTAGAGGAGTTCGAGTGGGAGGAGGCAGCAGAGCTTATAAACAGGTGTTCGGCGCTGTCAACTAGCGAGGTGGGACTAAACTTTTGGGCGCGGGGCTGCACAAGGCCATTGGTTACGGTTGGTGGCACCAACCGAGACTAAAGGGGGCATTGGTCACGGTTGGTGGTTGGTGGCACCTACCGGGGCTAAAGGGGTGCATTAGTCCCGGTTGGTGCCACCAACCGGGACCAAAGGCCTGGCTATATATACAACACTTGTCAAAATTTTCATTCAGTTCCTCAACTCCCCGCCGCCGACGCCACCCTCTGCCCTGACGCCCTGCTCCTCGTCGTCGTCGCCCCGTCGCCGCCCGCGCCCCGCGTCGCCCCGTCGCCGCCCGCGCCCCGCGTCCCCCCGACGCCGTCGCAGCCGCCCTCGACGCCATCTGCCCCGACGCCCTGCTCCTCGTCGCCGTCGCCCGCGCCCGTCGTCGCCGCCCGCGCCCCGCGTCGCCCCGACGCCGTCGCCGCCGCCCTCGACGCCATCTGCCCCGACGCCCTGCTCCTCATCGTTGTCGCATGCGCCCGTCGTCGTCGCCCCATCGCCGCCCGCGCCCCGCGTCGCCCCGACGCCGTCGCTGCCCCGACGCCGTCGCCGCCGCCCTCGACGCCATCTGCCCCGACGCTGGCGCCGCTCCCCTCTGTGAGCACCTGCCGCCATGCCCCTCTGCCCCGCCGGCGCCACCATGTTTTTTTCATATGTTGCAATATGTTTTTTTTTATTAGTTTATTTTTTTGTTCATATGTGATGTATATGTGTATGTGGCTATAATGTATATGTGTATGTGATGTATGTGGCTAGAATTTGCTAAATATATATGATTTTTTTAGGTTATTTTCATTTGTAGAAATTTTTTATGTATCTAGGAATATTTTTGTTCATAGATGATAGATGATCAAATGATGATTTTTTTGTTCATAGATGATAGATGGTCAAATGATGTTTTTTTTGTTCATAGATAATCATATGATTTTTTTAGGTTATTTTCATTTGCAGAAATTTTTGTTCATATATGGATATTTAGGGGGTCGAGGGTCGAGAACTAGTTTAGGGGGTCGAGGGTCGAGAACTAGTTTAGGGGGGTCGAGGGTCAAGAACGTCGGACATTCATGAGAGAGGCGGGGAAGAAGGGGAAGAAGAGGGAGAAGAAGAGGAAGAAGAATAAAAAGAGGAGAAGAAAGAATAGAGGAGAAGAAGTTCTTCTCCTCTATTCTTTCTTCTCTTCTTTTTTCTACTTCTTCTTCCTCTTCTTTTTTTATCGGGAACGAGGGTCGTCGAGGGGTCGAGGGGGGGGATGGCGAACATTCATGAGAGAGGCGGGGAAGAGGGAGAAGAAGAGGAGAGGAAGAAGAGGAAAAAAAAGAAGAGGAAGAAGAAGAATAAAAAGAGGAGAAGAAAGAATAGATGAGAAGAACTTCTTCTCCTCTATTCTTTCTTCTCCTCTTTTTATTCTTATTCTTCCTCTTCTTTTTTTTATCGGAAACGAGGGCATGTCGAGAGTGTCGTCGAGCGGTCGAGGGTCGGGAAACTAGGGTTTATCCGAAGAAGGAGAAGAAGAGAAGAGGAAGAAGAGGAGAAAAAAAAGAAAGGGAAAAAAGAGGAAGAAGAAGAAAAAAAAGAGGAGAAGAAGAAGGAATAGAGGAGAAGACTTTGTCAGTTCTTCTTCTCCTCTAGCTATTCCTTTCTTCTTCTCCTCTTTTTTCTTCTTCTTCTTCTTCTTCTTCTTCTTCTTAATTTTTATCGGGGGTTCGAGGGTTCGAGGGGCCGAGGATCGCCGAGGGGTCGAGAGAGGTTTCCTAGTGTCAAAGTATTGAAGAAATCCATGCCTTCATCATTAGCCGGAAGTAACCAGGGCATGTTGGTACGAAGTTCTGCAAAGTTGTTCTGGAATGGAGTCCCGGATAGAATAATCCGCCTTTTGGTACGAATTCAGCAAAGGACTTCCAAATAGCGATATTCGGAAGGCTCTTGCTGAACTTTGTAACAAAAAGCGAATTATCCTATCTGGGACTCTGTTCCAGAACAACTTTGAAGAGCCTCGTACCATCATGCACATGTTACTTTCGCCTAATGATGAAGACATGGTTTTGTTGAATCCTTTGACACTAGGCAACCTCCCGACCCCTCGACGATCCTCTCGAACATGAGAGGAAGAAGAGGGTCGTCTAGGGGTCGAGGGTTCCAGGATCGTCGAGGGTTCGAGGGGTCAAGGATCGCCGAGGGGTCAAGAGAGGTTTCCTAGTGTCAAAGTATTGAAGAAATCCATGCCTTCATCATTAGCCGGAAATAACCAGGGCATGTTGGTACGAAGTTCTGCAAAGTTGTTCTGGAATGGAGTCCCGGATAGAACAATCCGCCTTTTGGTACGAATTCAGCAAAGGCCTTCCAAATAGCGATATTCGGAAGGCTCTTGCTGAACTTTGTACCAAAAAGCGAATTATCCTATCTGGGACTCCGTTCCAGAACAACTTTGAAGAGCTTCGTACCATCATGCACATGTTACTTTCGCCTAAAAGACATGGTTTTGTTGAATCCTTTGACACTAGGCAACCTCCCGACCCCTCGGCTATCCTCTCGAACATGAGAGGAAGAAGAGGGTCGTCTAGGGGTCGAGGGTTCCAGGGTCGTCGAGGGTTCGAGGGGTCGAGGATCGCCGAGGGGTCGAGAGAGGTTTCCTAGTGTCAAAGTATTGAAGAAATCCATGCCTTCATCATTAGCCGGAAGTAACCAGGGCATGTTGGTACGAAGTTCTGCAAAGTTGTTCTGGAATGGAGTCCCGGATAGAATAATCCGCCTTTTGGTACGAATTCAGCAAAGGCCTTCCAAATAGCGATATTCGGAAGGCTCTTGCTGAACTTTGTACCAAAAAGCGAATTATCCTATCTGGGACTCCGTTCCAGAACAACTTTGAAGAGCTTCGTACCATCATGCACATGTTACTTTCGCCTAATGATGAAGACATGTTTGTTGAATCCTTTGACACTAGGCAACCTCCCGACCCCTCGGCGATCCTCCCGACTCCTCTATTCTTTCTTCTCCTCTTTTTTTTCTTCTTCCTCTTTTTTTGTCAGGAACGAGGGTCGTCGAGGGACATAGATGTAGTGTCGTCGTTGTCAATATATACCCCCTCCCGATAGCTTACTATGATTAGGTAACTAGTTCTACGTTTGGCCTAATATATCCATCTATCATTATTGAATAATAATTTGCCATGTTGTAAATATTTGTAGAAACTATGTGACACGCCCGAGACGAAGCAAAAGAAGCGTTGTTGAGGGACATAATCGCAGAAGGAAGTGATGCCATCTCGTTGTTTCTCAACGAAACCGATGGTCTGGAAGGAGAGGGTGAACAAGCTGGCTACGCTGACCTAATGCTGGTGCAAGAAGAAGAACAAGAGGACGGCTCCGGTGACCCAATGCCAGTGCAAGAAGGAGACCGTGATGACGGCTCCGGTGACCGAACCGAGTCCGGCCAGGTATATATATTAGTTAAGCCTGTGCTGACTAACTAGCTGATTGATGCATTCATTGTTTTGGTATGTACACATATTAATTAAGTCTTTGTTCTTTTTTCTAGCCCTCCGGATCGAGCACAACTTCGGTAAAGAGACGAGGCCCGAAGAAAAAGTTGAGCTCGGATGAAAAGTTTGAGATCATAGCAATCGCGCCCGACGGCCAACCGAATGAACCCCTCAGGACAAAGAGCGCATTTGTTGCTCGGTGCGGGGTTCTGGTTAGGGACAAGATCCCGATAAGCCTCCAGCAATGGTTTAAGCCAGCTACAGAAGACCCTGAGGTGTCTTATGTCATGATCTTTGGACTGAGCTGAAGTCAAATTTCACCCTACCGCCAGAGGATAATCCAGAGAACCCAGTTAAAGAGAAATTAATCAAGTCTTTTGCTCTTAAGAGGATGGCAGAACTATTCAGGAGGTGGAAGAAAGAGCTGAATAAGTTTGTCAAAAATAATGAGACACCAGAATTCAAGGGCAGATATGAGAAGATCAGAGATCACTGGCCCGCATTTGTGGCCCACAAGACATCGGAAAAGAGTAAGAAGATGTCGGCGACAAACAAGCAAAATGCTGCAAAGAAGAAGCTTCACCATCGCACGGGGTCAGGTGGCTACCTCGTAGCCCGGCCTAAGTGGTCCAAGACTGAGAATGATCTGGTTGATAAAGGGATTGAACCAGAGACAATTAACTGGCCAGACCGTTGCCGGACTTGGTTCTTCGGGGCTGGCGGAACCTTGGACCCTGTAACAGGGAAGTGCATTTGGACAAACGATCAAATGGACATACCAGTCAGGAAGCTTAAGCAGTATATCGAAGCAGCGCAGGAAGGGACGTTCTTTCCAGACAGAGAGAACGACGAGCTCACAATGGCCCTCGGGAATCCTGAGCACCCTGGACGGACACGAGGCACGCCAGGCTCCATTCCGTGGAAGGTTGGGTTTCCAGACGCAGGCGGTTACAAATCCCATGAGAGGAGGAAAAAAGTGCAGCAGACCCAAATGCAGGCGCTGCAAGCAAGGGTAGATGCGATAGAGGAACGAGAAGCAAATCGCAGCAAACGTACTGCCGAAGCCTCCCCCGAAGCTACCCCGCCATCTCAGCACAGAAGCAGCATGGCTTCCACTGAGCTGCTTTAGCCGGAGCATGCATTGACGGCTCCTGCCAGTTATTCGTGGATGCTATCACGGAGTCTCAAAATTGCCACCTTATGACGCAATGGATGAACTTGAAGGTCAAGGCGGCTGTTGGCTCTGTTTATCCTACTGAACCCGGCGCAAGTTTTCATTGCCGGCCGATTCCAGAAGGATATGCTAGGGTGATGGTGGATGAAATAACGGAGGGATTTGAGGACCTCCAGCTTGACCACCCTACCGGTGAAGGGGAGACTCGGGGTCTTCTCTGAAGACTCCATGCCTATGGCGGAAGGAGCTCATCAACCTTCTGAACTGGACGCCTCCGCCTCCTCCTCCGGCGAGTCAGGGCACTCTGCGTCCTCCACCGCCTCCTCCTCCGGCGAGTGACGATCAGGGCCCTCGGCCGGCTCCTTCTCCGGCGCGTGGCGGCACTCCGCCTCCTTCTCCGCCTGCACTGACGCGCCCGAGTAGCCAACCTCCTCCTCCGCCTCGTCAGCAAGGGCGGAAGAGACCTGCCGCCGCTCCAGCTGCTCCGGCGCGTCGTAGTCCTTCTCCTCCTCCTCGTAAGCAAGTAAAGAAGATAACCGCTCCGTCTGCTCGGTCGGCGTCTAGCAGTACAACCAGAGGCGGGAGGACATACAGATTCGGTCCTTCTCTGAAGACTCCAGAGAAGTTACCATACGAGAGGACCCCGGAGGAGAACGTGAAGATCGCGCGAACCGAAGTGGATGACTGGTTTCAAGGGTTGAAAGCAAAGAGACATCCACCTCCGGAGGAGAAGGTAGATCTGGTGAAAGTGAAGCGCACTCTGGCTGCCCTGGCAAAACCACCCAAGTCTCCACCGAAAGGCAACTATGAGCGCATTATTGCAAAGACATGGGCCGAAGCGGAGCGGTCGGGAAGTACAGTCAGTGATCAAAGGCTAAAAGAACGACGAGCAGCTGGGAAACAAATTGCCCAGCTCGGCGAACAAGCGAAGCAATCGTGCCCCCCCCTCAAGGTGCCTAGCGACATCATCGATCCGAGGATGGTGCCCAGTTATGACAATGTTGACGATTACCTGCCTGACGATGTATATTATGATCCCATGGAGGTGCAGATACACAGATACGAGTACGGGAAGCCTCTCGTCAAAGATGAAAAATCTTTAACAACGATGATGCGAAGATTACATGATTGGTACTTGAAAATCTGCAGAGAGTCTGGGGGAGGAGTAATTTGTATGCGAGAGTTAAACCGGAGCATGACCTCGTTGGAATTGAACTGTTGCATATTCCATTTGAGGAGTTCTATCAGTTTTTCAATCAATTGGCCCTCGATAAAACAACGATCACCTGCTACTGTCTGTAAGTACTACTACTTGTGTCATTAAGTCTCTCTATATAGCTCATCTCTTTCATTGCATGTATTTATAATTATCCTCACTATATTATGCAGAATGAAGATCGCTGAATTGAAGAAAAGACAAATCGGTGATATTGGGTTCGTTAACACATATCTCATAGATGCAACTGAGGTTCAACATCGTCCCGGAGATACCGAGGCCAACTTGCTACGATCATTCAAAAAAATGAAAACAAAGATATAATACTCTTTCCTTACAACTTCAAGTGAGTGTTACTGTCTTGTGCATATTCGGTTTCCCTTATATATTAGTCCAGGTTATAGTAATGTAATTGATGAGTTATGCATGCGTGTGCAGTTTCCACTATATTCTCCTAGAGATTAGGCTTGAGCAGGGAGTAGTAACCGTCTTGGACTCTAAACGAAAAGATCCCCAGGAGTATGCGGACATGACTGAAATCCTCAAGAAGTAAGCTAAATCGATCATTATCCACCATATCAGCAACTTTGTTCATTTCCTGATACCAAGTAATTGTTTTCTTTGTCCGGAAGGGTTTGGAGAAAATTCACCAGAAAAGTTCCGGGACTGCCGAAGGAGCTGGAATTTAGACACCCGAAAGTAAGTACTATAGTAGCATGTTTCGCGCATCTCCTAGTGATTCAAGCGCTAGTTTCATCAATACCATTTAGCATTCTTGCTTATCAGTTTGATTGACCTCTATTTCTTATAAAGTGGTTGTGGCAGGAACAAGGGAATGATTTCTGTGGATACTACGTCTGCGAGTCCATCCGCCACACGACCTGTGAGCGGGGCGGGTACTCTGACGAACAATATGAAGTATGTAAATAACAACATTCACAATTTTATTTTATTACCATCATTTGTATTGAGTTTCATTCATTCATTCATATATATATATATATATATGTATTGACCCCCTTCTTCAAATTAGATGTTTCGGAAGCGGGATGAACTCCTAGCACCAGCTCGCATGCGAGCAATTCAAGAGGAATTGGCGGCATTCTTTCTTGACCAAGTGATCGCTGAAGACGGAGAATACTATGTGGACCATGAGTCCGTATGATTATATTTGTAAGAGATAATTATTGTATATATGTAGCCGGTAGTGTCGGATAGATATACGAGAACTTGTTGTTCGACCAATCTCTCGGAGAAGGAGAGGTGGTCGATATCACTTCTCTCTGTATGCATATATGTTCATGACGATCTTCTGTTTCCTTCGTTTGCTTTCTAGCTAACTAGCGTGTCTAGTCCTCTCTATACGTATGTATAGTACGTAGCGTCGACCAAGCACGGACGTAAGAGAGGACACTTCTCTCTATTAATTATAGCTAGCTAACACAATATATGAAACACCTAAATTAACCCCCCAAAACCCCCCACCCCCCCCCCCCCTTTCAAAAAAAACAAAAACCCTAGCCACAGAAATGCTGACGCGTGGATGCCTATTGGTCCCGGTTGGTGCCACCAACCGGGACCAAAGGGTCTCCTGCCTGGGCTCTGCGCACTGCCCATGTGGAGGCCCATCAGTCCCGATTCTGGATTGAATCGGGACTAAAGGGTCGGGGCATTAGTACCGACACTTTAGTCCCGGTTCGGGAACCGGGACTAAAGGCCCTTACGAACCGGGACTATAGGCCCTTTTTCTACCAGTGTTTTGACCTCTAGGTGTTGGGCAACGTAGTAATTTCAAAAAAATTCCTACGCACACGCAAGATCATGGTGATGCATAGCAACGAGAGGGGAGAGTGTGATCTACGTACCCTTGTAGATCGACAACGGAAGCGTTTGGTTGATGTAGTCGTATGTCTCCATGGCCCGACCGATCAAGCACCGAAACTACGGCACCTCCGAGTTCTAGCACACGTTCAGCTCGATGACGATCCCCGGACTCCGATCCAGCAAAGTGTCGGGGAAGAGTTCCGTCAGCATGACGGCGTGGTGACGATCTTGATGTACTACTGGCGCAGGGCTTCGCCTAAGCACCGCTACAATATTATCGAGGACTATGGTGGCAGGGGGCGCCGCACACGGCTAAGAATATGATCACGTGGATCAACTTGTGTTCCTCTGGGGTGCCCCTGCCTCCGTATATAAAGGCTCAAGGGGGGGGGTGCGGCCGGCCTAGGAGAGGCGTGCCAGGAGGAGTCCTACTCCCTCCGGGAGTAGGATTCCCCCCCCTCCCCCCAATCCTAGTTGGAATAAGATTCGCGGAGGGGGGAAAAGAGGAAGGGAGGCCGGCCCCCTCTCCTTGTCCTATTCGGACCAAGGGAGGGGAGGGGCGCGCGGCCCATCTCTGGCTGCCTCTTCTCTTTTCCACTAAGGCCCACTAAGGCCCATATATCTCCCGGGGGGTTCCGGTAACCTCCCGGTACTCCGGTAAAATCCCGATTTCACTCGGAACACTTCCGATATCTAAACATAGGCTTCCAATATATCAATCTTTATGTCTCGACCATTTTGAGACTCCTCGTCATGTCCATGATCACATCCGGGACTCCGAACAACCTTCGGTACATCAAAACTCATAAACTCATAATATAACTGTCATGGAAACCTTAAGCGTGCGGACCCTACGGGTTCGAGAACAATGTAGACATGACCGAGACACGTCTCCGGTCAATAACCAATAGCGGAACCTGGATGCTCATATTGGCTCCCACATATTCTACGAAGATCTTTATCGGTCAGACCGCATAACAACATACGTTGTTCCCTTTGTCATTGGTATGTTACTTGCCCGAGATTCGATCGTCGGTATCTCAATACCTAGTTCAATCTCGTTACTGGCAAGTCTCTTTACTCGTTCCGTAATACATCATCTCGCAACTAACTCATTAGTTGCAATGCTTGCAAGGCTTATGTGATGTGCATTACCGAGAGGGCCCAGAGATACCTCTCCGACAATCGGAGTGACAAATTCTAATCTCGAAATACGCCAACCCAACATGTACCTTTGGAGACACCTGTAGAGCACCTTTATAATCACCCAGTTACGTTGTGATGTTTGGTAGCACACAAAGTGTTCCTCCGGCAAACGGGAGTTGCATAATCTCATAGTCATAGGAACATGTATAAGTCATGAAGAAAGCAATAGCAACATACTAAACGATCGGGTGCTAAGCTAATGGAATGGGTCATGTCAATCAGATCATTCACCTAATGATGTGATCCCGTTAATCAAATAACAACTCTTTGTCCATGGTTAGGAAACATAACCATCTTTGATTAACGAGCTAGTCAAGTAGAGGCATACTAGTGACACTCTGTTTGTCTATGTATTCACACATGTATTATGTTTCCGGTTAATACAATTATAGCATGAATAATAAACATTTATCTTGAAATAAGGAAACAAATAATAACTTTATTATTGCCTCTAGGGCATATTTCCTTCACTAGGACACTTAATTTATCAAAGGATCATCCCGTGGAAGAGTAGGGTTGTATGGAGCAGGGTCCTCCTTGTCACCGGTGTTTCTGGCAGCCCATAACTGGGTAGTTGCTTCTACCATAGGAGTTGTTGGATTTCCCTAGAAAGGAAGGGTGATGTAGCATAGAAGCAAAGTATTTATCTCAATAGAGAATCAAGGTTTCATCGAACCGGTGGGAGGTTCAAACTAACAAGATAAAAATCACATGCATATAGACAAAATAAAATGCTTGGACCCAACAATGCAAGTGAGTTGTCAAGCCCCTTGTCTTGCTAGTTACATGATTAAAAGTAAATAGATAGTTAGGTAGTTGTATAGTAGAACGATAAATAATAAAGGAAAATAAAAAAGCATTTTGTGTAGATGAAAGTATTAATGATGAATGGACCTAGGGGCCTTAGGTTCACTAGAGGTATCTGTATCGAAAGAAGGAAAATGACATGGTAACATATTATTGTTGTGAAATTGACAAGAATAGAAATCTTTATGATTATAATCATCCATGGAATAAATCTCATATAGTCATTACATCCATGGTAAGTATACCATTAATTCAAAAGCATTTGCTACTATTCCTCCATCCCAAGATCACTATTTTTATACGTCTCCAACGTATCTATGATTTATGAAGTATTCATGTCATGTTTATGGTTTTGGTGCACTTTTACATTATTTTTATGGACTAACTTATTAATCTAGTGCCCAGTGCTCCTTTTTTGCATGTTTTTTGTTTCGCAGAGAAACCATACCAAAGTCCAAACGCAATAAAAATTCACGGAGATTTTTTATGAAATATATGTGATTTTGACAGGAAGAATCAACACAAGGCGGTGCTAGAGGGCCCTACAAGCCACATGGGCACGACCTATCCCCCTGGTCGTGCCCAGGTGTCTTTTGGGCACCTCACAGGTCAATTGATGCCCTTCTTTGGCCGTAAGAAAGATAATTTTCGGATAAAAATTCCCTCAAAATTTCAGCTCCATCGGAGTTACGGATCTCTGGGAATTTAAGAAAAGGTTTCCATCAGAAACAGGGTCTCAGAAAATAGAAGAAAACAGAGATCCAAGGAGGCCAAGGGACAGAGGGAGAACCTCTCCCCGTCTAGGTGGGAGGCCATGGGAACCTCTCGCCATCTAGGGACAGAGGGAGAACCTCTCTTCCCCTATCTCTCAGTGGCGCCGGAGTGCCACCAGTGGAACCATCGCCGCATAGATCGTCTTCATCAATATCACGATCCGCATCACCTCCCTCATCTTTTTTCAGCGGCTCACTCTCCCGCACAACACTATAATCCCCTACTTGAACATGGTGCTTTATGCCACATATTATTATCCAATGATGTGTTGCCATCCTATGATGTTTAAGTAGATTTATTTTGTCTTTTGGGTTGATTGATGATTTTCATTGGTTTGAGTTGTATGTTTTATTTTGGTGCTGTCCTATGGTTCCTTCCATGCCGTGTACACATGGAGGATTCCCGCTGTAAGGTGTTGCAATGCATTCATGATTTGCTTATAGTGTGTGGCTAGAGTGACAGAAGCTTACACCTGAGTAAGGGGTTGTTTCGTATGGGAGTAAAGGGGACTTGATACTTAATGCTATGGTTGGGTTTACCTTAATGATTTATAGTAGTTCGGGATGCTTGCTAGAGGTCCAATTATAAGTTCATATGATCCAAGTACGGAAAACATGTTAGCTCATGCCTCTCCCTCATATAAAATTGCAATAATTATTACCGATCTTGTTAACAATTGTCTAGGATAATTCCGCACACCGATCCATCAATATTCCACACTCACTATTTGTAATATATTATATTATATTCTAACTTTATTTAGGTAGCACCTATTTTTATATTTTAGCTCTCCGATATCATGCAAAGCTATCCTCTTTATACCCACAACGTAGTTTTATTTCTCGTTCCTAGATGAAATCAAACGCTTGGTATACATAGAGTTGCGGATTATCACTATCGCGCATGCTACGATGATTCTTGGCACTTGGCGACTATCACTATCGCGAATGCATCTCAAAGTATTAAGTTTACAAGAAACATAGTAACGCAATAAGCAAGATGACATAATGTAGACATAAGGAAATCTAGAAATAAGATTAAACACCGTTCTTTTATCCTTACTGGCAATAATACAATACATGTCTTCGTTCTTATTGTAACTGAATTAGACCACCAAAAGATTGAAGCCACTACAATGCACCACTCCCTCTGAAGAACTACTCATCAATCTTGGCCGGAGAAGACAAATAGATCACAAAGCATACATAGCTATTTAGTTACACAACAAAGAAACTTCAACAGATTCAATATGATTCAATGAACATTCCCAGCAAATATACCACAAAATTATAGCAGATTGATCCCAAGCATACAAGGAAGAAGGGAACATAATATTGAAGATCCAAAACGGGAGAGAGAGAGAGAGAGAGGCATCTACCCCAAGTTCGGTTGATCGGATGACGATGGTGCTTATGCATGGCTCCCTTGTTGGAGGCGTTGCTTTTGGAGAACCTCATATTTGATTCTATGGTGGTTTTTGTGCTACTATTGTGAGTGATTAGCCATTGTGGCAGGGATTTTTATTTATTCCTTGTTCTTTGTTTAGAAGGTTGTGTGCATCCTCAATGTCCATTTGGCATTTTGTTGGTGTGGAGGCAGGGTATAATTTGTATCTTCACGATATTAATATATTCCCTTTGTCCCAAAATCTAGCTACAACTATGGAGTCGTTGGTACTAAAGGAGCTACTCACACATGGTCATAGAGGCAGCAAGGTTGATGAAGAGGCCTCCCTTCATAGTCCGGCAAAACTCCGGAACAGTGCTCCGGCTGGGATATCATCAGAACAGAGGCTTGAGGCCACGATACAATTGTTCTGAAGGTACGATAAATAATCCGGGTATTTATAGATATTTTTGGAGTTGAAATCAGGTCAGGGCAATAAATAGGGGGGCTTCTGGTGTTTCTTGTTGGCAAAATAAACGTGTTAAACCGGCAACATATTTTGACCTCCATAGATATAGAATTCCCACGGAACAGAAAAAACAAGTAGGAAATAGAAATTGGCATTGGGCACTAAATTAATAAGTTATTATAGAAAAATAATATAAATTTTTATAAAAAATTATATAAAAAGAGAACATAATAGTATTTGACGATCAAAAATTATATATATGTTTGAACGTATTAGTCGTGCCTTGTGGGCAGGATTAGTCAAAACTGGGTGTGCATGTCAGACTAACTTAGGGCAAAAAATATATGGTTTGATTTCGCTTTCTTAGAACTAATTAGGGCAATTCTAACCGATCCCTTAAAAATAGCAGAGTATCCGGCGGAAAAAAGTCCATTTTACTCCCCTCAACAAAGTCGTTGGTTCATGTAGCCCCCCGAAGTGTAAAATAGTTCATTTACTCCACTAACATTTCACAGGACCTAGCTGATCCCCTACATATAACAGAGTAAAATTATTATACTTCATTTGCATTTCATTTTCCGCCACCGAAACACATTTCTTTGCTTCTTTATTTGATTCATCAATGTTTTGATATATTGGAGTACATAATTCAACAATTGTTCGCTACGAGAGCAAGACCAAAAAAACAAGAACCACAATTCGACATTTTAAAAGATATCCAATTTTCGTAACTGCTCCCACTAGTTGGATTAATATCTTCTTTATGTCTTCATTGTTGATATGCGGCTTCTCGAGCTTGCACACTTTCTTTTCTTTCGATTCTAAAGTAGACAATTCTTTGCATCTAGTAATCTCATCAATTGTCTCATTTCTAGTCTCTGTTCTAGGAACAAGTGCACGAACATCCATCAATTTTCGTGCTATGAATAGATCAATATATTCTTCTTTGCGATATCGAAACTTGCATCCATCCTACACACAAAATTGAGCAAACAATGAGCTACCGAAATTGCGCTGAATCCGGTGAACAACCAAATCAAAAGAGGCACATACACCATCATTTTTGCACTTGAAGAACACACGTCCAGGATGTTGCCGCGTGGTTGAAACTCGGCGCACCACCTGCCGCGGACAGTCGTCGCACTATACGACCGGCAACAGCTAGCAGACGAGCCGCAGGGCCAGCGTTGACCCCGGGCGAAGTTCGGGCGTGTCTTCGCTGGCGAACCGCTGATGGGAGAGAATCGTGTGGCTAGAGGCGGAGGCGAAAGCTGCATGTGGCATGGAGGCGTTGCCGGAGTTGTGTGGGCTGGTTCCCGGTCAATCCATGACAAGGCGCAGCTCCCGGTTAGAGGAGTAAAACCAAATTTTTAGTCCTCTAACCGGTTTTAAGGGATCGGATAGAAATGCTGTGATGAACTGACATTTTTCACCCATTGCAGTTAATTTTGTGTTCTTCCAAGAATACTGGATTAGAAGATGGCATTCCAGTTGCTTTGTTCTATATTTGCACTCGTCATGAAATTTGGGGAGCGAACGCTAATTGCAGCAGGAGAGTACCTTCCATGTTCAAGCGCCTGTTTAAGCAACTAACTTGGGGTCACTGACATCTTGAAATGAGACTGAATCATTACAACTTCCTGCTGCGCCATAATGGACAATACCAGAGACACTAAAGACGTCAAGGAGAGTTTGTACAGTGACAGCTGCATTCAACTGGAAGAACAAAGAAACAGTGATAAATCAAAAAGGAGCTCCTCCATTTAGCAGTAGTTATGGTCTTTTCCTGGTAAAAATGTAAAATGCAGAAGTTCAGGCTTTAGCACCGTGCGTTGTTCTGTCAATGCGTATATCACATTCACGCCTCGAATACTGCCAATGTGAAACCTCGGTCCTGAAAAAAGATATGAGGTGAGACTGTATTCTTGACACTATATACCAAAGAAAAATAAATACGGATTTGCATCAAAGGACTGTGGGAATGGGAAACATTTGTGTTCTTCATCCTTAAACTGCTGAAACACTGCCATATTATCAGCTCTACTAGGTGCCCCTTGTGTCCTGTGTTGGTGGCAGGGCTCAGGGCTCAGTTAGAGGCAGTTCAGTACTCTACTAACTGCTAGTGCTAGCTCTTGGATGAAGTCTACTTGGGTTGGCTAACTCACCCGTTCTTTCATCTGCCCAATCTACAGGCAAGCAATTTGGATCAGAAACGGGAGGCCGAGACGGGACGAGAGACTCACCGTAGAGGTCAAGGAAGGGCTGGACAAGCCAGGGCCTGAAGTAACCGGAGGCCTGGAGCACGGTGTTCTCGGTGACGTACGACATGACGAGCCCGATGGACGGGCCGCGCCGGTTCACCCTGTCAACCTGCCACCGCAGACGGCCCATCCCGGGCAGCGCTGGCAGGGCTGTCGACGGTGAGCCATGTACTGGGAGCAACCAAGCTGGCAAGTTTTTTTTTTTTTTTGAAAAAGAGGTTATCCCCCGGCCTCTGCATCAGAAAAATGCATGCAGCCACTTTATTAAAAATCCGATAGAACAAAGTCTGGAGTGCAAAGTACTGCTCACAAAGCGCAGTAAAAATAAAAATACAAGTCTCAAAGCCACATCCGGCTTAACTAGGATCCACTAAGGACCAATCCTATGCAGTGATCGCCATCCAAACCGGTTGAAGAAAACCTGAGCTGTCATCTCTCATCGGTTGCACCCAGTAGCCAGCTGCTCCCTGGAGGCCGTAGGAGTGAGTAATGACCAAGTACGGATCCATGCCGTAGCCCGGAATATAACCTGCAAGAAATTAGTCATAGGTTTTCCGTTAAAAATTATATCATTCCTACAGTTCCATATAGCCAAATAAGTGCACACATTCTAATCCGAATATTACGCGCGAGATGTACATTCACTCCATCAAGCCACGTCCCAAACATCATCTCTGTGCTATTAGGAGGTGAAATATTAAAGGCTACATGCACCGATCTTCAAAGTAACTTCGCAAGCGGGCAATCAAGAAAAAGGTGTTGTATTGTTTCATCCTGATCACAATAGCAACACCTCGAGCTACCTACCTATCTCCGCCTGAGTAAGTTATCCTTGGTTAGGATCACTTGTTTGTGGACAAACCACATAAATATCTTAATTCGTAAGGGTACTTTAACTCGCCAAATATGGAGCGATCGCGGGATTGGGCCAGAGTTGCTGAGTTATAAGTACATAGACTTGACTGTGAACAAACCATTATTCGTGAGCTTCCATCTAAAAGAATCCTCCTCACCGGAGGGGTGTACCTCCATTAGCCGCCTCACTAAGTGCAGCCAAGAGTTCCAGCATTCCCCAACTAAAGATCTCCTGAACTGGATATTCAAGGATACTGTCTGCAACACCATTGCCACGTACTCTTCCTTACGTTGAGAAATATGATACAGAGACGGATACTGGAGAGCTAGCGGCCTATCACCTAACCATGTATCCTCCCAAAACCTTATTGTTGAGCCGTCTCCAACATTATACTGCACCCTATGAAAGAAAGTATCCTTCACTCGCATGAGTCCCTTCCAAAAGGGTGAATCATTAGGTCTGACAGTAACCTAGGCTAGAGTTTTGGAGTGTAAATACTTGTTGCGTAGAATCTGGGCCCACATTCCTTCGGAATGCAGCGATAGTCGGTATAACCACTTACTCAACAAGCATTTATTTTTCACCTCGAGGTTTTCAATCCCAAGACCCCCCGGTCCTTCGGTCGACAAATAATATCCCATCTTGTAAGGCGATATTTTGTCTTAACCTCGTCTGATTGCCAAAAGAATCGAGATCGATAGAAGTCTAATCTCTTGCGTACCACTTTGGGTACTTCGAAAAAAGACAAGAGGAACATCGGCATGCTCGTGAGTACCGAATAATTAATACTAGCCGTCCTCCATATGACATAAGCTTACGCTTCCAGCAGCTAAGTTTCTTCTCGGATCGATCCTCGATACATTTCGATTCTTTATTAGTCAATTTCCTATGATGTATTGGAATGCCAAGATAACTAAAGGGTAGCGATCCCAGTTCACAACCGAATAGTTGCTTGTATTCTTCTTGGTCCTCTTTGGCCCTTCCAAAACAGAAAAGCTCACTTTTGTGGAAATTGATCTTCAGCCCCGATAATTGCTCGAAAAGACATAGGATGAGTTTCATGTTACGAGCTTGAGCAAGGTCATGTTCCATAAATAATATAGTGTCATCTGCATATTGTAAGATGGATACCCCCCCCCCCCCCCCCCCCCCCCCCCCCCCCCCCGTCCACCAAATGGGGGACTAATCCACCAATCAGCCCATTTTCCTTGGCCCGGCCTATGAGTACTGTCAACATGTCTGCCACAATATTAAACAGTATTGGGGACATTGGGTCACCCTGCCTCGGGCCCTTATGCGTTTGAAAATAATGGCCAATATCATCATTAACCTTTATTCCAACACTGCCTTTCTGGACAAAAGAATCCACCTGATTCGTCCAGGACTCATTGAAACCTTTCATGCGCATAGCTTGTTGTAAAAAAGGCCACTTGACCTTATCGTACGCCCTCTCAAAATCCACTTTGAATATCACTCCATCGAGTTTCTTTGAGTGGATTTCATGTAAGACTACTACCCCTTCTAGTATGTGTCTTCCAGGCATAAAGGCAGTTTGACTTGGTTGCACCATCGAGTGTGCCGCCTTTGTCAGCTGGTTGGTGGCCACTTTTGTAAAGATTTTGAAACTGACATTCAATAAGCATATGGGTCTGAATTGTTCGATGTGGATAGCCTCCTCCTTTTTAGGTAGAAGAGTGATCATGCCAAAATTCAAATGGAACAATTGAAGATGGCCATTAAAAAGATCATGAAACATAGGCATAAGATCATCTTTCACAATATGCCAACATTTCTTATAAAATTCTGCCGGGAACCCGTCTGGTCCCAGTGCCTTGTTTGGTTTCATTTGATCTATCGCCTTGAACACCTCCTTCTCAGTAAAAGAAGCAGACATGATCTCATTCTCCTCTGACTGCAACTGAGGGATATCAGCCCGTACACTCTCATCCAGAGTCACGGTGTTATCTTTCGGAGGACCAAACAACTGCTTGTAATAGTTGAGATATACGGCTTCAAATTCTCATGTCCAACAACCGTTGCCTCATCCTGTTCTAGCTGAATGATTTTTTTCTCCTATGCTTGCCATTCGCAATCATATCAAAAAAATTGTGTATTGTCATCCCCTTTTACCACCTTAAGAACTTTGGCACGCAATGCCCACTTCATCTCTTCTTCTCTAAGTACCGAACGTAATTTGGCCTCGGCTTCCGACTTGCAAGCTTGCTCAGTCGGGTCCAGCAAATTTGTTTCCGCCCGTATATCTAGCGTCTGAATTAACTGGAGCAACCTCTCCTTCTCTTTTTTTATAGATCCCACTCTCATTTTTAGCCCAACCCCTCAGGAATTGTCTTAGGTGTCTGATTTTGTTCTGCCAGCGTTCCATGCTAGATGTGCCATGCACTGGTTTAGCCCACTCTCTTGCCACCATCTCGATAAAATTCGCTTTTTCGAACCAACTTAATTCAAACGAGAAAATATTTTTATTACCAATATGTGTGGCGCTCCCTGAATCAACTAACATGGGTGTGTGGTCTGTGATCGCCCGTTGCATCGTGTGCACCGACACTAAGGGGTACTTCTGTTCCCATTCCACACTCGCCAGAACCCTATCGAGCTTCTCGTACGTAGGAGTAGGAAGAGAATTTGCCCAGGTAAATTGTCTTCCTGAGAGTTCAATCTCCCTATGGTTAAGACTCTCAATGATCATATTGAACATAAAAGACCACCGTCCATCAAAATGATCATTGTTCTTTTCTTCCTTCCTCCTAATGATATTAAAATCACCTCCTGCCAGAATTGGCAATCTTTCATCTCCACAAATCCGTACCAGATCTGCTAAGAACTCCGGCTTAAACTCTGGTTGAGCGGCCCCATATACTGCCACTAAGGCCCAACGGAACCCATCCAATTTGGACCTAACCCTGGACTTCACCGTATATTCTCCTCTTACTACATTTATAATCTCAAGGGTTTCACATTTCACTCCCAAGAGGATCCCACCGGATCTCCCTCTTGGCGGAAGGCAGTGCCAATCAAAGGCCACTCCCTCTGTAAGTGAGCCTAAGAATTGTGGCGTGAAGTTATCTCTACCCGTCTCCAGAAGAGCGATAAACTCTAGTTTATCCTCTAAAGTTGTTTCTGCAAGGAACCGTTGCTTACCCAAGTCTGCCAGACCTCTGCTATTCCAAAAGATCCCTTTCATAAATCATCATGAATTTTTTTCTTGATTTTCACTCTCGCACTCCTACGGACCGCCGGCGCTGGATAGACCTTCCTCTTCCACGGTCGTTTAGGTTTTTTCAATCCCGGCTTGTCCGCATCAGGAGCCATTACTTCCGGTGACCCCCCCCCCACATTCGTAAATGCCTCGCTTGGCAGCGTAGTATCTACCTCTCCTGCCTCCTCATCGACCTCCGATGCAGGCATCATCTCATCACAAAAATTCACTAGTATGGGGACACTCAAGCTATGAATCTCGGCATCAGACATAGGTTTAACCGCCGCTAACTGACGAATCAACTCAGAGGCTCTTTCAGCCTCTAGGTCTAAGATGTCATTAACTGAATTAACAATTTCGACCCCATTTGCCCATAGCGAGATTCCTATGTCATGTGCTCTACTCATAATCTCATGTTCAGAAAAGTGCAAAATAGAGCAATGCTTATTAACCGACATACCTGTCTGGGCCTCGACGTCCCTAAGCTTGGCGGCTCTCATCGCGCGCCCAAGCTGAAAGTCATCGGCGTCCGGTTGACCCTTGACCCTAGCACCGACACGCCTGCCAGAAAGTGTCGGGTCCGGGTGGCCGCCGAACGCGATCACCTCCTCGGTGGACCGCGAGCCCTGCAAGACCTCCTCGGTGGATCGCGAGCCCTGCATCGCCTCTGCAGGGCCGTCTGTCGTGCCGTTACCACGGGAGTGGGGAGTCAGTGACCTGGCGCCTCCAGGACCCCCTCCCCCCTGCAAGACCCAAGATCGGCCAGCGCCCACCTGACGGGGCTGGTGAAGATCGCACCCGAGGTGATCCCACTGCCGAGTCCAGAGCCACCTGCCCTGGAACTGCCAACGGCGAAGACCCCTCAGGCCCCCCCCCCCCCTGTGATATGCGGGCGCAAACTAGGACTCGGGACACGCTTGTGCCACAAGTCCATGTGCGCGGGACGACTCGTCATCAACCTGCGTCGGAGTCAAGCAAGCACGGGCCCCCGACGCACTGTCGTCCACCTGCTGATCCATCACCGGTAGTGACACCGCCATGTGTTCCTGCCTAGCCGCTGTCATGCACGTCGGAGTCGAGACACGCGCCACTCCTGGCAAGGTCGGTCCACACTATGGCGAAAAGATACGAAGCTCTGTCGGAATGGGTGGCAAAACGTGCTCAGCAGGCTCATCACTATCGACACGGTCACTCCACAGTCGAGGCGGTGCGGAGTTCGGCGTCCCAAAGGACCCAAACCTCAGAGTCTGAACTGGTGTGTACGTAGCCGGCATTGAGCCCCTTTCCGTCACCTGCGGAACGGGTCGACTTGCGGCCATATCTGAACCCTTACTTGATTACCAGTATCATCATCTTTATCGGACATGTCTACATCACCTCCACCTAGTACTGCTTCCTGAAACATCTCAGCGTCTTCTAATTCAATATCTAAGTTGTAAATCATTCCTCCATGCGTCCACGGAACCACATCAGGAATATGCTCAATCGATCGAACACTGACAAGTAACCTGGCCACACCATGAGTCCGAGTAAACGGCATACCCACTTGCTCGGTTTTTTCGATCAAAGATCCAAGACTGCAGACCACCCTAGCATCACCGAGAGGCTTGGAGGGCGCCCCCAAAAAATGCACCCAGACTTAAGACATTGGTGTGCCTTTGGGTTCTGTTTGCTTCCAAGCATCAAATTCAAGAATACAATCGGTACCCGGCACACGAGCTATACCAAACTTAAGCAATTTCTTCGGCTCTTCCACTGACGGGAAATCCACCTTGTATAGATTATCATCCAATCGAATAAGCTCCCAACGAGAATCCCCGGGAGCAAGCTCGTTCAGGCGCTGCATAACTCGTGCCTTAGATACGTATCCCTTCGTTACCTTGACCAGCCCTGTAGTCAAGTTGCGTGGTGAGTCCGGGATTACGGCGGCGCGGGTGACTCAAAGAACATCAATTCCTCGCAACACACGCCATACATGGTCACCGTCGGTAGGGGAAGCATCAACACAGGACACACACCCGAATCATGAGCAAGTTTTGCACATGTGCCACACAACTCTGTGGTACACTCAGCAATAAAATGCCCTTGCTCACCGCAACAGTAACAAATCATCTTTTCTTTCCTGCGCGCCCATTTAGCAGCCCGCTCACCATCCTTATCCGAAAGTCCGTCAGAACCAGGCTCCCGACTCTTGGCCCCATCCTGCGAGGGCAATGGGACCTTGGTAGAAGCCAGTGCAGTAACCACAGCCATGGCCTCACCTGATACCGCAGCAGACTGCTCGTTCATAGATTCCGACGACTTGCCCACATCATGCACCTCATCTTCCACCGTGACGGTCGTAGCCAGTGCCGGTGGAGGAGGGGGGCGATGTCTGTAGTGAGACGGACGCCTCACCCCGCCCCGACCACCATGATAGCCCCGGTAGCCGCCTCGGGAACGATAGTCTGGCCCAGACGCCCCTTCCATAATATTTCCCGGCAGCGCGAAAAACGGCCTCACCTCGGAGCCGTCACTTTGCCACGCGTATCCACGCCCGCCCCCGGTCAAAGACGATCCTCGGTGTTGTCCATCACCGTAGGCGTTGAATCCATCATCGCCCCACCGGCCTCGAGGGGGCGCACGCGTGACCTGCGCCGAGGTATCCGCGGCCCGTCCCCTCGCAACACCTTCAGCCGGGCGGCGATCTCCATCCACTCCGCGACCAGCAGCGGCAACAGGTCCGGCCCCCGCGCGGTCCCCGTCGGACGCGGCGCCTGTCCCGTTGGATGAGCCCGCGCCGTTGTGAGCTGCGGCTGTTGTCCGGTCTTTTGTGGCGGCAGAGCTGGCCTAGGGTTAGCCTGAGGCGGCTCCCTAGGGTTAGGACCCGGAGGAGCAGACCGGTTGGGCGGGGGCGGTTGCTTCTGTTGGGGGGGCGGAGCGGCCTTGTGCGGTGGCGGCTGTCCTTGCCCTTGCCCTGCCATGCCTGCGAACTGGGAGCGGCGCAATGGTGGAATTCTGACGGCGCGCCCCTGCGATGCAAAAGGGAATCCACGACGAGCAACTCTACGTCCCTGCGATAACAATCCTGCATGCAACAAGCCTCCCGACAGCTCCTCATGCAGCCCAATGGGCCCAGGATCCACCGACATCATCCGGGCCGTGCTCTGGGCCTCATACCCAGCCCGATTCAGGCAATACTCGGCCGAAACATGCTCAGGCCCATCAATACCAAGCAGAAGATTCAAATGCACCGACCGCGACGCCCGAATCGCCCTCAGATCGGCGGCCGTCGGCGGTGGTTGAACTACTGCCGGACCTCGTTGCTTTTTCTTCCGCGTAACCCTCGTCCATCCCTCCGAGGAGAGATAATCTGACAAAGTGTGAGGCGCCAAATTTACCTTGGGTAGAGGTCCTTTCCATGGCTTGATCTTCATCGACGAGGGTTTACCGAGTTCCTTCGATCTTTGATGCAAAACCTTCCTGTCCTGGAGCCTCTTGGCCGGATCGAGCACCAAGCCCGCTTCATACTGATGCATGGATAACGATGTCCCAAGACGCGCCCACCCTCATCTTCTTCGTCTTCGTCTTCATTGTCCGCGAGCACCCAAAACCTTCCTCTGATGTTCGGCTTGATTTTTTGTCTAAAAAGACCACCTGTCAAACGTAATTGACAAAAAAGACTATCCCTGGGTCACATTGACAAAACAGACCAGCTTGAACGTGGCGGCAGGCGCGGCAGCCAACACGTGGCGCCTGCCGCCTCGCGCGGAGGCGGCAGCCCCTGCCGCCACAGGCCCGGGCGGCAGGTGGCCAGCCACAGCATTCGGCGAACACAGCTGACGCGCGACAGAACGGAGTACTACTGCATCCGTGGGATTCCCTCGAATACGTGCATGCAGCGAAGTACTCTTTCTCTCTGTTTATTACTCTCTCTCTCTTGTCTCTTGCATGCATGCAGCCCATTATTAGTTTTTTACTACTCCCTCCATTCCAAAATATAATGCGCCCGCTCTTTCCAAGGTTCAACTTTAACCATAAATTTAATCAATGAGACCAACTGCGGCGGAAGAAAAAATTATATAATTGAAAACTTCTTTCGAATACGAATTCACTGATATAATTTTTGCTCCCGCCGCAATCGGTCTTGATAGTTAAATTTACGGTCAAAGTTGAAGCACGGGGATAGAGGAAGCACTACATTATGCAATGGAGGGAGTAGCTCTCTCTCCCTTGCATGCAGGCGCAGCGTGCACAGGAATGCATCTCGCGTGGAGGACCAAAGGAGCAGTGGTGCCGCCACACCAGGAGGCGGCAGGGCCCAGCTGCCCAGCTTCTGTTCCGTCGCGTGCCGGCCGCGTTTGCTGAATCCTGTGGTGGGCAACTAGCCGCCTGGCCGCGTTTGCTGAATCCTGTGGTTGGCAACCAGCCGCCTGGGCCTGTGGCGGCAGGGGCTGCCGCCTTCGCATGTGGCGGCAGGCACCACGTGTTGGCCGCCACGCCTGCCGCCACGGTCAAGGGGTCTTTTCTGTCAATTTTATTCAAAAGGGGTCTTTTCTAGCAATTTTGTTGGTCAGGTAATCCTTTTCAATAAAAAATCGTTCGGCTTAGGTACTATACTCTCGAAGTCCGACGTGAGATCAACACATTCAATCGGCTCCTCCTCGAGCAAACTCTCCTGCACACAATCACGAACGGTAATTTGAAAATAATCAATAGTAAAACACGCACCTGCGTGGATCCGTTCATCCACATCCAAATAGCAGCTCGCGAGAATGTCATGATCTCGATCTCGGATCGTCATCCATCTTGAGGCCGCATGATAGTAGATGAATCCGTCCCTCCCTGATCCGATCTTCTGGCCATCGTCAAACTGAACTTTTCATCTCGCTGGATGCAAATGAGGATCATCTTGATCCAGATCCGCATCAGAACCTGATTCAGCCGGCCCCCCCTGAGCTGGACCAGGCGATGGCGGTGCCAGCACCAGCTGCGGTGGATCGGGTTGTGCCTGTGCGGCCTCCCACACCGGCGGCGGCGGTGGTTCTGTTGGTGGCGGAGACGACGGCGGCGGGGTCGCCCCGCTATCGCCCTCACCCTCTCTTTCAATCTCCTGCCTCACTTTCAACTTGCAATGTTGTGAACTTGTTTCATGAAGAAAGGGCATCACCAAGCTGGCAAGTAGCACACTTTTAAATTCAATGTCAGGGGATCGTAGGTCCGTGGAAGATCTGTCGGTAGTATGCAGCAAGTGTGCTCTGATTACCCTTTTTTACACGTACTTGAATGATCGATCGGAGAACATGTCCCTGTCTGTCGTCGATTGGGGTCATTAAGGAAGATCACGCTTTAAACGGTATACTATACTTCTATATAATCTCCGGGAGGATTGGGGTCATCAAGCTTTTGGAGCAGCAACGTTGCAAAACAGAGGAGGATTATATGCACTTGAGAGGAACTGCGACGTTCAATTTGTGCAAGCTCTATATTTAAAAAGAGTTATATACTCACCATTATGTTGCATGATTCTACGACTTTAAGATCCTAACCAATCACTCTGATTCTACGATTTTTATTTGTGTAACCTAAGTTTTTACGATTATGATAGTTAAGATTCTACGATTTGTGATTCTATCATTGAAGTTCCAACATGATTACCCCCGTTCCGATGGTGCGTCTAGCATCGTCGAAGGGCGTGCGGAGGTTTGTCTCCGTCGGATCTTGTGGGATTCGATCGGTGTTGGTCTTCAGTGAATCTATTTGGATCCGTTCTTCGTTCGTCTTCGTTTAATTGTTTACATGTTTGGTTCTCCTGATCTACGACTTTCTTCATCGGCGATGGCTGCTACTCTGGTGCACTGGTCCTATGGGGCCTTAGCACGACGACTTCCCGGCTGTCTACTACAACAAGTTTGCCCGACTCCGATGATGGAGGGGCATAGTTGTAATTTTTATTATCTCTGTTGTTCTTTGTACTGCCATGATTGAAGATGGATAGATTGAAAGTTTCTTGCAAAAAAAAAATATCGGTACCAAAATGTTATGTGCATTAACCAACTTAACCGTGACTAGCCTCCTTGTGCACTGGAGATGACAAAAACATGTTCCATTAGCCTCCTTTTGCGCCAGAGATGAAAATACATGTTACTCTGTTTATATCTCAGAGATGTGAAAAGCCATGGATTGCTGTTCTTGTCTTGTTTTTGTTTTTATTATGCAGTAGCAAAACACACACTTTGTTTCTTTTAGTGCAAGCTGGGGGATGCCCTTGCTGATGAAACCACAAGGCTTGCGGAAAAAATTTATGAAGTAACTCATCATGATCACAAATTCACAATGCCAGCCATCATAACTCAGAGCCCATAAAATTGAGATAACATACTAGCAGTATGGACCCAGACTGCCTGGGTCCAGACTGCCTGGGTCCAATGCATGCTGATTTTTTTGAAAAATTAAAAATTCAAACTTTTCAATTTAAAAAATATCTGAAAAAATTGTACAAGTAAACTAGGATGTTATGTGTATGTGTGTAAAATGTCGGGATGAAATACCTTGAAATGATTGTACAAAAAGACAGATTCATGGCCTACGAGGATGAATAGTATCATGTATTAAAAAGCTCGAGATTTGTCTATTTTGCACAACCGTCGTTTCAACGTATTTCGTCCTGAAAATTTACACACTTGTGCATTATGACTCCATGTATATCTTTATTTTCTTCAGAAATTTTTTTAATGTAAAAAATATGGAATTTGATGAAATTTGATTTTTTTTTTCAAAAACTGGCTTCCATGAGCTCAGCCTCCAAAAAGGATTTTCGATTATACCGACATATTATCACTAGTAGAAAAAGGATCAAATGTGAAGCACGTTAGTGCCGGTTTGAATTTGAGCCGGCACTAATGTGACCATTAGTGTCGGTTCCAACGGCTAGGCGGGCGGGCATCATTAGTACCGGTTCGTGGGCAACCTTTAGTACCGGTTCATGCCATGAACCGGTACTAATGAGGCTGTGTCAGGCTATGGTCAGGCCGGGGCCCCCACGAAGACCTTTAGTACCGGTTCATGCCATGAACCGGTACTAGAGTTTCTTTGTAAGCTGATTTTTAATCCCACCTCGCCAAGAGAGAGGCAGTATGAGCGGTTTATAAGCCGTGAGTGCACAGACAATGACGAAGAGTTGCAATGCTCACCTGCATGTTGATTAGCTTCAAGCCTTGCGGAATAGCATAGATTGCACTGAGCTATGTGCAGTGCAGTCTACACTATTCCGAATGGCTTGAAGCAAATTAACCAACATTGCACCTCTTTTTTATTTTTAATAACTTATTTAAACTCCGGACTTCTTTTGTGTTCAGTATGCAGCATTCAAAGCGACGTCATCAATTTCCAATATGTTCTGACATCATTTGTTGTTTTTCGGTCATTTACCTAATTGTTTAGAGAGCTAAATGACCGTGAAATTGAAAATCACTACAAAATGAATCCTGAAAATGTTGAAACTTGGCATGGTATTATCATATCACCCGCATAACATGCGCGAAAGAGTAGAGAGGGTCACGGTAAAAACTGGACGCACTTCGTGTACAAACTGGACAAACTCTTTCGGAGTATCAGGGTTTCGGATAAGAACTCATCTGTTACACGGCCACTTCAATGTTTTTTAAACTTATTTGAACTCCGGACTTTTTTTGTGTTCAGTATGCAGCATTCAAAGTGATGTCATCAATTTCCAACATGTTCTGACATCATTTATTATTTTTCGGTCATTTACCTAATTGTTTAGAGAGCTAAATGACCGTGAAATTGAAAATCACTACAAAATGAATCCTCAAAATGTTGAAACTTGGCATGGTATCATCATATCACCCGCATAGCATGTGCGAAAGTGTAGAGAGGGTCACGACAAAAACTGGACGCACTTCGTGTACAAACTGAAAATAGAAGAAAATAAATAGAAGAAAAGAAATAATGCAGAAAAGAAAAAAACTATACAAAAAATTACTCAAAAATAAATAGAAGAAAATAAATAATGCAGAAAAGAAAAAACTATATAAAAAATTACTCAAAAATAAATAGAAGAAAATAAATAATGCAGAAAAGATAAAATTATATAAAAAATTACTCAAAAATAAATAGAAGAAAATAAATAATGCAGAAAAGAAAAAACTATATAAAAAATTTGTTGGCGCGCTGCCCAGTGGGCCTGCCACACCTAGGGTGTGCAAATGCAGGTTCAGAAGGGTCAGCAGGCTGACAGGGCAGCGCGCCCTAGTTAATTAGGCCCAGAAGCCTGCTATATAGAGAAGCTTGAAGAAGCAGCCGCGGCTGGGTTTATAAACCAGTGCGGCTGCCCTTCGCTCGGCGAGGTGGGACTAAACATTGTGCACTGTGGGTGGCAGCGCACCACCTTTAGTACTGGTTGGTGGCTACAACCGATACTAAAGGGGGAGGGTCTTTAGTACCGGTTCGTGGCACGAACCGATACTAAAGGGGCCGTTTCCCGCCCCTTGGCTTGACGAAAATTGGCCTTTAGTACCTATTGGTGGCTCCAACCGGCATTAAAGACCCCTCCTATATATATGGAAGCTACGAAAAAATTAGTTCATCGACCACCAGTAGTTCTTCTCGATCCAAACTTCTTCGCCGCGCCCGTCGCCCCATCGCGCGCCGCCCTCGCCGCCCCCGCCGCCCGTCGCCGTCACCGCCTGGCCCGTCGCCCCCGTACGTCGCCGCCGCCTCTCGCCCGCTGTGCCCGTCCCCTCGTCGTCGCCCGCCGCCGCCCGTACGCCGCCGCCCCCCGGTCGTACGTACACACACACACAAACACACAGAGACACACACACACACACACACACCACACACACACACACACACACACCACACACACACACATACACACACACACACACACATTGTTTTTACTTATTTTTTATTTTCTGTTGTTTAGATTAATGTTAGATAAATTACGTAGATAATAATGTTAGAATGTTAATGGTTAGATGAATTATATGGAAAAGATGTTAAATATTAATGTCAAATATATTTTACATGAATTAGAACAAGTTGAACTAGTTGAATTAGTATAGCTAGATATTAATTAGGTATATATATGAGATTATTTGAACTAGTTGAATTAATATAACTAGTTTATTTTTAGTATGAAAATTAATAGAACAAGTTTATTTTTAGTAAGAAACTTTAGGTATATGAGATTTGATGATCTAATCAAAATATTACTATATAGAACTACCTACTTTATTTTAGTAAGAAATTAATAGAACTAGTTTATTTTTAGTAAATGCTTAGTTGAATTAATAGAACTAGTTTATTTAGTTGAATTAATAGAACTAGTAAGTGTTTAATGTTTCACCTATATATGAACATAAATGTTAGATATTAGATGTAAATTATATGTTAGATATATATTTAATTTAGTTATATGAGATTTCATTATCTAATTAATTAGTTAAACTAGTTAGTTGAATTGGTTCAATTAATTAGGTATATTCTTCGTAAGTGCTTAGTTGAACTAGTTGAATTAACAGAATTAATTGAATTAATAGAACTAATAAGTGTTTAATGTTTCACCTATGAACATAGGAATGTCGTCTGACGACGAACACGATTTCATTATGTGCGAATACTGCGAAGACCAGCGAGGCCTGTGCGGCCAAAATTTTCTAGTTGATGATAGACGCTCCAGCATCAAGCTGGATGATAACTTCGAAATGGATACAGTAAGTCACAACGACAAGTCTTTTTTCGTAATTAAGCATGACTTATGCTTCATTTTGCTTCACCTTTTAATTTTAATTTTTTACTATTCTACTAGCGTATCCTCTGCCATGCAAGAATTTTTGTCTTGGATAAGATAGGTTTCAGTCCTAACGAAACTATGGAGGTAAAAAGAGTTTACTTAAAGACCGAGCATGGTTATACCTTCAACGTCAAATTATACAATGCAGACACATACACCTATTTTGAATGCAAAACTTGGCAAGCACTATGCAAGGCTTATGCATTTGAGCCTGATATGGTTATCACCTTTGATATTCGTCCGAAAGATGATATTGAAGATAATAGAGACATCTGGGTCGATGTGCAGACGCCTCCAGTTCTACCATTATGTGAGTTTCTCGACCATATTTATGTTTTCGATATGGGATTATTTGAACCAGTTGAATAATTAATAGATCTCAATTAATATTGACAGCTTACTTCCAATCAAGCAAACATGTTCGGCGCTTGGTAGACAGGACCATCCACTGTCCCGGGGCTGAACTAAACTGCGAGAGGAGACAAGTCATTATGTTTCATGGCTTGAGGATCTTGATGCTGTCAAGACAAATTTCTTTTCTACACTTAGAAATATTAGTACTCAAAAGGTGCGACCAATAGTGTTCGTACTGAATTACGGTCACATATATTTAGGAAATATGGTAAGATTTCTACTATTTCTCCTCAGTACATCTTTTGCATACATTATTTTTTTAAGCTAAACTTCATTGCTAAGTATGTTACTATACGATGTTCTTCAACAGGGACTCCCGATGAATGTTGTGCCTGATTGGATCGAGATTAAAGGTACCATGAATATTGTTAGCTTACGGCCAAGATATCCTACAATGCACTTTAGTGCATTCAGAATTTCTAATAGCGAGGAATGCTTAATAGTAAAAGACTGGAGCAAAATTATGAACGATCATAGAGAAGTACTAGGGGGCAGCAATCAGAAGCGCAACCCACGATTAGGAGACAGGTTCATCTGCATGCTCCAATTTGATGAATCAGCAAAGCTATACATTTTCTATGCTATTTTACCTGAGAGAGAGCAGCAGGAGTGATTAATTAGCTAGTTCATGCTCTTAGTACTTGTCCTCTCATGTCCGTGTTCTTCGTCCTGAACTTAATCTCAAAGAGTGATTTGCTTTTGTGGTGTTATGAACGCTTATAATATCATTACCATGTTGAACTCGATGATATCTTTGCTATGAAAACCGTTGGTGATGATATATATGATGCAACAGTTTTTATATTAATTAATATGATGATGATGATGATGATGATGAGTTATTATATCATTTATGAAAGAAATTGCATATTAGTTTCAACTGGATGGATTCTAGTTAAGTGATCAAGTATATATGCCATATGCATATTACCTCGATCACTTAAGTAGGTGATCAAGTATATATAATATGGATATGACATATACTTGATGACTTAGCTAGGATCCACATGCATCCAGTCAAACTAATCACCTGATGATTTAACAACTCATTATGATGTAAAACAATCACTAAATTAAATTGAAAACAAAAAATTAAAGTAAAAATAAAAAATAAAACCAAAACACAACAAAACATTTAGTACCGGTTGGTGTTACCAACCGGTACTAATGTCCTACGCGCCCACGGAGCTGGCTCGTGCCACGTGTTTGCCCTTTAGCACCGGTTCGTGCTGAACCGGTACTAAAGGGGGGGGGGCCTTTAGTGCCTACAATTTAGTGCCGGTTACTGAACCGGCACTAAAGCCCCTTATGAACCGGTGCTATTGCCCGGTTCTGCACTAGTGTATAGTCATCCGGGAGAGAACAAAATGAGTTGGCTCACTGAAATTTACAACGACCATGAAGACCTTCAATACAAAATATCTATGAAGACCTTCAATACAAAATGAGTATGGGCCAAGTTGAACAAAAGCACTTCACATGTACCATAAACGACCAATATTTATGAAGACCTTCAATACAAAATATCTCATGCATTGAACTAGGATAAATGTTTCTTTCCACCACAACATGAGGGGCCAAAATGGCTAACAATGCCTACATATATCACGACCAAGCGAATGATGCATTCTCTTCATGCTTCACAAATAATTTCAATGCATTTCGCCCATACAACAACTGCTCGAGCAACAATGATGCAAGGGAAGCAGAGAGTTATCTTAAGAATAGGAGATACCGGGAAAATAATACTTATGTTGGCTGAGTTTGTGGTGCAATCAGATCGCCAATAGCGTGAATATTTCCCAATGCACATGAGTACCTAATTGAAATTTAGGCTTTATGGTCTATCCCCTATTCCTCTGCGCTTTTCCGTGGTGTCGCTCACAATATACACATCTGAGACTAGGGGGTAGGGACCTTCTTATATTGTCTTTCCAAAAAGTCCACCTCTTATACAGATAAGATTCCTAGTCTTTTTCACTAGTTTCCGGGATAGAGTCCAGGTCAAATTTCCGACCGCAATAAAATTTGTATGTTAATGGATTTTACCCTTGATGTCTCAGGAGCACGCGTTTGTGAGCAACATGCCATAATAAACTGTAAATTCCTCTAACTATGTAGATCAACATTAGGGATGTAATCTAACTGTACGATCTACCTCCTTCCAATCATCAGCGTACCCGGATAGTCCAATATAAATAGTATATTATATTACACTAATAATCGACCAGCTTCCTTAAGCATATAATACTTAAGTACGTGCAGCACGTAATAATTCCATTGTAAACATGTAAAGCAATTTCATGTATAAATACATGTAAAATTCCATAATGAGGTTTTTCGAATATTAGTAATTTAAAGTGATTTGAATATAGTTGCAGGACACATAATTCCAACATCTCCCACTTGTCCAAAATGATCATTCAAATATTCGCAAATTCATGGCCTTAATATGCTTACCAAATACCTCACGACTAATAGGCTTACTCAAGAGTCGGCTATCATATTAACTCTATGTTGAAAACCAAAACACACAAAAAAATTGATACTATTCCTCAATATCTTTTCTTGTTGTGACACTTAAGATCACTAGAGACCTTAGTTTCCGCCTAATTATTCCAGCATAGTTGTCCTTGGCACCTCGGGTATTATTTCCTCGAGTAATTCCACCTTTATAGGCACCTCCAGTATTACTTACTCAAGTAAAATTCTGCACCATTTATTTGTCATCACATATACCAATAATAAGAATAATGCCATATCGAGTCAAAAGATGATAACCATGTTGAATGTAATTTTCAAAACCACATAAATATCAAATCCAATCAATAAATGAAGTTCCGTAAGTAACATGTTTGAATGAAATTCCTGACTTTGGTCAGTGAACTTGCACAATATTAGTACTACAAAAAAATTGAATATGCGGATTTGATGTTGTTGACCATATGTGTGACCAAGTGTCATTAGTTTGATGTTGTGGTTGAAGCAGTGTCTGGTGATTTGGAGCACATTTCTCATCTGAATCGGTCTCTTATGCCACTCCAGCATCCCATTCTTTTTCCTTATGGTGATGAAGGATTTCATGTCGGCATACCTTATGAGGATACTCGACCGGCCCGTCAGCGAGCTCGCCGGCAATCTTCTTCTGCAGCTCCTTCTAAACAAAAGAAAGTTTCTATGTTGGAATACTATTCATATTATTTCCACTAGTAAAAGGGCCCGTGCATTGCAACGGGTTATACATATTTATCTCCCTCAAGTGCTCCATGTAGCCATGTTGATTCTTTCAATCTTCTCGAGCTACTGCACAGTGTTGAAGCTTAGATGTTTACCCTAAATGGAACACTCAGATTGTCAGTGGACAAGTTTAAGGAGCAAAGCTCATCGAAAATCAACCAAAACATTACAAGATAATTGAAAACACTCAAATTATGACACATATTTATCTGAAATATATGAGTGAATTCCGTTTTTTACCCTTTATTTTAACATTTTTGACACTAATTACCCATTTAGCGAGATTTCATTCATTTTACCGCATTTAGCAAAAGTGTTGCCACAATTTACCCTGTTTAAAATTGTGTGAGCATTCTGACCTGTGCCGCATAGAGCATAACTTCTCCCGACCGGCTCGGCACAATGGAGGTCACTCACATCACGTCCAACGCACAACGCCCGAGTCGGCCGCGCGCCATGCTCACCTCCAGTCGCTTCTAGCTTGTGTCGCCTGCCCCAATCGATTGCATTGCCTGTCCAGGCTTCCGACCGAATGCACCCGTCAGGCTCGCTCGAACCTAGTGTTAGATATTGTCAGGCATCGGCGATGGCGACACCGACCGGTGGATTCTCATGGCTCCATCAAGCTCCCCGACATCGGGCTAGGCACGTCCATTTACGTGAACCGCTGCACTGAATCTTCTTCTTGCTTTGGTGACATCAGGACCAAACGTGCAAGCAACTAGACAAGGAAGCTAGCACAGATGGATTGATGAACAATGCCACATGCGCATGCACGCGTAGGTGAACCTGGGCTTTGCATTAGCGCTACATCCGATCGGTCGATCACGATGCCGTCGGCAGAACACCGCGTACCTTGGCGATCGATGGAAGAAACTCTGATCGATAGATTGCAACAGGCTATAGTCTCGAGCCTCACATTTCTTTCTTGCTTTGATCTGGTGATATTAGAACGTGGTGTACAAAGATATATATAGCACCTAGCCCTAGCCAAACTAAGCCTACACGTATCCCATGTGAAGACTGCCTCCTGCCCTAGTCGGACATGGACATCGTGATTTATTCCAATAACCATCAGGCTGTGCTCAGTTGATGGCGGGTCTGTAACGACGGTGCGATCATATCGGGCCTGGCCGGTCGGGAGAAGTTAGGAGGACCGGTTCAACAAGGAGAAAAATAGATAGGAAAAAATCGTCGATGTGGCATTGCTAGCTAGACCTGACAATTTGGACCCGCCAGTCAGAACAGATACAAAATTTTACACAGGGTAAATTGTGGCAACACTTTTGCTAAATGGGATAAAACGGATGAAATCCTGCTAAATGGGGTAATTAGTGACAAAAATATTAAGATAGGGGGTAAAAACTGGAATTCATTCGAAATATATTGATACATATATATGTAGGGGTTCGCGTCCGTGTACCCTTGGGTTTCTGGCTACGGAGGAGGAATCCGGCGCTGGCGGTAACGGCGACCATTACGGGCACCGTTGTCTCCATGCTCTAGCCCTGCAGGAACTCCATCATTGGGGTGTGTCCCTCCTCCTTGTGGATTCCCATACTGGCCACGAGATTGTAGACAGCAATACATTCATGGCACAAGTATGAACATGGTTGTAATTAGTGATATCAAAAGAAAATCTAAAGAAAATTGTTTTGTACAAGTGTATCTCGTGCATCCCCAAATTCACAAATACACAAATACTTTTTTATTCCGGTTTGAAGGCGTAGTTGCATGGCTTGTTCCCACAACTCTAATTCTTAAAATCCCCAATTGTTCACTAATTAACCACAACACAGTTACACAAAGCTACAAACAGGAATAGAATTTCTGTCCTTCATCAACCTAGATTATCCAGAAAATAGGATTTTGGATTATATGAGAACTGCTCAAATAAATTCAGTATACAGCTATACGCAGCATCGGTTGTGGCTAGAGATCGTGCGAACGTTTGCAGTTCTCGTCATCTGACGGGGTGATGGCCTTCACTACTTAAACGCCAGCAGACGATCGGTTTGTTAGGATAATCATGACTTTGAGTTCGTCTTGAGTCAGTTGGTTAGCACGGAGGTTAGTTAGCTGCATGCACGGAGGTTGCAGCCGGGCAAGTCAAGTTGGGTTGTGCGTGCGCTGGCCGTGTTGAGTGGCACGGTCGTAGCTCGCTGGCTTGGTGTGTGCGTGGGCAGAGGAATCAGTTGGGCTGGCTGCGTTGAGTGCTGTGGAGTAACGTGATTGTATTAGCAAATATATATTAGACTAGGAAATATTCGGATTTGTCTTGTACTTCAAGTAGATTATGACTTCTATATATATACTCATGAGGCTCAAGCAATACAACAGCTATTCCATCAATCCTTTCTCTCCCTTCTAACATAGTATCAGTTTTCGGGTTTTAAACCCTAGCCGCCCGTCGCTTCCGCTTCGCGCGCCGCGCTCGGCCTTCATGACCGTCGCCGGGGGCCGCGCCGCCCGTACCTAGGGTGCGTCCACCGGCTGTGTTGGCTGGCTGCCTTAGAGAGTCTTTTTCCTGTGCCTTTGCTCCAGGGTTTTTCGCTCTCTCGCCGGTCGTTTTGATCGGCGTTTTTTCTTTTTAGTTTTCCGATCTAATCTTGATCGGTTTGCATCGCCCACTGCTGCTGTCGACCCCGTGCGCCTCTACTCTGACCCCGGCATAACCAGCCGGCCTCTCCTCCAATCCGGCG